>NW_022196904.1:36283603-36312508 GCF_008632895.1 Mastomys coucha
CTTTCTTATAGAACCCAAGACTGCCAGCCCAGGGATGGCACCACCCACAATGGGCCCTCCCACCCTTGGGATCCTTAATTGAGAAAATGCCTTACAGCTGGATCTCACGGCAGGAGGCATTTCCTCAAGGAAGGCTCCTTTCTCTCTGATAATTCCAGCTCGTGTCAAGTGGACACATAATACCAGCCAGTACAATTGACCCCTTGTCAATTGGACACACAAACACATCACTAGTAGACCTCAACCCTTACACTCTTAATCATCCCCAAGATCTAAATAACTTAAAAGTCCCACAGTCTTTACAAATTCTTACATATTAAAATTTCAATCCCTTTAAAATATCCAATATCTTTTAAAATTTAAAGTCTTTTTACAATTCAAAGTCTCTTTTTTTAAATAATTTTTTTTTAATTTTATGGTTGGGGGTCCACAACAGGAAGAACTGTTTTGTTTAAGATTTATTTATTATTATATGTAAGTACACTGTAGCTGTCTTCAGACACACCAGAAGAGGGCTTCAGATCTTATTACCAATGGTTATGAGCCACCATGTGGTTGCTGGGATTCGAACTCAGGACCTTCGGAAGAGCAGTCAATGCTCTTAACCACTGAGCCATCTCTCCAGCCCCCAATTCAGAGTCTCTTAACTGTGGGCTCCACTAAAATACTTTCTTCCTTCAAGAGGGAAAGATATCTGTAATCCCATTATTTTGGGAGTGAGAATAGAAGGATCAGAAGTACAAGGCTAGCCTGGGCTACATGAGACCCTATCTCAAAACTAAAATGAGTTTTAAATGGAAGGATGAATGAATAAGCATTCAAGTAGCACTTGCTGGCTATTTGCCCAGTGCTCAGTATATGTTAGCTGGAACTTTTTACTTACAAAATGATCCTCAGCCAGTATCTCCCTCTTTGTTCATTTCCAGGCTGTTGTCAAGATGGAGTGTCTAACCCAGTAATCCAAGGATCAGACCCTGAGTCCACAAAGGTACCATTGCCTCTGCAGCTTGTTTCCCAGCAACGACCCACACCTACTGTCTCCTTTCGCATGGCTACAGGTGGACTTTCCTACCTTTGATCCAGCAAGTGTGGCAAGGCACCTAGTCAGGCACTTGTTCCTTCCAGGAGGCCATCTTTTTCCCAGTGACGGCTGAGGAAAATGGGCATAACGTGGGCTTACCAAAGTCCACCAACAAAGCTAGGTGTGGTGGTGACACCTGTTATCGAAGCACTGAGCAGGTGAATGAGTTTATGCAGCAAGACCCGGTGTGATGGTTAATGTTAACCGGACTGATAGGATCACTGTGGAGACAACCTCTGAGCACGCAAGACAGGGATCGTTTAGGCTACCACAGTGTCTTAGTTTCTATTCCTGCACAAACATCATGACCAAGAAGCAAGTTGGGGAAGAAAGGGTTTATTCAGCTTACTTCCACATTGCTGTTGATCACCAGAGGAAGTCAGGACTGGAACTCAAGCAGGTCAGGAAGCAGGAGCTGGTGCAGAGGCCATGGAGTGATGTTCCTTACTGGCTTGCTTCCCCCTGGCTTGCTCAGCTTGCTTTCTTATAGAACCCAAGACTGCCAGCCCAGGGATGGCACCACCCACAATGGGCCCTCCCACCCTTGATCACTAATTGAGAAAATGCCTTACAGCTGGATCTCAGAGAGGCATTTCCCCAACTGAAACTCCCTTCTCTCTGATAACTCCAGCTTGTGTCAAGTTGACACAAAACCAGCCAGTACACACAGCTTTCGCCGTGATGAGCCGTACCCTCGAACTGTGAGCCCTAACTTGCTTTTGTCCAGATATTTTATCACAGTAAAGAAAGTAATTAAGACACTGTCTCAAACAAAAGACACGAATACATACAGTTTACAGACATAAGACTGCTTTCTTTATAAGAAGTAAGTCCAGTGGACTCTGTTATTATCCAGTCTAGGCTATCCAGCGCACAGTGGGAACAGCCCCCAGTCTCCCTGGCACCACCTTTGGACAGCTGCCCATATCCAGTTCTGATTTGGTGGTTCCAGAGTCACCATCTAAGCTTCAATTTGTCACTATCTGAAGGGAGAAGGAGAAAGAGACCTAACAAAAATAAATAAAAGTAAAAAGCTCCCCAGCATTTACGCCTTTGGCAAAACCGATGTAGTAGTTCAAATGTGACATGTCCCCAACAGGTCCGTGCACTTGAATACACATGGTGTAGTCACTTTTCCAGCTGGTGGTGCTGTTTTTTGGGGGTGGTAGGAAAGGGTGGGGAGAAAGGGGTGTGAGCTGTTTGGGCATGCAGCATAGCTAGCAGACATAAGGCCACAGATGTGGAGCTTCTGGCTGCAGCTTTTTGCTTCCTGGTCCCGGGTAATGTGAACAATCAAAGCCACATGCTCCCAATGCCACAGCCATGAGCTGCAAGCTTCCACGGTGCATTCCCTGCCTTCATGACCTGAACTAGGAGCCGAACAACTTTTACATGGATTTGTTTGTATTTATTTATGTGTACATATAGACTGGTTTGGGTTTTTTGTTGTTGTTGCTTGCTTGTATTTTGTTTTGTTGGACAAGTTGACACAAGTTAGAGTCAGCTGGGAAGAGGCATTTACTTGACCCTCAGTCAAGTAAATGCCGCTATCATACTGGGCTGTAGGTAAGTTTGTGGGAGTACTTTCTGAATGAAAAAAAATCATGTGACTGCTCCTAGGTGTGAGTTGATGAGAAGGTTTATTGTAGATATGAGGAAGAAAACAGCCAGAGACATCTAGAACATGGCCATGAGATGAGGTGGGGGTGAAGAGCAAGAGAGGGAGCAAAGAGGACCTGGGACCCTCTAGAGACCAAGAGAACCAGGAGGTTACATAGCCAAAAGGCTGGATTCTAGAGGGAAGAGCAGCTGGGGAGGAGGGCATGGACTTGTGGGCTAGAGATGTTCATAGTAAGGGTCGACATATGCCTGGTAGGATGATTCTGTAACAGGTACCAAGAGATGCTGAGAGAACCTGGCAGCTGGTGACCACTTTGATATGTTAAATAGGTACCTCAGCCATTTGAGATCTCACACTTTCCTGATTAATCCTTGATGTGTGAGGGCCCAGCCCACTGTGGGTAGGGACCACTCATAGAGGGCCCAGCAGCCCACGGTGGGTAAGGACCACTCATAGACAAGTGGTCTTTGGTTCCTTAAGAAAGCAGGCTGGACAAGTCATGGGGAGCAAGCCAATATGCAGCACTCCTCCATGTCCTCTACTTCTGTTCCTGCTTGAGTTTCTGCTCTAACTTCCCTCTATGATGGACTGTAAATTTTGATTAAATAAGCCCCTTCCTCTCAACTTGCTTCTGGTCATGGTGTTTATCACAGCAATAGAAAGTAAGCTGTGACAACATATAAGTGTGTGGGTGTGGGTGACATGGAGTGCATGTAGAGATTAGAGAACAGCTTGAATGAGTCACTTCTCTCCCTCCATTGTGTAGAACCCAGGGATAAAACTCACATTGCTAGCCCTGGTAGCAAGTACTTTAACCCATTAAGCCAGAGGTTCTCAACCTGTGGGTCACAACCCCTTTGGGGGGTCAAACAACTCTTTCATAGGGGTTGTATATCAGCTACCATGCATGTCAGATACTTACATGATGATTTATAATAGCAAAATTACAGTCAGGAAGTAGCGTGGAATATAAGTTTATGGTTGGAAGTCACCACAATATGGAGAACTGTAGTAAAGGGCTGCAGTGATAGGAAGATTGAGAATCCCTGCGCTTGCCAGCCTCGGGAGCCAGAATAAGCCTGCCTTGTTTGAGTTGTTCATGTGGGGTGTTCTGTAACAGCAATCAGAAAAGCAGTCAGTACAGTCAGCGTCTGAGGGAATGTCGTCACCAGCACTGCCAGCTGGGCCTGCTAACCTCTGGGAGGATAGCCAGGTCTGAGCGACAACCCTTGCAGCACAGCACACCACACCACACAGCTTCATGGTTGACCTTGAGCCATAACAACACTTGTGCTCTGCCCCTGCCCTGGAGAAAGAAACTGCTCTCTCCTCTCTGCCGAGGCATCTCTAACTACCTGTCTGGATGGCTGTGGCTCTCAAAGGCAAGTGCTGGCATTCTCTAAGTCATCAGTAAGAAGGAACAGGCCCGAAACACTCTGAGACATGTGCTCAGCCTCCTTTCTGCTGCTCTGACCAAATGAAACTTAGGGGAGGGAAGGATTTCTTTACCTCATACTTCCAGGCACACTCCCAACATTGAGGCAGTCAGAGCATGAACTTGACTCAAACTATGGAGGGTCACTCCATAGTTTGCACATCCGGGTTTCTTATATAGCCTAGGACCATCTAATAGGCAGTGGTGCTGCCTGCGGTGAGCTGGTCTTCCTACATCAGTGAAGACAATCCCCTCCCCCCCCCACACACACATACACATCTGATCCAAACAGTTCCTCAGTTGAAGCTTTCCTCTCGACTGAGTCTAGTTGTGACGTTGATAATTAAAGCTAAGACACCATAAAGACCCTAGGACTCACAGACAAATCTGGGTATGATGGTACACACCTACAGTCCTAGCCTGGGGAGTCAGAGACGGGGATCCCTAGGTTGAACTGGCCAGACAGACTTCTCTACTAGACAAGCCACAGGCCAGTGAAAGGAATTGTCTCACAAAACAAGGTGGGTGGTGCCTAGGGAGCAGTGCCCAAGGGCGACGTCCAGCCTTCGCAGTCACTCACAGCTCATATCGTGTTGATGGTGTCTTTCTGATTACTGTCCCCTCCCTTTCTGTTACAGCATGATCTCCTTCTGTCCAGTCTGTGGCAAAAGTGTCCAGGTATCGTTCAAGTTCTGCCCTTACTGCGGCAAGGCCCTGCCTGTGGAGGAGGATGGAGGCACCCAGCCTGGCACCTCGCCTCTTGTGCAATCCTTTCGAGGTAGGAGCCAGAAAGTCCCACCCAGTGCTACAGTCTCTTACAGCTTCTGTAGTTGGGTCACAGTGTTGAAATCCCTGACTATGTGACTGTCGGAGGGTGGTCTCTGGGTCTCATGGCCACAAGAAGGGAAGTTCCTGTCACAGTTAAGCGTGGTTGCAGAAGCCGAGGTTGAAGTGGAAACTTCCAGTTTCTTTGGAAAGTCAGTTGTTTCAAATGATGTTTTTGCTGGGGCAAACATATGAAAGGATGTCTTGCTAAAACAGACACGGGGACTGAGGGGAAGCTGGGTGGTCGTGGCACACGCCTTTAGTCTCGCACTTGGGAGGCAGAGACAGGTGGATTTCTGAGTTCGAGGCCAGCCTGGTCTACAAAGGGAGTTCTAGGACAGCCGGGGCTGCACAGAGAAACCCTGTCTCGACATAAAACAAACAAAAACAAACAAACAGACACAGGGAAGAATGTTTTCCTGAAGAAGACCCAGGTGAAAGGATGTTTCGATATAGGAAACACATGAAAAAATGCTTGGTGAAGGGGTATAAATATGATACCCCACAGATGGTGGGAGACTGAGCGTTGGTTTGGTTTGCTCTGCCTCACTATTCTTTGCTAACGACATGCATGTATTGGTTTGCCTTATATAGTGGAGCATTGCTGAGCTCCACTGTGGTAACATTGCCATTAAAAGAAACTCGCCAAAGAACTGCTTATGACGTTCCTCTGGCAGCTTGCTGCTTCAGCAGCCGTTGCGGTTTCTTCAGGACTGGACGGAAGCAGCTGGTTCACATGTGATGTCTGCCTGCGGCCACTGAGTCGTATTTAGCCTTTGCTGCTGGACTGAGCTGCCGCCTAAGAAGATTGATGTCACCCCCAAAGGACTATTGCTAAACAGACTCATTTCCCCTGTATTCTGATAACTTTTCTCTTCCACTGCCTCTGGTGACTGGTGGGCAAGAGGAGAGGTTGAACGTTCATTAAAATAGGTTGCAAAAAATGTATGCCTCCAAGAGGTAGACGTGGAGATACTTTTTTTGAACTCAGTAAAGTGTAGCCCTCTCGTCTGCACACAGTCGTAGCACCTTAGCAGACTGTTACGCGGTTACAGTGCAAGGCTGTAGGTGGAGTATGTTTGGATGCATATTAAAACACTGAGCGTTCGGTGTACATTTCTTCAAGGGCACATGTGGCGTTCAGAAGGCAGCTCAGAGGAGTTTGTATTCTCTTTCCCATGCGGGCCCTGAAGATTGAACTCTCATCCTCAGGCTTAGTAGCAAATACCTTTACCTGCTGAGCCATCTTGCCAGGTGTAGGCTTACGTTTTTCACAGCCTACTTTAATAATAGTTCCTAAATGCTTTAACCTCCCTTCCAGGCTACCACCCACCAGAGGTAGTAGAAAAGAAAGGTTAACAGGGCAAAGGAGGATGTGGAGCTGTTTAGAAATATTCTTTGGGGTGGCTCCAGTCTGCATTGTCAGGATATCAGCAGTTCGGTTCACACTACTCAGCAGCTGTAGCTCCATCCACTCACAAACACTATCCAGGAATCAGCAACAGTAGCTCAATCCAGAAGAAGCCTTGAGGCCTGCCATTCGGAAGCAGCAAGAAGCCTCTGGAAGTTCTCTCGTGTGTTTCTCTCTACCACGACAAACAATGATCAGCAAAGAAGGCAAGGCAAACCAAAGCCACAGCATGGTCACTGAAGACTAGCATCAGCCCAACAGCCACCAGCAAAGAGTTACAAGGGAACTAATGCCACAACATCCTCCACCGTCTGTTGGGTTATACTTACATCCTTTCCAAACATCACATGTTCCCTCAAGTGTCCTCTCTAGCAAAACATTACATGCCCGTTCTCCAGGCAGCTTCTAGAAAAACACCACCTGTCTATTCTCAGCAAAATGTCCTCTCCTAAGACAGTTTCCAGGAAAGTGTCACATGACACAACTGAGTCTCCAGAGAAACCTGAAATGTCCACTTTATCTAGGGCCTCCTTGGTGCTTTCCACTGACCATCATGGCACTTGCCAACTGTCATGCCACCAGGGTGTGCCACATACACATACATTATAATAAAGTTAAAGGTGTCTGGAATCACTGAATCACTCAGAATTAACAGCTACAGCTAGGTATGATGGTTGTGCCTGTAATCCTAACACTTGGGAAGCTGAGGCAGCAGAATCACCATGAGTCTGAGTCCTAGGCTACAAAGTGAAATTCTGTCTCAAGTGTAAAACAAAAATGGGGCTGGAGAGATGGCTCAGTTGTTAAGAACACTTAAAGGATAAAACAAAAAGAATTGCTAGGCAGTGGTGGTGCACACCTTTAATCCCAGCACCTGGGAGGTATAGGCAGGAGGATTTCTTAGTTCGAGGCCAGTCTGGTCTACAGAGTGAGTTCCAGGACAGCCAGGGCTATACAGAGAAACGTTGTCTTGAAACAAAAAAAAAATTAAAAGATACAAATATTTGCAAAGCATGTTTAATATGTTTGCAGAATGTAATAAAAGTGCTTTAAGTACATATTATATAAGCACATATATGTTTATAATTATGCAATAAAGTGCTTTAAATGACAGACTAGACACAGCTGGAGAGAAAATTCATAAAGTAGATATAGGCAGAAAATTTTTGGCAACCTAGTTTTAATAAGAATTTAACCTCTAGCCCACCACCCTGCAGAGGTAGTGGAAAGGAGAAGTTATTAGGGTATGGGGAGTGGACCTGTTCAGCAGTAGTTCTTTGGGGGTGAGCTCGATCTTCTTGGACAGCAGTTCAGTCCTGTAGCAAACACCAAACACGAATCAGCAGCTGCGGACCAGTCCTCTAGGCAGGCAGACCCTAGGCAGAACTGGCAGCTACAGTCCAGTCCTTTCAGCAAGCATTTCAATCCTGAAGAAACCTCCAAGCTCACCAACCAGCCTAAGGCAAGGCCAGGGAAGTGTCACGCTGCAGCAGGAACCTCACGAGCAGTTCTTGGGCTAGTTTCTCTCAATGGCTGCATTACCACAAGTTGAGCTTAACAACACATATAAGGTGAACCAACACATGTGTGTCTTTAGAGAAGAAGAGTGAGGTGGAACAAACCAAACCAAAGCTCAGTGCTTATCTCCCACTGTCTGTGGGGTCATATGTATACTCCTTCATCACAGGTCCTTCCATGGGTTTGCTGTATTAAAACATCCTTTTACCTGTGTATGCCTTAGGAAAACAGCCTTCCATGTGTTTGCTTTAGCAAGACATCCATTCACCTATATGCCCCAGCATCATTTGACATGACTAACTTTCCAAAGAAACTAGAAGTTTCCACTTCAAGTAGAAGATAGAGCTGGAGAATTTATTCATAAGCCCGACACAGTGGCACATACATGTAATCCCAGCACTTAGGAGGCCTAGGGAGGACAACTGGAATCTTCTTGAGTTTAAGACTTATCATATAAGAAGGCCTCAGCTCTCTCTTTTTGTTTGTTTGTTTGTTTGGTTTTTGGTGACAGGGTTTCTCTGTGTAGACCTGGCAGCCCAGTAACTCACTCTGTAGATCAGGCTGGCCTCAAACACAGAGATCTGCCAGCTTCTGCCTTCCAAGTGCTGGGATTAAAGGTATGCAACACCAGTGCCCAGCTGAAAATCTATCTCTTAAACAAACAAAAACAAATTGCTGAGCCAGAAAGATAGATCTGAGGATGACAGTACTTGCTGCACAAACCCAAGGAACTGAGTTCAGTGCCTCAAAGCCACAGTGCAAACAGATAACTGGTTCCCAAAAGTTTCCATCTGACCTCCACAAGTACACCATGGTATTACAGTGTATTATAATGTGAATATATTAAATTAAAATATTCAAAAAAAGAAGTTGCTCAGAAGACACTAAAATGACAAGTGATGGAATAGGCATTCTTGGTCAGTGAGCAGCGGAGACAGCAGGGCTGTCCTGCGAAAATCAGAGGAAAGCATGGCTTTGCCATGCACAGAAGGCCCTTCCCTCAGAATTCTAATCTGCAATTGTCTCACCTTTAGGCTCCAGGAGAGACCTGAACTCCAGTTCTGAAACCTCCCCCAAGAAAGTGAAATGGTCACACACCGTCACTTCTCTCCCACTCTCCCTCCACTCTGAGTGTGACAGCTCTGGGTCAGACGACACCTTGACTTCTCCTGACAGAGCCACAGGTGAGAGCTAGAACTGGTCCTGTTCTGGATGAGACAGAGATGGGTCATGTGGGGACAGAGGGCTGGAGAGATGGTTCAGCAGTTAAGAGTTTGCACTCAAGTTGAGTTTCTAGTATCCATGTCTAACAACTCACAACCACCTGTAGCTCCAGATGCTGGAGATCAGTACCCTGCCTGCGCTGTCCTCCATAGCCACTATACTCCTGTGAAAACACCCAGCCCAAACACACACACACATATTCATAATTAAAAATAAAATCTAAAAATTAAAACAATGTTTAAGGAAAAACTACGGCTATTCCAACTGAAACATCAGCCAGTCATTCCTGCCTTGAACCTCTCCCCAGCATCTTCCCAGTGTCCCGTTCTTGTCAGTCCTCACAGAAACCTTTCACACCCCCCAAGTGTACCTATGGCCCCCAGTCCATGGTCTGCCTTGACTCTCATCACTCCACAAACTGCACCTATTCCATCTGCTATCATTTGTCATTCTGTTTGTTTACTAGACAGTTTCGTTTGTTTGTTTGTTTGCTTGCTTGCTTGAGACAGGTTCTCACTGTATAGCCTAAGCTGGCCTGGAATTCATAGCAATCTTCCTGCTTCAGCCTTCCAAGTACCAGGATTATGGACACATGCCATCACACTTAGTTTTGAGTAATTTCTTCATCTCTGTCTTCCAGTTCACAAATTCTTTCTCCAGTCATGTCTAGTCTGATATTTAAACCACATTGTCTTAATTAGGGTTTCCATTGCTGTGAATGGACACCATGATCAAGGCAACCCTCATAAGGACAGCATTTAATTTAGGCTGGCTTACAGGTTCAGAGGTTCAGTCCATTATTATCAAGGCAGGGTCATGGCAGCATCCAGGCAGGCATGGTGCAGGAGGAGCTGAGAGTTTTGTATCTTCATCTAAAGACTGCTAGAAGACTGTATTCCAAGCAGCTAGGAGGAGGGTCTCAAAGCCCACCCCCACAGTGACATACTTCCTCCAGCAAGGCCACATCTACTACAACAAGGCAGCAACACATACTATATTTCTAACTCCATGTCCCAGTAAACAGAAAAGCCACTTGAGGGACTGCCCACCTCTAAGCTCTGTTAATCAGTTCCCTCAAACCAATTTGCCTTCACCTCCGACTGGCCTGCCATACTCACCCACGCTGACCATTTAGAGGCCTGATCTCTTGGAGCTCTTCCTGAGCATGTGGGCTTATCTGAGGCCTCTGTTGCCTCTGGTAGACACACCCTCATTGATCCACTCATCACTTATGGTTCATGTCCCTGTAGCCTCTTTTCATAGCCTGCATATTCTTGGAGAGGACCATTGAGGATTCATCTGTATCTTCCCCGACAGTGTTGGGAAAGAGAGCCTGTCTGGGGGCCCTTCAAGATCAAGCCAGAGTCTTAACACGCTTCTGCACACTTTTGTATAGCTCAGCACTTAGCCACTTTGGGATGAATGTCTGAAAGCAGTAAAACCCTTCTCTAATGTACTGTCCCCCAGTAAGCCTCCCTTGACTTCTAGCCATCTATCTCTTTTCTGGCCCCACTATCTGCCTTGACTGCTTCACCTCAGATTCGATTCTGACTGGGTTATATCTAAGTCAGAATCCTCACCACACTGGGAGGGATCCAGACCTGATTCATGACAGTCTCCACTCAAACAAAGATTCTGCTCTGTGAGAGGTCAGGAAGAATTCCTGAAAAAAAGCAGGACATCGTCTTGGGCACTGCTTCTCTCCATTCTGCTTTCTCTTCATTGGGTCATCTTCCTGCAGGCACCTGGAGCAGACCCCTGACCCCCAAAGGCAGCCCACTTTCCAACAGGCTGAGCCCTCGGACACTGAAGCGGAGCCGGGTGACCACCTCACTCCAGGCTCTGCCCACAGGGACAGAGCTGACAGACCAGAATGGGAAGCACTGGACACTAGGGGCCCTGCAGACCCGGGATGACCAAGGCATTCTCTATGAAGGTACACACTGTCCCAGTGCACAGGATGCTCCAGGCAATGCAGCACCACAGGGACAAGGGGAGTATAATACCCAAGGACCGGAACTTCAGGGAGGAAAGATGGGCGAGGGCGAGGGAGGGAGGACCCAGAGAGCATGGAGGCTCAGACCAGGCATCCAGGAAAGCATCATGGGGAGCGACCAGAGCAAGGGACGGTCTTCAGTGACATGCCAGAGTCACCTCCCTCCTCCAGCTTAGCCCCACCTCCCAGTGATGCCATCATATTTGAATCCTTCAAAGGATTAGTGCACTGTTCAGGTCAGAGCCCCGAGGACCTCCCGTCTCTGGAAGTCATCAGAAAGTCCCCCAGAACTGTGCTTGCCCAGCCTTGCCTCTCCTCAAGCCCATCAAGTTGATGGTCACCATGAAGCATCAGGGCTGGGGGTGTGGTGAAGGTGGGTAGAATGTTAGAACACTGCCAGAAAGCCACTTAAAGGAGAAGGAGGTGCATTTAGCCCACAGCTCCTATTCATAATAACCCAAAAATTAAGGCAGGAACTCAAGGAGGCTGGTCACAACCATAAAGAACGAAGAAAAAAAATGGATGCAAGTTTGCTTACTTGAGATCAGCTTGTCTCCACTCGTAACAGTTCCGAACTCCTGCCCAGGGAATGGTGCCACCCACATGGGCTGAGCTGTCCCACACCAAATAAGATACTTCCTCACAGGCCAAACCAATGTAGACACTCCCTCATTGAGACTTTCTTCCCAGTTAATTCTGGGTTGTGTCAAGTTGACAAATCTATCACACTTGGCTAATGCAAGACTCTGGGTTCAGTCCTAGGAACTTTGAAGAGAGGAAGGAAGATAGGGAGGCCAGAAACATGAGGGGACAGCTGTTGAGCACCAAGTATGCACTTCTCCATGGGAAGCAAGAACTGGTTCTCGGTTCTGAGCAGCTCGGGGATGAGGCCCTTACACTCCCCTTTGCTTCTGATGTTTCTCTCTTGCCATTCCACAGCTGAGTCCACTTCTGCTGTCCCCTGTGAATCAAGGAACCAGAAGTGGAGATTCTCACTCAAACTGGTGAGTGGTCCAGGAGCAAGCAGCTCAGAAAGGCAGGTGTGGGGTTTTTCAGATTAATCCATGACCTCTGAGCCCCAATGTAGCCTGGGGAGCCCACCCTGAAAACAGGGTGCTCCTGGTTTGCGAATAGCCACGAGACTCGGGCTGGGCACATTCCTTCCTCATTCTGGGGAGCAGAGATGAGGCTTGTCCTTACGTCTGCCTCTGATGTTTCCTGGCCATGGAACACTGTTCCCTGTCAGCTTCAAGTTTCTGCATCAGTGCAGCTAGCTTCCTGTACCTACCTGCCCTCTGCTGCCCACCTCATACATAGTGATTGCCAAGTATTGTATTTATCACCTTTTTGTCACTGTGACAAAATATCTGTAAAGCACATCAAGGGAGGAAGGATTTATCTGGTTCATGGTTTCAGAAATATGAGTCTGTCATATTGGGAAGGTATTGCCAAGCAGTGCAGCTCACTTGTCAATCATGTGGGAAGGGTATGGCCAAGAGCAGCTCTTGTTTTGTCAGCCAGGAAGTGGAGAGAATGAGAGCATGAGCAAGAGGATGTAGGGGTGGAATGTGTCTGTGCAGGAACCCTGAGGCCTAGTGCTATCTGCTGTAGAGGTCCTGGGGGACAGACTCCAGCTAAGTGAGTCCCATGCGCTGTCCCTGGATTCTATCAGCAAGCCTTTGAGGTAGCTACAAGACTTAACAAATGAGAAGAAAGAAATGGAGAGAGGTGGGGAGAAAGAGACGGGAAAGAAAGAAGACAGGAGTCAGGTTGGAAATGTTGCTGAGTCAGTATATAGTACCTGCCAGCATGCAGAGTCCCAGTTCCATCCCCAGCACCACACAAGCCAGGTGTGGTGTATGCCTGTCATCCCACCACTTAGAATGTCTTCAGCTACATCACCAATTTGAAACCAGCCTTGGATACATGAGGACATGTTGTAGAAGAATTAGGGGGATGTAGAGGTGGAAGAAAAAGGGAAGAGAAGAGAGAAAGGGAGAAGGTTGTTGGACAGAAACCTAGCTGTGTTTAACTCTGTGGTCATAAGAACCAAGGGAGAGTACTACGTATAACTAAAAAATTAGGCTTGACTGATTCATGGATGGGTGGGTGGATGGGTGGATGGATGATAGATAGACAAACAGACAGATGTGTGTGTATAGATATATATATGGAAAAGACCCAATCTTTACGAATATATACATTTTATTTTATGTGTATGAGTATTTTGACTGCCTGTATATCTGTACCTCTTGCAAGTTTGATACCCACAGAGGCCAAGAGTGGGTGTCAGCTCCCCTAGAACTAGGGTTACAAGTGGTTGTGAGATGCCTGATAACAGGTTCTGAGAACCAAACATGTGTTCTCTGATAGAATAACCTGTGCTCTTAACCACTGAGCTGTCTCTTCAGCCCCTGATATGTATTTTTGTATATTTGTTTGTTTGTTTTTGACAGGTATTTAATACATAGACTAGGTTGATCTGGAACTCTCTAGAAGTTCTGGTCATGCCCTCATTGGCCAGAACTTGGTCATGAAGCTATGCCTCATTGAAAAGGAGGCTAGGAAGTTAAGGTTTTATCTGGGGGTCACATATGTGGGGCAAATGTGTGGATTTTGCCATAAAGTAATCAGAGAGAGCTGGGTCCTGTGAAGCAAAGCCTGCTCAGTCATGGCACTCCAGACACTGGGTCTGGTATAGGACAGGAAGAGATGAATCTGCTGATGCGGCAGTAGATCTGCTGGGAATCTGTGGCCCTTGTCTAAGGGAGTCTCTGCTCTCCTGTCACCCCAGGACTCCAAGGATGGGCGCCTTTTCAATGAGCAGAACTTCTTTCAGAGAGCAGCCAAGCCTCTGCAAGGTATTCCACAGGGGCTGGGCAGGGGAGCTGGGTTGGGTGACAGGGTCCTCGAGGTATTTTATGAAGTGACCAAAGATCTGAGTGTGCATCTACCTACACACACAAGCCAGCCCCCATCACCCTTAGCCCTCAGACCTTGGAGGACAGGTGGGTCTGGTCTGTAGCAGCTCTTAAGAGACAAGTGGTGCCTGTCGTGAACAGTGTGTGCTGGCTGTGACATCATAAATTGTTAGGGAAACATTTAACCAAATTGGTTACATTCAAAAGCAAAATTACTCACATTTTTTCTGTGTTCTGTGAGCCATGCAGTCTGGGTTGTACAAATCTGTGAAGACACCACTCTGCATGCTCTGCCCCTCTCTCCAGCCGCATTCGGTCCTGTTGTATTGCTGCCCTGAGACTGACCTGGTAGGAAGGGCTGGGCACATTCCTTCCTCATTCTGGGGAGCAGAGGTGAGGCTTGTCCTTACGTCTGCCTCTGATGTTTCCTGGCCATGGAACACTGTTCCCTGTCAGCTTCAAGTTTCTGCATCAGTACAGCTCACCTCATAGGTGGTAGCTGAGGCTCTAGCCTCTTGGCTTTCCCTGCCCACCTGTGCCTGGTCAGCTCTCCACACACAGTCCTCTGCACTAGCGCAGGGGCCCAGTGATGCTGTGGCTGGCTAGACTTCTATCAGTCTTGTCAGCTTTGCCTGTAAACTCAGAGATCATTCTGTCCTTCCCTCACTTCTTTTCTGGTTTTGAGACACAGTCTCATGTAGTCCTTGCTTCTTTGAACTAGAAATGTAGCCAAGGATAACCTTGGACTCCTGAGTAACAGGATTACCAGTGTGCTCCACCACAGTAGCTTTTAGGCAGTGCTGAAGATAGGACATTATCATACACACTAGGCAGGCTCTTTGCCAACTGAGCCCATTGAAGCCCTGCCCCATTGCAATTACCCTCTTCCCCTTATGCCAGCTTTGTGCATGCTTGCTCAGAAGTCATCAGTAGACATGGATCACAGATATGCCCACC
Source organism: Mastomys coucha (assembly GCF_008632895.1). Classification (NCBI taxonomy): domain Eukaryota; kingdom Metazoa; phylum Chordata; class Mammalia; order Rodentia; family Muridae; genus Mastomys; species Mastomys coucha. The sequence continues at coordinate 36,298,593 of NW_022196904.1, forward strand.
TGTCCCCTCCTCTTCTCACTGACACCCACAAGGCTGTTGTCATGCCAGTGAGGATCAGTGCAGAGACCCAGAGTCTGGTTTGGGTTCTCTGCTTCTGGCCTAAGCAGAGGCTGTTCCTTTGGGACTGGCATTGACCATGGATCCCAAGTCCATGTCTGACCCCAAGTCTCTGCCTCACTCAGTAAACAAGTGGAAGAAGCAGTTCTTGGTCCCGCTCCTGGCCATCCCCACCTGTATCGGCTTTGGCATTCACCAGGACAAATACAGGTGAGCCTGCACACTTGCTGCCCACTCCCGCCGCTCCCACCCAATGGTCCCTCTGTTGCATGAATGGGCATTTCTCAGGGGGACAAAGAGAAATTGCCTTCCTTCAGGATGGGACTGTGCCTCGTGATTAGTGTAGGTCCAGCTTTCTAAATGATGAGTTTTATTCAGTTTGACTTGCAGAGCAGCAGGTGACCTGGGTGTCTGTTCTAGCAAAGTCCCTGTAATTGTGCTTTTTAGTTTTTTTTTTTTTTTTTCAATCTGGGCAGCAGAAGGAAAGGGAAAAGAACAAAGTGGAGAAGCAGCAGAGGGCAAGGGCTAAGAGGCACCTAAAAGGTTCCTTGCTTGCCAAGAACCAGGATGTGGGCATTGGTACAAGGAAATGTACTTGTTTACAGATTGGGTGAGAACTAAGGGGTGAGGAACCTCAATCCCCTTAACTGCAGTGTGAGAACTTACATGAAAGGGGGACAGTGAACCCAACAGCAGGAACACACAACTGTAGATTAGCACTGGTAGAGACAAGTATCCTAGCTTGGCCTGCCCAGTCCCTATAGAATATCTTACAGGGCTTGGCATCCCACATCTCCAGCTTCCCAGGTCCTCTGTCTTCTAGGTTCCTGGTGTTCCCCAGCCTTGGGAGGAGCCTTCAGTCAGCCCTGGATGACAACCCAAAGCATGTGGTATCTGAGAGGTGTGTGCTGCAGGTGGCCTGCAGGCTGGTACGTACCTCAAAACCATCCCACATCCTCTTTAAACCCCAACTTCCCCATCAGGCTAATAAAGTGATCTTCATGGATGCACAGAAGGCAGAACGCCAGTGGTCTAGCCTGGAACAGAGGGTGCAAGCCATGGTTTGTGAGCTTGGACTCTCAGGATGAGTGGGAACTAGCAAGGTGCTAGGACGAGGAAAGGTGGTGGTATAGAAGAGAACTTCCCAGTCCAAAGAGACCGCTTGATCCAAGGCTGTCTTAGTTACTCTTCTCTTATTGTGAGAAGACATTGTGACCAAGGACTTGTGTGTAGTTTTAAAAACTACCACCTTTGCAGGGACCGGATGGTGCTCAGGCCCCTCCCATCTTCCCTTTGTACTCCCCACCTTTGTTCCGGGAGTTGACCATGCTACCAGCCCTCTCCCGGCTTCCCTGAATCTGAGGATAAAAGATACACACAGCTTGTCATTTTATAACTTGCCTTCTAGACACAATTGCTGGGTACAGATGTCTCCCACCTGGAAAAACATGCCCTTTCCAATTTATTATCTCCATCTCTCCACTTGCCCTAAACTTAGTGGCTAGTCCCACCTAGCCCTATCAAACACCCTTGGCCACCGCCTGTAGAGGAGGTCGTAGGCCCAAGCTCTCCCCGAGACCTCACATGATTGCATGGCAGAGAAAGCCCCCTTCCTCCCTTCTCGTGTCGGCCTTTCCCTCTGGGATTTGGAAGTCCCACCTCTACCTTCTGCCCAGCAATTGGCCCCCTGGTCTTCTTTACTGACAAATAAGAACCGGTTGGGGAACAGGATGTTAGTATCAGAACCTCCCCTTATGAAGGACCACTTAAGAAAGAGCTTCCAGTTCCAGAGAGGTGAGTCCATGATAGCAGAGTGGCAGTAACAATCATCAGCCAGCTAGAGCAGCCAAGCACTCATATCTTACAGCCAAAAAGCACAGGCAGAGTGTGTATGGGAATGGCAGGAGGCTTTTGGAACCACGAGTCCAACCCCAGTAACACCCCCTCCAACAAGGCAATATTTCCTACTGCTTCTCAAATAGTTGTGCCAACAAGGGACCAAGGTTTCAAATACCCAAGACTATTTGGAGGACATCTCATTCAAATCACCCAGCTTATACAAAGATGTTACTCATCCACTCATTCCCATATTCATTCATTCATTCATTCATTCATTCATTCATTCATTCACTCACTCATGCTCTCAGTAGTCACCAAATATCAAGCTTTCTCTGGCTGGGGTAGAACAGAGGGCAGCCAATCCCGTCTTCATGACTGCATTCTCACAGTTAGGTGAACAGGGCTCTGGCAAACCTTTGGCTTTTAGAAATGACCTGTGCTTAATGAAGGAGGGGACAGATACATTGCTGGAGTGATAGCAGTACCAAGGGGGTTATGTGCTTGTTGGGTGAGGTAAATGTCATAGCTTAGTGTATAGTTAGGGGTAGGGGGAGCAGTGTCAGTGTGTGCAGAGAGCAGCAAGCGACTATCACACAGGGTTGCAAGTACCAGGTAAGTAGCAGGGGATACTTGGAGCTATGAAAAAGTTGGGCAGGTAAGGGAGAAAGACCCTCAGGCCATGTGGAGTTGAGCTGAAGTAAGGAGACAGAGGCAAGACGAAGACTCAGCTGGAAGAAGACGGGGCTTGCAGAGTATCCTGGCCAGGGGAGGGAGAGACTAGAAGACGGAACAACAAGTGGTACTTGATGGACAGCTCAGCCCCAGAGTCAAGGAGGTGTCTGCAGAGATAATAAGCAGGATGTGACTGACACCCAGATGAATCCTCCCAGCATTCCAAAGCTTCGTGTAAAAGGTGAAGCTGGACAGACAGGCAGAAATTGGTGGGAAGGGATGTAGCTCAACACTGGAGCTCCTACCTAGAACCCCCAGAGAGGAGTTTAACCATTTGCCTTCTCTCTTAGAAAAATTAGCAGGGCTCTGACAGTTCAGGGTGCTGGTTATTGCTTCAGGGGGACATTAAGTCAGCACAGGAGATAGAGGAAAAGCCAAACACCAGCTGACAGCTGAGTTCTTGACAGGTGTGCCACCACAGTGAATGCTACCCTAGAGCTTGGCAGGATACTCCACTCAAGTTGACAGCTTTGCGTCTTTCCCATTTGCCATTGCTCTGTCATCCCACCTCAGCACTTCTTCTTCCAGCTCGATGCTCTGGAGTATCTCCATGAAAACGAGTATGTTCACGGGAACCTGACCGCTGAGAATGTCTTTGTGAATCCAGAGGATCTGAGCCAGGTGAGAACCAGACCCCTCCACCACACATGCATGCATGCACGCACGCACACACATGCATGCACACACACGCACGCACGCACACACACGCACGCACGCACACACACGCACGCACAAACACACAGAGAGAATTGTGGTGCTGGGGATGTGGCTCCATTGCCTAACACATATAAAACCCTGGGTTCCATCTCTGGTACTACATAAACTGGGCATATCGGCACACACCTATCATCCAAGCATTCAGAGAGTGGAGATAGGAGGATCAGGAGTTCAGTTACTGTAAGCCGGGTGCAATAGTGCATGCCTTAATCACAGTACTTGGAGGACAGGGCCAGGTTATCTGAGTTCAGCCTGGTCTACATAGTGAGTTCCAATATTTCCAGGGCTGTGTAAAGACTCTGTCTCAAACAAAACAAAAATGTTCAGGCATCCTCAACTATATACAGAGTTTCAGGTTAGCCTGGGCTTTATAAGTCTCCAAAAACAGTGTTAGCATTTGGATATGAATCTCTCTAAAGGCACACATGCTAGAGGTACTTTAGAACCTTAGGCAGGTGGAGTGCTAGGAACTCAAGCAAAATCAGGAGAACTAAGCAGCTTGTGTGTTGAAAGCTCAGTCCCCAGCTTAGTGTCCAGAGTTGGGGTTTATGTGTGCCTCTGACTCCACACCAGACTTCTCGACTGTTGGAGCCACCATTTGGTGGTGTCTTTACAAGGTGGTGGGAATCCGGAGGAGTAGGGTCCAAGAGCATGCCTTTCACGGGTGTATCTTTAAGATCTATTTATTTTAATTTTATGAGCATTGGTTTCACTTGAATGGTACATTTGTGAGGGTGTAGGATTCCCTGGAATTGGAGTTACAGACTATTGTGAGCTGCCATGTGGGTTCTGGGAATTGAACTCAGGTCCTCTGAAGAGCACCCAGTTCTTTTAACTGCTCAGCCATCTCTCCAGCCTGTCAAAGAAGTATCTTGCCTTGTACCTGTTTCCCCTACATTGCTCTCAACTCCCCAGCCTCTGTAATGTGAGCAGTCCCCACTCCACACTTGGCCCACCATGATGTGGAGTCTCATCTGAGGCCTGCTGAATTTATACCTTGCCTTCTACATCAATAGCCAGCCTCAGCTGTTGGGATTATATAGGCAGCTATTGACACAAGCATCTGTGCCCACACTGAAGTCTGCAGCCCTAACCTCACGTCTATGTACCTCCTCCTTGTCCACAGGTGACCCTGGTGGGCTATGGCTTCACCTACCGATACTGCCCAGGTGGCAAACATGTGGCCTACAAAGAAGGCAGCAGGAGTCCACATGATGGAGACCTGGAGTTCATTAGCATGGATGTGCACAAGGGATGCGGTGAGAGGGGCTCCCCCATGACATGCCTCCTACATGTTATGGTCATACCCATGGCCTCCACGCTCTTGATCATGAGTAATAGACACTAGCCAAAGAGGAGCATAAAGGTGCCATGGTGGGCACTGGGAATATCGGAGTGTCCTGGCCATGTGAGGGATTTGTTCCCTTCTTCAGAACCAAGGAGAGCTGCATGGTGGCCTTTGAGTAGTGGGAATATGGGATCTATAGCCTAGGACAGTGAGCACTGAACAGGAATCTCATAGTTCCAGAGGTTCAGATTTCCAATCTGGCAGACTTGGGAGATGATCTTTTAGGGTCACCTAGGAAGGGCAGTTACAGAAATGGGAGCTATCCACTACTGGAGCATGAGATCTTTGTGGTCTTGTGGGAGTTAAGCATCGAACAAGAGGATCAAGCTATCCAGGGAAAATGTGTGAAGAAGGCTGATAGTCCTGCACAGGTCCCCTAGGCCCTCTTTCTTGAATCTCAGTGTCATGACCATCCATCTGCCTGTGCACATGCTTCCATCAGACTAAGGTCCCTGAGCAGGGAGGTGCCTGTACTGCATGCACCAGGGGCAGGACATAAAACCATGTAGTGCACAGCTATCTGAAGAGTGCGTTAGGAGGCAGGAGGAAAGTGCCCTGTTCTCTCTCCTCTATGATGAGGTAGCTCAGCAATCTTTCCCCACTTAACTATATGGAAAATGAACTGATTGGGAGATGAGAGGCCAGGCCTGGTGCACAGGCACCCAGGGCTCCTTGGATAACTGTATTGACAGAGGATGAACTGACAGGGCAATTGGGTACTGGAGTGGGTGACAGCAGCAGAGTATGTGAGAGACTTAGGGAGTGTAAGGGAGGCTGGAGACTGAGCAGTGATGGCTAAGATGGCTTTCACGACAGAAGTGGAGAGCTGGGGATAGATAGGGGAAGAGGTGGAACAGCTAGAGTAAGCCACCATCTCTCCCCTTTCTCCCTAAGGGCCCTCCCGCCGCAGCGATCTCCAGACCTTGGGCTACTGTATGCTCAAGTGGCTTTATGGGTCCCTGCCATGGACAAACTGCCTTCCCAACACCGAAGAGATAACTAAACAGAAGCAGAAGTGAGTATGAGGGTCTGCTGCACCCCGTACTAGCCAAAGCACTCCTCAGGTAGGGGAGGAGTTCAGACTGCTGTGAGGAGCAGAAGGAATGGGTAGGCAGCCACTCACAGAGCCACAGCCTTCTGCAGCCTTAAGTGAATTCTCTGTCATGCATCCCAGCAAGAGACAGTTTGGGACTCTGGGCTGTGCCACCCAGGGTTGGCTTCTGGCCCACAATTCTGGGTGCTGAGTGAGTACGTTGACTTTTGTGAGCTATGTGAGCCCTAGTGTTCTCCCACTGTAAACTGCTATATAAGTAGCACCTGAGTCACAAACTGTGAACAGTTAGGGAGTAAACATACGCTGTACAGGGTTTCATGCTCATTGCATGCAATACACCACAACCTGTTCACAGACTGTTGTCTGAGGGCCTGCACCTCCAGCCAGTCACCCTGCCTCCATACCTCCAGGATTAGTAGGTAAAGACTCAGCATGTGAGTCTTTAGATCTTGACAGCTGCACTTTAAGCAGTTGGTAAGGATCAAGGAAGCAGTGTGCTGCGTTCAGCACCGAGGACAGCTACACATTAGTGTCTGCCTCTGAACTGACATTCAGCACCTAGGATAGCAGCAGGACTCCGCTTTGGAAATGGAAGCGCCACACAGATGGCTTTGAAAGGAGGCATGATGCCATACACTTCGGGACCAAGGACGGTTAGATGCTGGTCTGAGGGCTTGCTCTATTGTGAGGAAATGTGGCATCTGCTGGGTGCCTAGGGTGTGTGCTTCAGCACCAAGGACAGGAGACACCAATTCTGGAGAATCCCTGAAGGTCCTGGACCCCTGATCGTCCAGGATGGCCTTCACAGGAGACTGAAGTCCTAACAGAGGTCAGACTTCCTGGCTGTCTCCAGGATTGTTAGCTGGACCCTGGAAAGATGAGATCTCTGAGAAAAGAGTGAGCAGTTGAGGGAACACCCACAGAAGCAGGAAGCCTGAAGTAGACCCGTAGCCAGGACAGGAGCATCTTAGGGACTAAGAAGCAGGAGGGTGAGGCTTGAGAAAGTTTGTCTGATTGCAGGAGAGACAGATGAATGATAGGAGCCCTCTTGACTGTCTCATCTAGAGAACCAGAGGGGAAGGGCCCTTGAGGGAGGAGCCTGAAGTAGTGTCTGTCTTTCTCCTAAGTGGGAGGTGTGTGTGTGTTTAGAGGACACTTCATCTTAACACATCACTCTCCCGTCTCATATGTTTCTCCCCTGAAGGTATCTGGACAGCCCCTCGCCCCTCGTGGGACTATGTGGCCGCTGGAACAGGGCTTCAGGTATGTCCTAAAGGGGAGGTGCCAGCAAGCCTCATAGCTTGAAAGTCTTTCTTTGCTGCGTTTTTCTTCTCATTTGACCAGTTGCATGTGTGTTATATATGCTTCCCATAGGGCACAGACGAACATGTAAAATTATTCAGTGTCTCCCAGTAGTAGCAGGGTTGAAACCATACACACAATTCTTGAGTTGTTTGGAGCTGGGAATGAAGTCCAGGGCTGTTGCAGGCGCTCACCACTGAGCCATTTCCCCTGCCTTTACACATAAGCTTATTTTTCATTTATTTTAAATCAACTTTATACATTGTATTTATTTGATTTGATACAGGGTCTCCTATACCAACCTAGACTGGCCTGGCACTTGCTGTGCTCCCCAGGCTGGCCTGGGAATCCAGGTCGTACCCCCTTTGAGTGCTGGGACCACAGGCAAGCACTATGCCTACATACACATACTTTTTTCTTTAGCTTTTTTTTTTTTAACTTGTATTTATTTTTATTTTGTATGTGTATGTATGTATGTCCCAGCATGAGTGTGGAGGTAAGAAAACAATTTCAGTGCTCTTTCCTGGGGATCTTGTGGGTTCTGGGGATCAACCTCAGGTTATCAATCTTGATGGCAAGGACCTTTACCCCCTAAGCCATATTGTTGGCTCTGTTATTTTTTAGTAGAATAATATTAGCCAGTTTAGGTTCCTGTTTTTTCTTGTTTGAGACAGATTGTGGCGGTTCTTACATTAATACTTATAAGATGTTGTTTGAGGCGGGGTTTGTAGCCCTGGTTGGCCTGGAATGCACAGAAATCCACCTTCCTTGAATGCTGAGATCAAAGGCTTCTGCCAGCCACTACCTCTGGCCATTTGTAGGCTTTGGTCAGGGTTTTTTGTAATTAAAAAGTACATAATATCTTTGTCTGTAACACTGAATTATAGGTGGTATAGGAAGGTGGCTCAGTTTGAGTGTGAGTGCCTGAGTTCAGATCCCCTGAGCCTACATGAAGCTGGGTGCAGGACACGCTTCTATAAGCCAGTGCTCCTACAGCAAGACAGGAGGCAGAAAGAGAACTCCTGAAGTCGTGTCCACAGCAGCAAACCAAGAGACCTGCTTCAAACCGGTGGGAGGTGAGGACCAACATCCAGGACCTGACCTCTACATGCATGCACATGCTCCTGTGTGTATGTGAACATGCTTACATGCATGTACACAGAAAGATATAAAAATAAAAAAAAACTGGAGCAGTGGTTTTATAATCATGAATTAATTTAGTGAACCAGCTCCAGAAATTAAAAAAAACAAAGTGGGGGAGTTGGCTAGAGAGATGGCTCAGTGGTTAAGAATACTTACTATAGCTGGGCAGTATGGCACATGCCTTTAGTCCAAAGCACTCAGGAGGCAGAAGCAGGCAGATCTCAGTGAGTTTGAGACCAGCTTGGTCTACAAAGTGAGTTCTAGTACAGCCAGAGCTACACAGAGAAACCTTGTCTCAAAAAAAACAAAACAAAATGGGCTAGAGAGATGGCTCAGTGGTTAAGAGAATTGACTGCTTTTCCAGAGGTCCTGAGTTCAACTGCCAGCAACCACATGATGGCTCACAACCATGTGTAATGGGATCTGACGCCCTCTTCTGGGGTGTCTGAAGTCAGCGACAGTGTACTTACATATAATAAAAACAAAACAAAACAACAACAACAACAACAACAAGCAGAGGGAGGGGGAGAGAGAGAAAGAAAACTTACTGATTTTCCAGAGGACTTAGATGCTACTCTCAGAACTCACATGGCAACAGCCATGTAGCTCCAGTTCAGGGGATCTAATGCCCTCTTCTGTCCTCTATGGGCACTGTACACACAGGTTGCACATAAACACACATAAATCATAAATGAATCATTAACGTTTTTTATAAGTACAATGTAGGGTGCTTGAAAAGCAAGTATGAGGTCCCAGTAACCCTCCTCCAAAATTTATCACCTAAATTGTGTAGTATAAGCAGTGAGAGTATACACACACACACACACACACACCCCTCCCCAAGGCCCTTGCTTTCCATGGTAGCCTTTGTTGGTGCTGGCATGGAGAGCATGTGTACAGGAGTTGTTACTGGAACAGGGACAAAAACAGATTTTTTTTTTATAAAGCTTTACTTTTATTTCATGTATATGACTTTGTTGTCTGCATGGGTGCCTGTGCACCAGGGAGGGTGTAGTGCCCGTATAGGCCAATAGAGGTGTTAGGTCTCCTGGAATAGGAGTTATAGATGGTTGTGAGCCAGTGGGGGTGCTAGGAATTTAACCCACACCCTGTCTGCTTAACTTCTGGTCCATTTCTCTGGCTTGGGTTGGGTGAGATATGGCTCTTCTGCTGGGCTTTGGGGACGTCAGTGCAGTGCAGCCTCAGGCCTACTGAGTTGGGTACCTTTCCCTTCTGTAAGTCACTGGGAGTTCCAGGACCCCAGCAGATAGGTTTATCTCTGCTGTGCAGTCTAAGGCCATTGCAGGAGGTAGGAAGTAACACTCAGTTGAGTGGGAGGGACGTGGGGGCAATGAATGCAGGGCTGGGAGGAGGGGAGGGGAGAGCACTGCCATGCCGACCTTGCTCACTGCATCTATAGCCCACTTACGTTCTTATCCAGTATATTATGAATTTGGGTCCCAGCACCCATGTGAAAAGCCTGCACAGCTGTGTGCACTTACAATCCCAGGGCTGGAAGCAGCTGAGACATGTGAATTGTTGGGCCTCGATGGCCTGCTACTCCAGCTACATCAGTGAGCTCCAGGTTAGTGAGAGACCCTGTCTCAGAAAACAAGGTGGAGGATGACACCTGAGAGGAAGACAGCTGCTACTGGCCTCTCTCATTCAGCACAAAGACCAGCACATACAGAGCAGTACACACATGTATCATAAATACACCTGAAAATTAAGAATACCATGGTGGGGCTGTTGACATGGCTCAGAAGGTTAAAGGCACTTGCTGCCAAGTCTGATGACTAGGGATCAACACCCAAGAGGCACGTGGTGAGAAGAGAGAGTTACTACAAGTTGAGCTTTGACCTCCACACACACAATAAATAATTGTTAGGGGGAAAGTACCATTGGGATGGAGAGAGAGTTCATCAGTTATGAGTGCTTGCTGCTCTTGCAGAGATCTAAGTCCAGCTCCTACACCTACATATTGTGTGACTCCAATACACTTTTCCTACTCTCTGAGGGCACTCTGCACACGACAAACACTCATGCAGACTCATACACTCATAAAAATCGATACATTTTTTGCAGGTGCCATTGTGGCAGGGGTGGTGGTGCACATGCTCCAGCCCAGCGTTAGAAAGGCAGAGACTGGTGGATCTCTGAATGCTGAGTCAGCCTGGGCTATATAGAGACTGTCTCAGAAAGAAAAACAACAAAGTGGTACCATCATGGTATTGGCCTGTTTCCCAACATTCGAGAGACTAAGGCCAAAGAATTGCTAGGAACTCAAGGGCAGCCTGTGCTACGAAGTGAAACTTTCTGGTTTTGGTTTTGGTTTTGACTTGAGATAGTTTCTCTGTGTACTTCTGCCTGTCCTGTAACTCAGAGATCCACCTACCTTTGCCTCCCAACTACTGGGATTAAAGGCATGTGCCACCATGCATAGCCAGAGTGAGACTCTTTATAGACCCCCCCAAATTAAATTTAAAAAGAGCCCTTTTCTTTAACCTGTGTGGTATAAGCACCTACACTTATTTAGAGGGCCAAAATTACTTGATATAACTGGCAAGAACTTAATCCAGGCTCAGGTTGAAGGAGTCACAGCAAGACTGAGGCTGTGACAACTTTATTGAAAGTAATCACACTTTTTATACCCTTATAAGAAACCGAATATAGTGGCATTTGCCAGGATCTATATATGTGCAGTTGCTAGGATACAATGACATTTGCAAGCTATACAGGGTACACAAGATTAATGTCTGAGACCAACTGTCATGTCAGGCTTCCTTGCTTCCTGGACTTCTAAGGGAACATACAAAGAAACCCAAAGTGGCCTGAGTGCTTTACTGCCTGAGGGAATGCATTGGTCTCTCAGAAACTGGAAGGCACCTTGTGCCCTAGGAGCCATGGACTCTTAAAAACATGTCAGATGTCTCTCAAGGCAGTGAGACCAGGCCAACTCCATGGTTTCCTGCAGTGTGGCACACCTGTGCTTGTGCTGCCATGAACTTAATACTGTTTTGTGTTTTCCAATGGTCAAAATTTTTTTAAGGGCTGGAGAGTTGGCTTGGCTGTTAAGAGCACTGTCTGCTCTTCATGAGGACCCGGGTTCAGTTCCCAGAGTCCACATGGTAGCTCACAAGTGTCTGTAAATCTAACATCTGTCATACAGACATACTTGCAGGCAAAACACCAATGCTCATAAAATAAAGATAAATTATTTAAAGGAAGGAAGGAGGGAAGAAAGGAAGGAAGAAATGTTTAAAGAACACTTAATTGCACGTGGGGCTTGCCTGCCGCTCATGCCGGTTACCGTGATGCCCACTGCTTCCCTCTGCTGGATGGATTGTGCACTGTGCTCACACTCTATTCCTGCCTCAGCTGGAACCTGCAGGCCCCATGTTAGAGGTGCACATAGGCTTTCTGCTCAGGAATCTGTTGGGAAGTAGCACGGGATGAGAAGCAGGTGAGGGTTGGTGACTGGCTGGCTGGTGAGCACTCTGGTATTCACCATTCTGCGGCTGCTCCCTGATGCTTCCCACACGGACAGCAGATACAAGGACGCCCAGTGATGCTGAGCACAGGGGGCTGCAAGCATCACCTCTCGGGCCTCACCTGTGATTTTGGGTGTCTTGATGACAGAGACCCTGAGGGAGTACCTGAAGGTGGTGATGGCCCTCAGTTACGAGGAGAAGCCGCCCTATGCCACGCTGAGGAACAATCTAGAAGCTCTGCTGCAGGATATGCGGGTGTCACCCTATGATCCCCTGGACCTTCAGATGGTGCCTTAGGTGGAATCCAGGTGAGGAGGTTGTTGACTTAGCCCCTAACCCCACCCAAGCCTTTGAGGGACTAGGTGCCCCAGCCCCTGGTATATATCGTTGTTTTTCTCATGAACTCCTGAAATCAACTCAAGAGGAATCCAGACAGCTGGAATTCAGCTGGGTGATCTGTGGTAACTAGAAAATTTTGAGGTCACCCAGGTGTGATGGTGCATACCTATTATCCCAACTCTGAGGTGGAGGCAGGAGGATCAGACATTCAATGCTAACCTTAGCTATGACAGTGTTTATAAAAAGCTAAAACAAAACAAACAAACAACCCAATGGGGTTGGTGCTGGGGCTCAGTTGGTAGAATGCTGGCCTAGCATGCAGGAGTCCCGGGCTTCATCCATCCCTCATACCCCATAAGCTGGACATGGTAGCACACAGATGCAATCCTAGCACACAGGAGGTAGGGGTACAGCTCAGAAGCTAGGCCAGACTGGGCTACATGACACCCTGTCTCAATCTGTCATGAGTTCTAGAGAATGTCCCATAGCAAGGTTGTGTCCCCAAGTGGAAGTTCCCCAAGGCCATGCTCTCTCCCAGAGCATTTGCTTCTCTCATTGTGGTTGACTGCAGTCAAAGCTTGTATAGCATGCATGTGCAAACACAGACACAGACACACACATATGAACATGTAGGAATGGGAAACTATGCATTTGAAGACATTTTGGCTGACACAGGAATGCCCCATGGCATGAAGCAGCAGAGATGAGGAGGCTAACTGAATACTCTGCAGGGCACAGCCAGCCCCACCTCTACCCTGACAGTGTCATCTACCAGACACCAGTAGTGTCTGGTGAGTGTGTCATGAGTGGCACTTCCTGGCAGCAGGCTGTCTCCGGGTACAGCATCTTCCCCTTCCCAGAGTCCACCAGACACTGGCCATGTCTCTCTCCATAGCCCTGTGGATCTTTGCTTCTGCCGGCCTCAGGACCTGGGGCACTGCCCCTCTTTTCCTGTTTATGTGTTTGAGACCAGGTCCCATGAAACTTAGGCAATGCTCAAAGTCTGTAGCTGAGGCTGACCTTGGTTCTGATCCCCTTGCCCCTGCCTCCAGAGTGCTGGGATTACCAGGCCCTCCTTCACCATCCTCGCATTCCTTGATGCCAGTCACATTCACCTCATGTCACCTGCTCCCAGCCCAGCTCTGCCTCCCATCAACAGGATGACTTGCTCTGGGTGGCCACTGTCTCAGGCCTCATGGCTGCTTGTCCCCTTTGTTGCTGGTACATCCCCACACCTCCCAGATGTGGCAGGAGGGAGGGGCCGAAAGCCTGCTCCTTACAGCCACCCTTATTGCTTTACAGAGCTTCCGACATGCACCTTGAAGTAGAACATGAAGCAGTATGACTTGAGGCCTGTTTGAACTCATAGCTCCTAGAAGAATCCCTTGAATGTGCATTCTCACCGCTCCCTTAAGACATATGAATCAGCACTGTTGAGGAACCTGAGTCATGTCCTGTAATGTGAAACTCCTCCCTGTCTCTCAGCCCTTGCAGTTGTGGATGGAAATAAGTGGATGCTGGCAGCAGCAGCAGCCACTCCCTAGGACCCTCCTGCCATGGGCATTCCTGTGATGCATAATAAACTGTTTTTGATCAGAGCCTAGAGAGCCCAGTGTTCACAGAAGCTCTGGAAGAATCTTCCTGTTTACCCAGCCACTTGGTCTTTTACTTAATAATTCAGCTGGCCAGAGTGATAGTGTGCACATGCCGCCCCCACTGCTGGGGATGCCAAGGCATGAAGAACCCAAGGGGCTGATTCCAGCCTTAGCACCCCAAAACATGTCAAGCAAGAGCTTGTTTATTCCTACTTTCATGAAGTCAGCCACCCAGCCAGCCAGTACTACACTTCTGCATCTAGCCACCTTCACGCCCTCCAGCCTTCTACCCATCCACC
>NW_022196904.1:36312518-36318587 GCF_008632895.1 Mastomys coucha
CCCACCCACCATCCATCTATCCATCCATGCTTCCATCCACCCATCATCTATCCATGCTTCCATCCATCATCCATCCATGCTTCCATCCATCCATGCTCCATCCATCCATGCTTCCATCCACCCATCATCCATCCATGCTTCCATCCACCCATCATCTATCCATGCTTCCATCCATCCATCATCTATCCATGCTTCCATCCATCATCCATCCATGCTTCCATCCATGCTCCATCCATCCATGCTTCCATCCATCCATGCTTCCATCCATCCATCATCCATCCATGCTTCCATCCATCCATCATCCATCCATGCTTCCATCCATCCATCATCCATCCATGCTTCCATCCATCCATGCTTCCATCCATCCATCATCCATCCATGCTTCCATCCATCCATCATCCATCCATCATCCATCCATGCTTCCATCCATTCTCCATCCATCCATGCTTCCATCCATCCATCATCCATCCATGCTCCATCCATGCTCCATCCATCCATGCTTCCATCCATCCATCATCCATCCATGCTTCCATCCATCCATGCTTCTATCCATCCATCATCCATCCATGCTTCCATCCATCCATCATCCATCCATGCTTCCATCTATCCATGCTTCCACCCATCCATGCTTCCATTCATCCATCCATGATTCCATCCTTCAGCTGCCTAGTGATGTTATTTCAACACTGCCAGTAAGATGAGCCAATTTTAACACAGATTATATTAGATTAAAGGCAGATTTATTGGGAAGCTGCTCTCAGGTGAGTTTACTGGCCCCCAAGGATCATGGTGACCAGGGAAGTCACCATGAGGAAGGGGGTAGTAGGGGAGGGAGAGAGAAAAGGACAAGCATAGAGAGAGAAGAGGAGAAGAGAGAGGGAGAGATCAAAATGCCTGGATTATATAGAGAAGAGCCTCTGGAGGAAAGGCAGCCCAGCCCCTGCGCAGGACAGTTCAGGGTTGAGGGCAGGGTGTGCCAGGTAGGGACTGAGGGATGCTGGGAGAACATGGAGGGTAGGTCTGCTTTGGTATGTAAAAGATGCACCTCAGACTCTTATCCCAGGTCCAGGATCAAACACCTTTGTCCATCCTTCCATAAGCCATGTGATATGGATACCAGCAGAGTGGCAGTCAGAGCCTCTGGAGCTGACATTACAGGTGGTTGTGAGGAGTCCAACATGGCTACTAGGAACCAAACTTGGGTCCTCAAGACCAGTAATCACTCTTCTGAGCCATCTCTTCAGTCCTCAACACATTCTCCTCAGTGGAGGATTCTAGGCAGAGCTCTATGACTAAGCTTGGTCCCAGCCCCTCACTGTTTTGGGGAGAAAACCATGTGGTGTTTAATTAGATTTCCATCACTATGGCCAAAAAACTGACACAAACAACCAAAAGAAAGAAGAATCTCTTTTGGCTCCTGGCTTCCGAGGGTTTGGTCTATCATGCAGAGTAAACTCAGAGCAAGAAACAGAGGGAGTGTGATGCCCTGGTATCTTTACTGCTTTCTCACTTTATTTCATCCTGGCCCCTGCCCTTGTGTGGCGGCACCAGCATTCAGGGTAAGTCTTTCTGTCTGTTGTGTAGCCATTTCCTCCAACTTTTTTTTTTAAAGATTTATTTTATTTATTTTATGTGTATGAGTACACTGTAGCTGTACAGATGGCCGTGAGCCATCATCTAGCTGCTGGGAATTGAACTCAGGACCTCTCCTTGCCCTGCTCACTCCTGCGTAATACACTGTAGCTGTCTTCAGATGCACCAGAAAAGGGTGTCAGATCTCATTACGGATGGTTGTGAGCCACCATGTGGTTGGCTGGGATCCAAACTCAGGACCTTTGGAAGGGCAGTCAGTGCTCTTAACCTCTGAGCCATCTCTCCAGCCCCCCATTTCCTCCAACTTTTAAGACTCAAGAACTGCTAAGAGAGAGTCTATAAGACTCAGAAAGTAGCCTGATGATGGTGGTGGTTCACGCCTTTAATCCCAGCAGCTGGGAGGCAGAGACAGGGGGATCTCTGAGTTTGGTACAGAATTAACAGTGGAAAATACTGAGACACAATTCACAAAATGTTAAAAAAAAAAAAAAAAAAAAAAGGCTACACCAATACAGGTGCAAATTAGTGCAGGTGCCAGTGTCTAAATAAAAGCCTCTCCTTAGTGGGGGTTGGGGGGAGGTGGTACACACCTTTAATTCCAGCACTTGGGAGGAAGAGACAGGAGGATCTCTTGAGTCTGAGGGCAGCCTGGCCTACAGAGCAAGTTCTAGGACAGCCATGGCTACACAGACCCTCTCTCAAAAAAAAGGAAGGGGGGAAAAAGAGGCCTCTTGTTTCCAGGCAGCGTGTTGTGGCCCAGCCATGACAGCATAAGTCAAAGGCTGCTGAATGTGAGCATTTTGAAGCTTGATGCTTAGTTCTAGCCACAATTTACAAAGTTCTATGACAATTTTGGGGACTGAGAACAATCATGAGTAAATCAGTCATGACTCTGCCCATTTTAGTATCAGCAGCTTCCGTAAGTTTGGCTTATAGTTATTAAGTCTCACCTGTGCTAGTAAGTATAAGGCAAAGTTTACTAGTCAATCTACAAGTCTTATCTTTAGAGGGCCCTTTGAGTGTGGCTGTGCCGTCCATCGGTTTCTCTCACCTACTATCCTTAGCTTCAGTGGGTCCTGTGGATGAGACTGGACAGGCCATCGTTGGGTTGAGTCCTGTTGTTTCTAAGGAGCAGGCTTCAAATGGCAACGGTGGATCCAGGTCTGGATCCCATCAGCCTCGACTACTGTGGGTGTCGTCAGGATCACAGTTTAGGGTCACTTCCACTGAGGGGCCAAGGCACGGTGTCTCTCAGTCAGCACTAAATCAACGGGCTGGAAACAATGAGGGGTGATCGGTGAGCATGTAGGTGTCGAACATAGACATGTAGTCCAGTCTGGAACCTCTAGAATGCCTGGATTGACTTAAGGATACCATAATCAGAAATCTCAGCTAGCAAATCTGCCTTGACATGTGGAAGGGTGGGAGGGGGCCTCCCAAACATCTCATAAGGGGTTATTCCATCTACATAAGAAGTGTTCCTAACCCTGAGGAAAATGAAGGGAAGGAGAGACACCCAGTCATCGCCAGTTTCTAAGGTTAATTTAGTTAATGTTAATTTAGTTAAGGTCATCCTCTCTACTGGCCTGAACTTTGGGGGTGATATGCACATGGAAGTTTCCACTTTGCCCCCAATGTGTTTGCTAAAGTTTGGCTAACATGAGAGGTGAAAGCTGCTCCACTGTCAGGCCCCAAGCCAAGGAGTTACCATCTCCTCGGTGGGTTTCTTTCTTAGTGTCAGCAGTTTCCTTCTTGGTTGGGAATGTCTCAGTCCATCCTGATAGGGTATCTATAAACACTAAAAGATTTTCCTGGCTTTACCTTAGTGAAGTCTGTTTCCCAGTAGACTCCTGGTGAGGTTCCTCTTTCTTTTCTCCCCCCTCCCCCTGAGACAGGGTCTCTCTGTGTAGCCCTGGCTGTCTCTGAACTCACTGTGTAGAGCGGGCTGGCCTCAAACTCAGAAATCCACCTGCCTCTGCCTCCCAAGTGCTGGGATTAAAGGTGTGGGCCACCACTGCCTGGCTGGCAGGTGGATTTCTGAGTTCGAGGCCAGCCTGGTCTACAGAGTGAGTTCCAGGACAGCCAGGGCTCTACAGAGAAACCCTGTCTCAAAAAAACAAAAAACAAACAAACAAAAAAAGAATGTTAAAGCCTGAAAAATTTACCTGTCTAGCCAGCCATTTTGAGCTGTTACTGATGTTACAGGGAAACTATGTCATGTGCCATAATTGCTGTTACTAGGAAACTTTCTCATGCCCAAGTTGATTGCAGATTCTGTTATGTTCTTTGCATTGGTATTCTTAGAAACCAATCACAATAGAGGTCAGTTAGAACTGCTTTGTATAGTTAGCCACAATAAGCTTGGACCTGAACCAATAGCCCAGCGGCACTTCCTGCACTTACATATGAGCTTTTATGGTTTTCGCTTCTATAAGCTGCCCCTGGGATGGACCCCAAGATTAGAGAGACACCTGCACCAATATGAGAAACTATTTGAAGTAAAAAAAAATCTTCCTTTTTGAGTAGGGGAAGAATAAAGTTTAAAGACCTCCTTGGGAAGTAACATCCTACTTGACAGAAAGAAACATGTACAGGGTAACTGACATCCTGGATGGTGAGTTAAGATGTGTTAGGCAAGGCAAGGCCCCCACCACAGCTGAATAACCCAGCCAATGAGAACAGGGTAAGTGTACAACAAAGACATGATCCTAAGGAAGTCCCCTATCCCTAAGTCCTGATTGGTGGAATAAATTGGCACAGACGTTCGTGAATTTCAGACTTACAAGCTCTGTAAAATTCTGGCTACAGGTCCCAAGTCTGAACGATGTCCCTGATTGATGGGTCTTAGGGTGTGCATTCAATAAACCACTGTTTGACTGAAAACTGTGTCTGAATGCTTTGTGCAGTGATTCGCAGACCCCAACAAAGAACAAGTCAACAGAGATAAGGAATTCAAGAAAGAACTATGTACCTTTAGTACTTGGAAGTTTTCAGAGAGCCAAGAGAATCCTAGGCAAACATCGACATTGGGCATTTCATCTTGCGTGTATTTATTCCACATGCTAGCTGGGCCCTCGTTCATTCTTGCGTTCATTCATATGGATTTCATGATAGTAATGTTGGGTTCTCTGTTGCTGATGGCCAGTTTCATGAAATCTCACAAAAGTATACCAGGAAACACTAACATCCTCACTCAGCAGATAGAGAAGCTGAGGCTTGGGATGACCTGTCTGCAAAGTACACATCTCCGGACCTGTGAGGCCAAGGTGGATGTCCAGGGTCCCTCTGGCTCTGTGGGGATGGTAACAAGGCTCCATGAGTTTGGGTCTGAAGGGACTGAAATGTGGCTGGGGGAGCTCAGATCAGATGGCAGCCAAAGGGTCTCTGTCCAAGGTTTGCAGCAGACAGGTATTATTTGGAGACATTGGGGAGCTCTTGGCTCCAAATATTGCCAAGGGATGATGAAGAGGAGAGTTCCAGAGAGGAAGGAGGTGAAGGAGAGTCAGATGTAAAGTGTAGCCTAGGTGTGGGTGCACAAACCTTGGGTGCCTTGGGGTGGGTTGTCCAGTAAGGAAGGAGCTGGACATGAGATGTCTCCAGCCCTGGGCTGACACAGTGTGTGTGGGAACCAGCTGTAGAATCCCCTTAGAAGGGACTCAAATCTCTGCATCATCTTGAGGGATATCACTGTACCCCTCCTGGGTTGGTGATTTAGTACAACTGTGGTGGGCAGCAGGGTTGTCACTCACCTTTCAGACAAGCTCCAGGTTA
The DNA here is from genome assembly GCF_008632895.1 of Mastomys coucha. Taxonomy (NCBI): domain Eukaryota; kingdom Metazoa; phylum Chordata; class Mammalia; order Rodentia; family Muridae; genus Mastomys; species Mastomys coucha. Next base: position 36,317,883 of record NW_022196904.1, read on the forward strand.
GACAGCGTTTCGTTCCTGGCAGTAACCATCTTGGCAGTGACCCCTCTGCAGGTCTTCACTCTGAAGGAAAAGGTCAGATTTGTTCAGCACCAGCCAGACTGCTCAGTGTGTGTGGGGGGGAGGGAGTCACTGTCACCCTCACTTAAAAGAGACAAGAGAGAAAAAAACGAGGCTGGGGAGGTGCAGGGATGTGTTTATCCAGGTGAGGGATGACACAGGGACCTTCGTGCTGCCTTGAATCTAGAGAAAGCACAGACCTCCACCCAGACCCTCTGGCCTCAAGCTCAGCTGGCCAGCCCTCCCCTGGGCTGTGTGGGGTTCTGGGAAAAGAGACTACTCATCTGAGGAAGATGAGGCAGGCAAAAGTGACAGCAAAGAAGTCACTGTCATATCAGCCAGCAGAGAGGTTCCCAGAGCTGGGGACTCCTCTGCAGAGCAGCAGGATGTGAGTGACACTCCCAGGACCCAGTGCCCCCCTGTAAGTCAGGAACACTTGCCACCATTCCTGCCCGCCTCCAGCCCATGTCCCCAGCCCCTGTCCCTATCCTCTCACTTCCTCCTCCTTCCTTCTGACCTTCCTAATTCTGTGACCCTGGTTTTTTTTGTTTGTTTGTTTGTTTGTTTTTATTGATTTAAGTTTATTGCATTATGATGAGAAAAGATACATGATTTCAATTTATCTGAATTTGTTAACATTTAAAAACA
>NW_022196904.1:36319370-36320070 GCF_008632895.1 Mastomys coucha
CACCAACTGTTTCAGTGAACAATGGTTCTGCTTAGAGGGTGGCACAGACATTAGGTGAGGGTAAGAATCTGGTTCATTGTCTGTGGTGATTTTGAAAAGCATTCATCTCAGAGAAAGAGTAACTTATAAAGTCCTCTTCTTCAAACTTGACACAATAGTTACAAACATCCAGCAAATCATTCAGTCTCACTCTTTTGTGTTCTCTTACAAGCCACCTCCCAAGTTAATTGTCTATGTTTCCTTTGGCTGTATAAACTTTTGAAATATGTAAGCTGTTCTGGAAACCATATTATAGTATAAAAAAACACCAAATAAACAATCCTACCTTCCCCTGAGATAGGGGAAGCCTGATTTCAAGACCAGTATGTGGAACCCAGCAAGACACTGTCATGTACAAACAAGCAGAAAGTGAATATGGATTGTACAATATTGGACCTATTTCTCCAATTACCAAATTAGAGAGACCATTGGATGATAGCCAACAAATTTCTAATTCCTCATATTTTTGGATTTCAATCGATTAGGATATGTTGGTAATATTAATTTTCATATTAAGACATTAAGAAAAATTGTTACTTCCTGTTATTTTTGTTGTTAGAGGTGGAATTAGGTTTGTTGAAAGATTACTTTCGTGCTTCTTCTAGGGTGTAGTTTTGCTCCTTATGTTGGTGTTTTCCATCTATTATCCTTTGTAGGGCTG
>NW_022196904.1:36320686-36321089 GCF_008632895.1 Mastomys coucha
GCTGGCCTTGAACTCAGAAATCTGCCTGTCTCTGCCTCCCAAGTGCTGGGATTAAAGGTGTGTGCCACTATGCCTGGCGATTTATTATTATACATAAGTACACTGTAGTTGTCTTCAGACACACTAGAAGAGGGCATCAGATCTCATTACAGATGGTTGTGAACTACCATGTGGTTGCTGGGATTTGAACTCAGGACCTTCGGAAGAGCAGTCGGTGCTCTTAACCACTGAGCCATCTCTCCAGCTGCTTTTTGCATTTTGACTGTTGTGTCAATGTTTTCTATGGTATCTTTAGCCCCTGAAATTCTCTCTTCTATCTCTTGTATTCTGTTGGCGATGCTTGCATCTACAACTCCTGATTTCTTTCCTAGGTTTTCTATCTCCAGGGTTGTCTCTCTTTCTG
>NW_022196904.1:36322079-36329631 GCF_008632895.1 Mastomys coucha
GGGATTGCTGTAGGCGACACAGACTAGGCACAGGCTTTGGCCCTCCAGGACTGGGAGGGAGAGGCCATTCCTGAGGATTTCCAACACTGGGAAAGGACAGAAGGCAGAGTTGCCAGGTGGCCCATCAACTGGGATGTCCCCTGTCCCCCACCCAGATACCCAGCTTCTTCTGCCCATCCTTTCTACCTGTCCTGTTTGCTTGGGAAACAGTCATTCTCAGGCCCTCTGGGGGATCTGCAATGAAGACAGGGAACTGGCTCCAGACAGGCCAGGGCCTTCTCTCTGGGTAGAGCATCCCTCCCAGGGATGGAAGCTGTGGGTGGGTGGGTGCATTACTCACTGGGTCCCCAACACACTGCACAGTAGTAGTCTGACTGTTGTAACCATGGCTTTGGAAGCTTGGAGCTCTAGGCCTATTTGCAGCTATGTGATTTGGTGTGCTGTGTCTGCACCCCACCACCATGTCCTCCCCATACCAGCTCCTCTTTCAGGTCACACTCACACAGCACAGAAAGATCCCAGATGCTATTTAGGAAGCCCAGCCCCTAGCGTGTCCTCCGCTTGGCAAATGTCTCCAGCTTTCACCTGCAGCAGCTCTGTAGTTCAGGCTCTCAGCTTCTTCCCTCAGGGTATCCAGATGTCCTGAGCAGATTGGTCAGCAGGATCCTTGTCTGGCAGTTAATGCTGGGGAATGGGGGCTGGGAGCTTCTCTGAGGATTTTAGTGTCATAGCTCTTTTAGACAGTATTCAATGAAACAGCTTGTGTACATACACTTTATTGGGGTGAATCAAAGGCTATATATATGAACCTTGAAGAGTGGAAAAAGGTTCTTAGGATGATATTTCCTTGCCTGGAATTGCATTCCAGGAATCCCAGGTGCTAGCTGAGCGGGCTCTTATCTGAAAAGAGGAAAGTTGAACCCGTAAGTGGACTATGTGACATTCCTTAGGTACAAGATTGGAGGTCAGTCAGCCTTCCCAGATCAGGCTAAGAAGAGGAAGCCCTGTTAAGAAAAGGGAGTCCTCCATTTTATACCAAGCTCAGGAGAGCTGTTCGGACGTGGGAGACTATAACCTTAGTTAATATCGAGGTACAACACAGCTCTTGACCCAGGGTTCTAGAGCCCATAGGGCCAGACCAAGAGGACTCTGTCCTCCAGGACCCAGCTCAGTGTGGCAGGGGGCTGGCTGTCAGCAGCATAGAGAACACACAGGAACTGTCCATGCTGGACTTCCAGACATGGTTTTCCCCATACAATTCTAGGATGAAACAAAGATAGAGGCAGAGATGAAGACAGAGCAAGACAGAGAATGAGACACACACAGAAAGGGATGAGAGAACCAAGGTCAGAGGGACGGGCGAGCTTGCCTGGGGCTGAGCGTGTCCCTCTGGTGCTCTCCTTTCTGTGGGAAGAGGGACTCCCCACACAACAGCTCTGCTGAGGTTCAACACACACAACAGCCCCATTTATTCTGTTTGTGCTACAGTCCAGTGTCCCTGTACACATACCCAACTACCATCACCACAGGATAACACTCATGACACTCACAGAGAACCCTCCCTGAACAAGCCCTCCTCCCCCACCCCAGCCAGCCCTGACACGTCAGGGTATTGCTGTTGGTGGTCTCGATTGTGTACATGAGGCAGCGTGATGCCTTGTTCAGCACTATGCTGCCGAAGGTCAACTGCACACAGCACATATCAACCCATGTCTTGTCAGGTGTGTTAGGTTCCACTGAGTGGACCAGCCACGTGTGTGTGTGTGTGTGTGTGTGTGTGTGTGTGTGTTCCCTCCATTGGGTGTGCATGACCATCTGTAATGTTCCTGACTCACCCAAGGCTCTGGTCCTCATCACATGTCTCTCCTGTGTGAAACTCTGAAACCCTGTAAGCCTTTCATCTTCCAAGTATTTGAAACTCAGTTTTCAACACTTGTGAAGCTTATTGGCGCTCTATCTCTCTTTCTTCCTCTCTGCTCCCTCCCTCTCTCCTCCCTCCCTCTCTCCTCCCTCTCTCTCTAGTGGGGTCAGGATAAGCAGATGTCCTAAAACAAAATAACAGTTCCTCCAATTACTGACTTGCCCTGAGATCCCCAGGTAGCAAATGTGAAGTAGAAACTTCTGGTTTCTTAAGTCAGTTATATCAAATGATGTTTTGTAGGCATAAAATGTTCACAGCCTATTTTAATAACCACTCAACCTCCCCTCTAGCCCATTATGCACCATAGGTAGTGGAAAAGAGAGGTCATTAGTGTTAGCACCAGGGCCTCCAAAGCCTGTGACGTCACATGGGAAGGCCTCACAGACCTGTTGCCGGGGCAGCAGCCGCCACATTCCCAGAATCCATTGGGCTCATCTCTCACCTTTACCTGCGGCCACTACGTCAGAACCCATATATATATATATATATATATATATATATATATATATATATATATATATATATATATATATGGGGAACACTCCTCCCTCACTCTCTCTCTCTCTCTCCCTCTTCTCTCTCCACTACTGCCCCCTCTCTCCCTCTCAATTAAACCTCTTACATGTGGAACTGTTAGGGCCTAATGTGTGGTATGTTCTGTTCTAACACATCAATTAGGATACAGGGGAAGTGGACCTGTTTAGAAATGGTTCTTTGGAGCAACTCCCATCTGTGTTGTTAGGAAATCAGCAGTTATGTTCACATGATTCAGCAGTGGCATGAATACACCAGCAGTCCAGTAGAGTCCAGATAGCAAACATGAATCAGCAGCATTGGCACAACCTAGCAGAAATAGCCAGGCCTCAGCTGAATCTGAATGAGTCAGTAGAAGGGGCCAAGACCAGTAGGGATGCCGGGAGTTCTTTGCTCTGCCTCTCTCAATAAAGTGAAGATGCAAGACCAAGAAGCTTGCAAAGTCAACTATATAGGCAAGCCCAGCCGATCCTCCACCACTGTCCTTTGAGTCCTATTTATACTCCCTCCAGATGTCACATGTCTTCAATGGGTTTTGCTCACCACATGTCTTGCATCAGCACATGAGTCTATATCAGCTGACATCCCTTGAGTCCACAGAAGCAGCAAGAAGCCACAGGAACCACAGAAGGTTTTTGGTGCATTTCTCTCTATGGAGTCACAACAAATGCAGCTCAGCAGCGCAATGGAAGGTGAACCAATACATGTGTGTCATTAGCAAAGAATCCTTCATCGTGAATCCTCTCATGTGCTTGCATTAGCAAAACATCGTTTCACTTATGTCTGCTTCAGTACAACATTCCTTCACATGTCTACTTTAGCAAAAACACCATCCGACACAACTGACCTTCCAACGAAACCAGAAGTTTCCACATCAGTGTTTTGCTAGAGCAGACAGGTGAAAGGACCCCAAAGACGGTGGAGCTCAAGCATTGATTTGCTTTGCTCTGCCTCACTCTTCTTTGCTAGGGACACATATGTATTGGTTCATCTTACACTGCATTGCTGAACTCCACTTGTGGTAAGGACACTATAGAAAGAAACTCACCGAAGAACTGCTCGTGAGGTTCTTGCGGCTTCCTCAGACTCAGACGGGTTGGCGAGCATTGTGGTTTCTTCAGGATTAAACTGCAGCTGCTGGTTCATATGTGGTGTTTGCTACGGAACTGAACTGCTGATATCCTGACAACAAAGATTGGACTGGCCTACAAAGAAGTATTTCTAAATAGGTCTACCTCCCCCCGCCCCCGTGTCCTAATAACTTTTCTCTCCCACTACCTTTGGTGGGTAGTGGACTAGAGGAGAAGTTGAACCCTTATTAAAGTAGGTTGGAAAAAATATATGCCTACGTAGGTGTTTGCTTTGAGAGAGGGTTTCTTTTAGTCCAGGCTAGTTCAAATTCACTGTGTAGTTAAGGCTGACCTTGAACTCCGGATCCTCCTCTCTATGCTTACTGAGTGCTGGGATATATACATAGGGAAACTGGGCCCCAAAGAATAAAAATGTGGTATAGGTCAACTGCAGACATTATCTGGACTACCACATGTGTCCACCAACAGTAACCTGGAAACTAGGATGGGGTACTGACCCAAATGAAACCCCACTGCCGAAGAATGAGTCTCTCTCTCACTCTCTCTGTGTGTGTGTGTGTGTGTGTGTGTGTGTGTGTGTGTGTGTGTGTGTGTGTGTGAATGATGACCACAAGTGACAGTGATGTCAAGATCCTGAGGTGTAGGTCAGGGAGATAACTCATTGAGTAACGCATTTGCCACACAAGCATCACAGACTTTGGGCTCAGATTTTCAGCCAATGTAAAGCCTGATGACACAGCACTCATCTGCAGTCCTAGCACTCCTGTGGTGTGGCAGGAGGATCCCAGAAGCTTACAGGTCAGCTAGCCTGTGTAGACAGTGGTAAGCAAGAGACTGGGTCAGAAAGTGGATGGTGAGGCAGGGCCACTAAGGGTGTCCTCTGGTCCCACACACCTGCACTCACCTCCCCACAAAATCTCAGGTGGGGAGAGGGAGGTCTGTGAAGTGCTGGTCTCACAAGCATGAAGACCTGGGTTTAGATCTCCAGAACCGCATGGAACAACACTCTGACCTGAAGAGGAATGGAGGCCTGAGCTGCAGTATTCTAGGGCTGACCCTGGCTCCAGGAGCCCAGTCAGGGGAGCCAGATGTCAGAAGTCAGAATATGAGGGGAAAGCCCATCTACAGAGACAGAGCACTTGCCAGGGCTGAGTATCACTGAGGACTGCAGGCTCGGGGCACAGAGCTCTCCATAGGTCTGGGTAGGGATGAGGGTACCAAATACTCCTAGCATGTTTATAGTGATAGATAGGACATTAAATAAGATAAAGAGATTTAAATAATAGAGGGACTGGAACTGGAGCTCACAGAGTCTTTCATTCAAGCCGACGCATGGCCTAAAACCACATTTGCTGATCAATAATCCCAGCACTGGGGATCCAGAGGCAGGAGGATCAGAACTTGAAGATCATCCTCAGTTACATAAGTGTGAGGCCAGCCTGGGCTACCTGAGAACCTGTCTTAAAGAACAAATAGCTGGGGAGATGGCTCAGTTGGTTTGCCTTGCAACATGAGCACCTGAGTCCCATTCCGAGAACCCACAGGAAAAAAAAAAATGTGTGCTATGTATACCTGTGATTCTTGCACTGGGAAGGTGGAGAAAGGAGGGTACCTGGGGGGCTCACTGGTTGGACAACATGGCCTAGTTGCTGAGTTCCAGGTCCTTGAGAGACCATGTATCAAAAAATAAAGTAGAGAGAGGTCCTAGCTACAACCCTGGTGTTGACTTCAATACCCATGCATGGCCCCATACATACAGAGGCAGCACATACACATGAAGACTGAGAGCCAGGGCCTCCCGAAGGAAGGGTCAGGTGTGTGACATCTTAGAGAAGGACACCTCCCCTGGTGTCTCTAGAGCACCTTCTTGTTATCTCTGCTTCCTGCCCCAAAGGAGGCACATCCTGCCTACCTGTGTCACCTGATCCAGGAGTAAGTGATGGTCACTCTCTGAGGACAGAGACACACTGTGAAGGCTGGATGTCCAGCTGACCCGTGTTCCTTGCCACCACCCCAGGAGCCATTGAGATACAACAGGAAGCTGTGCAGAGAAGGACCCCGTCCTCTCCTGCTTCTATGGCCCTGTGTTCCCAGGACAGAGGTTAGCTTCCATCCCTGGGCTAGCTAGGTTTTGTCAACTTGACACAAACTTACACATGTCTAAGACAAGAGAGTCTTTATTCAAATGCTTCTATCAGATTGGCCTGCTGGGAGGTCTGGGGGACATTTTCTTGGGTAATGATCGGTAGGGGAGGACCTGGCTCACTGTGGGTGGTCCTTCCCTTGGGCAGGTTGTCCCAGAAGCTACCTAAATATGAGCCTGAGGAGCAGGCCAGTGAGCAGTGTTCTTCCATGATCTCTGCTTCAGTTCCTGCCTTAGCTTCCTTCATTCGGAAGAGATGCTTTAAACTGATGCAGAGTCATGGCGAGAATGAGTAGAGAGGGGAAGCGAGCGGCTGCAGGACAGACCTGTCAGTGTGTGCATCCACACAAGGGCACTGACCAGCCACGCACACACACATGACTGTTTTCTGTTTCAGGGTGTGGGGGAAGCTCCCTCTTTCTATTCCACAAGGGGGGGGGGGTCTTCAAAAACTCAAGACATGTTCAGAGAAAGCCCAGGAAAAGCTAAAGACCATTTTCTCTTTTTCCTTCCTTCCTTCCTTCCTTCCTTCCTTCCTTTCTTGCTTTCTTGCTTTTTGTTTTTAGGTAGGCTCTTACTTAAGTCTTGTATCCCAGGCTAGCCAGGAACTCACTATGCCACCTAAGAGATAGTGACCTTGAACTCCTGATCTACTTGCTCCTGTCTGCTGAGTGCTGGGTTTACAGGCCTCATTAAGCCCGAACCACTTTCTCCTTCCTGGAATTACTTTACTAGCTCTGTGGAGATTCTTCCAGAGAGGAAGAGACACAAGCTGCAGGAAAGGCCCTCGTGTGTGTGTGTGTGTGTGTGTGTGTGTGTGTGTGTGTGTGTGTGTGTGCCTGGTGGCTGAGGATGTCAGAACGGAGTGTCACATCCTCTGGGACTGGAATTACAGATGGTTGTGAGCCTCCATATGGATGCTAGGAATCAAACTGGGTCCCCTGCAGGAACAGCCAGTGCTCTTAAGCACTGCACAGTTTCTCCAGCTCATTTGTTTGTGTCTTAGTGCAACCTGGCTGTGACCTGCTCTTGAGCACCTAGGGCCTCCTTGGCCCCTCCTGTGGTCCATTCAGGGTATCTCACCCCACAGTATTCTGAACATGGTAGGTCCTAGAGTTCTCTGCTTGGGTCCCCCAGCTTCCCTTGACTTTTCCCCTCAGCTCTTCTTAGAGGCACAGGCTGGGCTGGCTCTCTTTAGTGAGGCCCTCAAGTCTCTGAGCTAGACCCTGGTTCCTTATGTTCAGCTGGTAAGCACCAGCCTTAACAACAGAAGGACCTGAGTTCTAGCCCTAGCACCCAGCCTGCGGCCAAGCCTGGTGCACACCTTTGATCCCGACACTGGGAAGGCAGAAGCAGGTGTATCACTCTATGAATTTCAGGCAAGATTGGTCTATATGCTGAAAAGAAGAAGGAAGGAAGGAAAGGAGGAAGGAAGGGAGGGAGGGAGGGAGGGAGGGAGGGAGGGAGGGAGGGAGGGAAGGAGAGAGGGAGGGAGGAAGAAAGGAAGGAAGGAAGGCAGGCAGGCAAAGGCAGGTTGTGGTAGCACACACTTGCACACTTGTGATTCATGGGCTTGCTAGCTAGCTAGGCTAAATAAATATGTTCCAGACCAGTGAGAAATCCTGTCCCAAACAACAAGGTGTGCAGTACTTGAGGACGATACCCAAAGTGGTCTTCTGGCCTCCATGTGCATACATGTACATAAACACCTGCATACATATGAACACCCCCCAGTGTCCCTGTAAGGTGGACGATAGAAACATCCTTTGACACCCAGTCCTTAAGGATGGACTGACTGCACATGGTGACCTCCTTCCAGCATTCTGCTCAACCAGGTGGTCAAGGTGAAAGGACACCTTTTTT
>NW_022196904.1:36329664-36332953 GCF_008632895.1 Mastomys coucha
TGGCTGTCCTGGAACTCACTCTGTAGACCAGGCTGGTCTTGAACTCAGAAATCCACCTGACTCTGCCTTCCAAGTGCTGAGATTAAAGACGTATACCACCGCTGCCCAGCTGGGACACTTCTTTGTGGTCTTCCTCCCCCAAACCCACACTGAAATCATCTGCAAACCTAGTGGAGTCCCTGCCATCGGGGCTTCGGCAGCCAGGAAGCTTCAGAACAGGTGAGCCATGGTCCCAGCTGCCTAGATAGCAGCTGGGAGCTGCAGGGAGGTGAGCGGGGAGGAGAGCTGCACATACAGCAGCAAGAGGGAGCTGGCAGGAGTCTCCACAGGGTCTCATTGTGGAGCCCTGTCTGTTCTGTTGGCTTCTGCTTCCTGAGTGCTGGGGTTGGAGGCACATGCCACCATGTCCAGCTGGGCACAGGGACTCCAGGGCATTGCTGTGAGACTTCTCACTTCAACGGGCCCAGGGCTTGTACCCAAAGATTGAGCCAGGTGAACTGTGGGCCTAGAGCCAGCATGGGACTGACCTAGGGCCTCTGCACATATGTTACAGTTGTGTAGCTTGGTCTTCTTGTGGGACTCCTAAGAGTAGGAGCAGGGGCTGTCTCTGACTCTGGTGCCTGCCTGGGGGACCCTTTCCTCCTACCTGCTTGCCTCTTGCAGCTCCTTTAATAGGAGAGGAGGCACCTAGTCTTACTGCAATGTGATAAGCCTTGGCTGGTTGATATCCATAGGAGAGCTGCCCTTTTCTGAAGAGAAATGGAGAAGTGGATGAGGGCAGGTGCTGAGAGGAAAGGAGCGAGGGGAAATTACAGCTAGGTCCAGATGTAGGTACCCAAGCCAGGCTTCCCCTTCTGTGAGGAGTATAGGAGAAGGTAATGGGGGGGGGATTTGTAAGGGCAGGACTGGGGGGAGAGGAGAGAGGAGGAGGGGCTGCAAAAGGGATGCAAAGTGAATAAAAAATAAATTATTGAAAAAGGAAAGAAGGAAGGAAGGAAAAGAAACTCATCAGCAGAATGGAGGGAGGGAGCACAAGGCAGGTGATGGATGGAGAGATGACCCAGTAGTTAAGAGCACTGGCTAGGTGCTCACAGGCTTCTGTTAACTCCAGTTCCAGGGCATGCAATGCCTCCTGACCTTTGCCGGCACCGGACATGCACATAATGCATATACATGCAGGCAAAACACTTATACCATTTAGAAGTCTAAATAAAACTTTAAAGAGAAAGGAAACAAAACACAGGGGACTGGGAAGGTGGCCCAGTAGATGAGAGTGCTTACTCTGTAAGCACAGGATCTGAGTTTGAGTCCCCAGCATCCACATAAAAGTCCAAGTATGGCTTCATGGGCCTGACACCTCGAATGGTGGGTTTTGTGGGGAACAGGCATATCCCAAGACTGGCCGGAAAGGTGAACTTCAGGCTCAGTGAAAGACCCTGTTTCAGGGGACTAGAGTGGAGAGCAATGGAGGAAGGTATTCAATGTCTTGCTCTGGCTTCTCCATGCTTGTGCATGGCAGTATGCACTTGTGCACACACACACATACACACACACACACATACACACATACACATACCACCTACCTATACACACATACACACATACACCCACACACACACCTACACACACACACACATACATACACATATACACCTACACACACACACATACACACCTATATACACATACACACACCTACACACACACACACACACACACATACGCACCTTGGACACTGGGGGCATGGCTCAACTGTAGGGCCCTGCTTAGGAACTCTCAATAGAGAACAGAGTATGCCTCAGTGGTAGAGCTTCTACTTAGTGTGCACTGGCAGGGCCCTAGATTTCATTTTGTGATGATGAGTTTTAACTGTCAACTTGACACAACCTGTAATCATCTGAGGAAAGAGTCTAAATGAGGAACTATATAGATCAGGTTAGCCTATAGGAATGTCTTTGTGGGGGGCGGGATGTCTGGAGTTTTCATTGCTGTGGGAAGACCAATCCCACAGTGGACAGCAGCATTCTCTGGGCTGGGCCAGGAACTTTATAAGAATGAAGAAAGCTGTAGCCGGGCAGGGGTGGTGCACGCCTTTAATCCCAGCACTTGAGAGGCAGAGGCAGGTGGATTTCTGCGTTCAAGGCCAGCCTGATCTACAAAGTGAGTTCTAGGACAGTCAGGGCTACACAGAGAAACCCTGTCTCGAAAAACAAAACAAAAACAAAACAAACAAACAAACAAAAAAGAGTGAAGAAAGTGGTATGCTGGTTAGTTCTTGACTACTTCATACAAACTAGACAAATTGGTTAGGTTTCAGAAGCTATGTTTGTGTATCCTCTATTTTTAGGTAATATTTAGTTGTTCTCGGATTTCTGACAGTGTTGAAGACTAGTTTTAGTCTCATAATCAAACTCAAGTTGTTTAGCATAGAGTTTATAGAGTAGATGACATGGTTTTCAAGTGATGTTACAGGCTAAAGTTCTAAACATAATCCAGGGATAGAATCATAATTCTTTTTTTTTAAAGATTTATTATTATAAATAAGTACACTGTAGCTGTCTTCAGATATACCAGAAGAGGGCATCAGATCTCATTACAGGTGGTTGTGAGCCACCATGTGGTTGCTGGGATTTGAACCCAGGGCTTTTGGAAGAGCAGTCAGTGCTCTTACCTGCCTCGCCATCTCACCAGCCCCATAATTCTTTCAGTTAAAAAACATGGTACTGAGCTGAAAAGATGGCTCAGAGGTTAAGAGCACTGTTCTTACAGAGGTCCTGAGTTCAATTCCTTAGCAACCACATGGTGGCTCACAACCATCTGTAATGTGTCTGAAGACAGAAACAGTGTACTCATATACATAAAGTAAATAAATAATTTTAAAAAAGAAAACATGGTACTTTGTGTAATTGGCAAATTGATGGACTGGATACTGGATCTCATTTATTCCTCATACTGTATAATTTCCTTAATTATTATGGTCTTGTTCAATTTACATCTGGGAGAAAAGTTTTTGTTTTGTTTTTGTTTTTGTTTTGGACTGAAAAGGTGAGATGCAGGGGGAAGTGCTGATAGTAAGGTCTGTTTCCCTAATTGGTTCTTGATTTGGTCAATAAAGAGGTGGGGAGCCAATTGCTGGGCAGGAGGGACAGGTGGGACTTCTGGGTCCCAGGAGGAAAAGGCAATGTAAGAAAAGAGAAGGGGCCTTAGAAGGAGAAGCACCAAACAACCATGTAAGATCTCAGGGAAGCTAGGCCTGTTGGCCTCTGCCACCAGCAGACAGCCAAGGAGG
>NW_022196904.1:36333468-36337482 GCF_008632895.1 Mastomys coucha
GGAGGGAGGGAGGGAGAGGGAGGAGCTGGGTGGTAGCTGGTGACTTGGCGATGTGATGCTAGCTGGGAGGAACAAAAGAGAAACCAGAGAGACTTGATATGTTATAAAATGATGTTCTCCATCACCTTCTGGTTGGTCAATAAATAGTTGAACAACCAATAGCTGGGCAGGAGAGGAAGAGGTAGGACTCCCAAGGCCAGAAAGAGGAAGAGGATCTCAGGTGGGACCCAGGAAGTCACCATCAGGACATGAATAGAGGAGGAAGTGCCGGGCTGGCGAGATGGCTCAGTGGGTAAGAGCATGGTCTGCTCTTCCGAAGGTCCTGAGTTCCGATCCCAGCAACCACATGGTGGCTCACAACCCATAATGAGATCTGATGCCCTCTTCTGGTCTGTCTGAAGACAGCTACAGTATATTACGCTGGAGCGAGCAGGACCGTCCTGAGTTCAATTCCCAGCAACCGCATGATGGCTCACAGCCATCTCTACAGCTACAGTGTACTCATACACATAAAATAAATAAATCTTAAAAAAAAAAGAGTAATATTTTACCCCCTTTAAAAAAAAAAAGGAGGAAGTGCCAAGGTAAGATGAAGATGGCAGGGAATGGACCACGTGGCTGAGAAGTAGGCCAGGCCAGCATTGTCAGGTTAGAATAGCTCAGAATCTGCCCAAGCTATTGTACCTGAAGCTTTGAATGAATATAAAGGTCTCCATGTCATTATTCAGAGCAAGGGTGTGCATAGAAAACACAACTTATAAAATGGCAGTCTGGCTTGTTTCAGAAAGAAGCAAAGACTTTATTAGGCTTTTTATGTGAAAAATCGTTTGTGTGTCTGTTCAGCTGGGGCTGGAGAGTCAGCCATGATTAACAAGAGAGCAACCCCATTGAAATGAAAACTTTGTGTTACTGGGACAACTAGTGGTGGTTAGCTGGAGCTGAGAAATTAGCAGTGATTAAGAAGAGGCCAGCATCTGGGAAGTGCTTCCTGAGAATCAGCACACAGAAGCTGTGTTCCAGAGATAGCTAGGTTGCACTTTGTGCTGGCAGCTGGACTTGGTAGTCTTTTTTTTTTTTTAAATGTATTTATTATTATAAATAAGTATACCTGTAGCTGTCTTCAAATGCACCAGAAGAGGGTGTCAGATCTCATTAGTTGTGGTTGTAAGCCACCATATGGTTGCTGGGATTTGAACTCAGGACCTTTGGAAGAGCAGTCAGTGCTCTTACCCACTGAGCCATCTCACCAGCCCTGGACTTGGTAGTCTTAAAGGGTCAACCAGGTGGTATCTTTTTTGAAGACATGAAGGGGATCGTGTAGAGCAGCTGAGGCTTGGCACTGAGAGGCCAGGAAAGGCTGTTGGTGAGGGTGTAGCCAGAGTAGCAGTGGAAGCCCCAAGACTGAAGGAGTCATGAAGAAAAGTTGAGGCCTTGCACCACGAAGAGAGCTCAGGAGAGCTATAGGTGAAAGTATGGCCTATCTGTAGAAGACCCCAGAATTTTAGAGATGCCAATTCTGTGGAGTGACCATCCAGAACAGCAGTATTGGTGGGATGGAGCCTATCAGAGCTTAGATTAGCTGTGTGTGCGACAGGGGGTGGAGCCAGGAAAGTGACAAAAGCCCTTTGAAGGCTCCCAGATCATGAATGGATCTCAGACATTAGACATTGTGTTGCTCACATAGTTGGAGTTTGATTTTGATTTGATTGTGACTGTGCCTTGATTCTTCCCTCTTGAAGTAAGAAAGTATTTAATCTATTTTACAGAAGCCCACAATTTAGAGACTTTAAAATTTAAAGGTCCTTTTTTTTTCTTTCTCCAAGACAGGGTTTCTTTATGTAGCCCTGGTTGTCCTGGAACTCACTCTGAAGACCAAGATGTCCTGGAACTCGAAGATCTGCCTACCTCTACCTCCTGAGTGCTGGCATTAAAGGCGTGTGACATCATACCCGGCCTAATTTGGAATCTTTTATATTGTGATGTTTACTAATGTGAGATCTCAGGGATGAATAAGAAAGTAAAGGTTGCTGCTTAACAGTGACGTGTTTGTGTGTCAAGCTACAAGGGTTCAGGTGAGCTGGCTAATTTTATGTCAACTCAACAGAAACTAGAGTCACTGAAGGGAGTCTTGATTGAGAAAATACTTGTAGGGTATTTTCCTAATTAGTGATTGATGTGGGAGGACCCAGCTTATTGTGGGTGGAACCATCCCTGGGCTGGTGGTCTTTGATTCTATATGAATGAAGGCTGAGCAAGCCATGAGGAGCAAGCCAGTAAGCAGCACCCCTCCGTGGCCTCTCCATCAGCTTCTGCCTCTAGGTCTCTAGGTTCCTGCCCTGTTTGAGTTCTTAGCCTTACTATTTTCACTGATGGACTGTGATATGGAAGTATAAGCCAAATAAGCCCCTTCTTCCATGACTTTCACATGGTCATGGTGTTTGTAGCTTAAAACAAAACAAAACAAAAACAAGCAAACAAAAAGCAGAAATGGAACTTAAAAAAGACCAACTCCATTCCTGCCTCCACAGGGACCTCAAGACTAACAACTGCTCCCTGGGCATCTCAGCCACCCAGAAAAGGACAGCCAACAGTACTATCTGACCTGAGAGGGAGGCTGGGCAATACAGTTAACCAGCATTCTGTGCTCATGATAAGCAGCTGTCCCCAAGAATGGAGAAGGGACAGGGAGGGGCCTCTGCTCCTTGGTGCCTGAGAAGGCCAAGGTGGTGGTGTCTGTCTCAGAGGTTCATACAAGGTCCCCTCTGGGGTTGGCCTCTCCATTTGTCACTATGGGGAAGTTCAGAGCAGAACCAGAGGAGGGTGCAAGGTCAGGGTGTAAGGGACCTGGAGGTTGTCACTCCAGTGATAGTGCTGGTGTCTCCTGTAGCCATGCTGACTCCATAGGAGAGCCACTGGCAGCCATGATCCATAGCCCTGTCTCCAGGGGATTATTGGAGAGCTGCTTTACAGATTCAAGTGTTCCTGTGGGTAACCCCAATAGTCTGCATCTCCTTAAAAGGTCAAAGTGATGCTATGTGGCTCAACGATCACTATAAAGCACATCCAAAACGTACCTCTTGGCTGGCCAGTTACCGTGGGAACAATGATCCCTCAAGCTGACCGGTCTCTGCAGGTACTTACCCTAAAATAGACAGGCTCCTTCCCACAGTTGGGAGCTAAGGTCAGATCTTGCTGTGGGGAGCCCACTCTCAGGAACCTTTGTTTCTTGGGCTAAGAGTATCATGCGTAGAATCTAATCTCAGTCAGCCTCCTCAGGACACTTCTCTCTTCCGCGTCTTCTCAGAATGTCCTTAGATTGTGACTTCATTGACTAGCAGGCTTTGTCCCTCCAGACTACTCGGTCCAAGGCCAGAAACTACCCAGCATGGCTACTGAAGACCAAACTCAGGTCTTCAGTGAAAGCGGTATATATTCTCAGCTGATCGCTTTTTATGCACAATCTATTGTGGAGATTGAAGTCAGGTTCTGTGCTTGCTGGGCAAGCATTTTACCAGTGGAACAGTCTCCGCAGGCCTCTCTGCCCACTACTGCAATGATCACGCTGTGTTTGATGGTATTCATCTTGGTGTGTATGTGCTGTATTACCTTTGGTTTGTCTTCTGCTGCCGATGTAAATATAACCAGCCTTAGTGCCAACATGGCCTATCTTTACTGATAGGCTGATCACGTGTCATGTTCTTGCCAAGTGGGTGTACTAGACAATGAACAAATGTGACTAGTTACCTTTTGTTTGGCTTCACTGTTTTGTTTGGGATGGGGTCAGTCTATAGCCCAGGCTGGCCTCAAACTTAGAGCAATCCTTCCTCCTAGCCTCCCAAATGATGAAGACTGCAGTCATGAGCCACCACACCCAAATTCTTTCTCTTATGCTAGGCACATGTGTACGTCATGCTTCAGCCCCTGCCCTTTGCTTTATTCTCAGTTGTCTTTTTTTTTTAATTAGATATTTTCTTTATTTACATTTCAAATGATATCTCCTTTCCCGGTTTCCCC
>NW_022196904.1:36338157-36342123 GCF_008632895.1 Mastomys coucha
TCTCAGGAGACAGCTATATCAGGCTCCTGTCAGCCAGCACTTGCTGGCATCCACAATAGTGTCTGGCTCAGTTGTCTTAAAACTACCTTGAAGCTCACCCTTCCCAGCGTCTCCTCTCAAAGATAAGACACACAGGCCACAGGAAAATCTGCATTTTATTTGTGTCCATAACTCCTGGAGGATCAGCCTCCACTAGATGCAACCCTTCCCCCACACCTTCACAAAACACTGATTCTTTCACAGAGCTAAAATGACCCCCTAGTTACCAACTACAGCACCCCTTCCTGTCCCTCGGCCAATATATCCTTCTATTATGAGGACTTGGCTCCCTTTCCTTGGCTGGCTTCTCACTTGTGTTTCAAGTTCCCTCCTTAAAACCCTCCCTCCCTGACTAGGTTCTCATCTGCCCAATCACCCAGAGTGGCTTCCTGCCTTATGTCCAGACCAGGCCTGGCAGCTCCCCCCTCCCCCCAACTAGGACTACCTGCAAAAACACACTTGTTTTAAGACTCCAGAGACCAGGGATCAGGCTGGCTCCTCCAGTTCCCTGAGGGCTTTGGTTTCTCAGTTGCACTGAAGGGGTACAGAAAATGACTATGCCAAATAACCCATAATGGTTATGGGAAAACCCATAGACAGAGGGGAAACCTAGACATGGATGGGACAGGAAAGTGACATGGAGACACAGTGTGACGACGGAGGCAGAGCTACAACAGACCCCCTCCTCCAGCCTGGACCTGGACCCTAGGTGCTGCGGGTCCTCTGGCTTCGGGCCTTGTACACCTCAATTAGCAGGTCCTTCACATACTGGATCTCCCGCTCCACTGACTCAGCCCTCTCCCTCAGCTCCCGGTTCCGTGCCTCCAGGCCCTGGCACTCGCCCTCCAGGGCCTCGCCCTCTGCCCGCTTCCTCTGGCGGTACCTGAGAGCAGCTGACTTATTCTGGTCTCTCTTCTTTTGCTTGCGGTCCCCTCGGGTGCTGGCAGGACTAGGATAGGGGGCTGGGCGGGAGGGTGAAGGCAGAGGGGCCAGAGGAGGAGGCTGCTGGGGGACAGGCAGGGCTGACAAGCCAGAATCCCCTGGCCCAGCCTCACTGCGGCAGTAAACAGCCAGCAGGTCTAGGGTATCCAGGGTAGGAGGCTGAGGGAGGTCAAAGGTGGGCAAGGGCAAGGGCAGGGGCAGAGAGGGTGCTGGGGGTGGGGGTGGGGGTGGAGAGGGTGGTGGGAGGAGTGGGGCATCAAGGAAGAAGTCTTCCATCTGTTCTAGCTCTTTCTTAAGTAGGGATGCCATGGCTTCCAGGTCAGGAGGGGCTGGGGAGGGTGGGGGGAGAGTGCCTGGGGGCAGAGGGGCCTCCAGAGGAAGGAGAGCTGTGAAGTCCACCCGCTCGGTCATCCAATCAGAGAAGCCGTCACCTGAGGATGGAGGGGGACATAAAAGTCCCTGAGGTCTGTGCTTTATCCACTTGGTGTTGTTCACTCATGTCCCATTCACTCAACGTGACAAGTGACCAGCCAGCCAACCATCAAATCTATAGGTCCGTCAGCAGACCAGTAAGTCATGGAAGAAACCAATCAAGCAATCAACCAATCAGCTAGCTAGTTTACCCTCCAAGCTGCTAACCAATGAACTAACCAACCAACCAACCAACCAACCAGTCAGCCAGCCACAGAATTTACTACCAGCCAACCAACCAACCAGGCAAACATACCATTCACCAGCCAACCAACCAACAAGTTCATTAATCAATGTACAAGGCAGCCAGTCAATCAGACAACCATAGTTTACAATCAACAAACTGACCCACTAACAATGAATGAGGCAACCAACCAATCAGCCAACCACACAACTTAGTAGCCAACCAAATAATGCATGAAGTAAGCAATGAGCCAGCGAACCAGAGTTCACCAGCCAGCAACCAGCTAGACCACCATCTAACCAATGAACTAGCCAACCAGCCAATCAGTTCACCAGCCACCTGTTGATGAACTAATCAACTCACTAACCAATCAATGAACAAGCCAATAGATGATTCAAATCAGTCAACCAACCAATTAATTTACCGATAATCAATGAACTAATCAGCCAACCACTCAGTGAAGCATTCACTCAACTAATGATCCACCCAACAAAGGTCCGCTCCCATTCCTGTAATCCTTGTAATCATGTAATCCTTGACTGGCTAAGTGCACCCCATACCTGTGTCTCCTCTCCTTTCCTCATTTGTTTACTGATTTATTGGTGATAGAGTCTTGTGTAGACTAGGTTGGCCTTGGACCTGCTTTGTAGTCTGTGGCTGAGGACAACCTTAAACATCTGACTCTCCCAGAGTGCTAGGATTATACACAACTCTCTCTCTCCTCCCTTTCCCGTGTGTGTGTGTGTGTGTGTGTGTGTCTCCATCTTCATTTGTTCTCCTTGTTTGGTAGTTTACTATCTTAGATGTTTGAGAACTATGTTCTTACTGAGCTGCCAAGGCTAGCCTGGGCTCAAGAGGATGAGAAGCCCCTTGAGCAGGGGGAGCTATGGGCATATGCCACCAGGTGCAGTCCGGGACAACCATCTATTATACAGTCAAAAGAGACTATCTGCCCCAGAGTCTCTGAAATGGAGCCCCCCCTCAGGCCTTATCATGGCTTCTTTTCCCCATCCCTTAGCCCTCAGTTCAGATGTTGTCTACTTGGAGAAGGCTGACTTCTCAACTATGTCTTTCATCACTTTCAGCTAAGCATTGTTTTCCCGCTTCTGTCTCCTGATGCTCCCCTGAGCTTAGGGATCCCTTGCTCTGAACCCTGCATACCTAGAACAGTGCTGGTCACACTGCAGCCCCTCGGTACTGATGTTGTGAATGAACAAATTCTCCCTTTTCTGTCCCACCCCCCTCCAGCTCAACCCACCTCTCTCCTTTACCTGTTCTTACCTGCCAGGGGCTCTCCCCCCCCTGGAAGCCCGCCCTCCAGGGCACCCCCAAGGACCTCATAGGGGCCCAGGGGGGCAGGGGCCAGGGGGAGTTTCCCATAGTCTACAAGCCAGCCCAGCCCGCTAGCTGGGAGCAGGGCCCTGTCCAGCTCCAGTCCTAGGGTCGCCAGGAGTGACATGGCTGAGGCACAGGCGCAGGGCAGCGACAGCAATGGAGGCTGCACCAACAACTGGGAGGCAGCGTGGAAGATTGTTCAGCTGGGTGAAGACAGGCACCAAAGCGATGGTGGAGGACCTGTGAGGAGGACAAGAGGGCGTGGGTGGTATTGAGTCTAAGCGGCTTGACCATCAGGCTTCTTCTTTCCTTCTTTCCGCCAATTCCAGCGCTCCACACATTCCCAAGGCAATTTTTGGAAACTCCCCAGCCCCATCTCCTCCCACAACACAGAAACCTAGTGTTTTCCCAGGGGAATTACCTCTAGTCCCTCCTACCCACCTCATCTTATTCATCTTCATAAAAATTTCAATCCCAAGGGAATTTTCTTCTAGCCGTGCCCTTTCCGCATCGATGTTTTCTTTAAACTATACCCCTTTTAGAGTTCACAGGGGTTCCCAGAATAATCATGCATGCCTGGGACCTTCACCAGTATCACACACACAAACCCCACTCTTCCCTAAAAATTTTAGGTGACTTCTAAAGAGCCTAAGGGGAGGCCCCGCCCACTCTTCTGTCTGTCACAGTCAGTTCCCGCCCCAAACTAGCAAGTCCCTAGAGGCCCCGCCCCTGTCGTGCCAGCTCCAACTCTTAAAAGTGTTCCTAAGCCTTCCCTGTCAATCTAAGCCAGTCCCCGCCCCAGCAGGGGTCTGATTGGAGGGAAGTAGAGTCAGTGCCTCGAGGAACCCCACCCTCTTGCTGAGTACCCGACGAGCGTCGAGGCGCAAGCTCAGACCCTGGACCCGATCCATTGTTACGCCACTACTCTCCAGGGGGGCCGCGCGTGTTTGGCCAATTACCTGCCGCCCTCCGTAGTTCAGACGGGGGGGGGGGGG
>NW_022196904.1:36342137-36360161 GCF_008632895.1 Mastomys coucha
GCGGGTATAAGGTAATGCGCATGCGCAATATGGTGTGTGTGTGTGGGGGGGGAAGGTCATATCCTCTGAGGGAAAGGGGAAGAGGGTCTGTGAGTTAGCGCGCAGGCGCAATGGCGCGCGAGCCGACCTTAAAAGCCCCCAAACTCTCCGGAAGCACCCCCGCCCACGGCTCGGCCTAGTGCGCTTGCTCAGCGGAGGCGCGGGCCACCCGTTTCCCTTTTCTGCGCCTGCGCGACCGTAGTTCCTCGCTCTGTCTCTCCACCTCGCCGCCCCCCTCCACCCCCCACGAGGCTTGGCCCGTGAAGCCCCGCGAGCTCTGGGAAAGGGCGGGAAAGGCAGTTGGAGAGGGAGGGGCGAGCGGTTACTCACTCCATGGCTGCGGAAAGGAGAGGAGGCAACGGCTGCGGCGGCCTCGGCTGAAGTGACGGTGTGAGCGGAGAGTGAAGGCGCGGTGAGCGCGGAATCGGGGCGCGGGGCACGACGGGGTCGCGGCTACAGAGCCATCGCGCGGGCGGAGGCGGCGTGGCGGGAGCGTTAATGGAGACCGTGCAGAGAGGGTTGGAAATGAGGCGGCCCCGGGGCCTGGAGGCAGATATACCGGGGGCGGCGCGGCGCGGCGCGGGCTGCCTGGATCCCTCCGCGCCCCGCCCTCGCGCGGCCCCGGCGGGGCGGTGGCGACCCCGGGCCCGCCATGTCGCCCTGACCCTCCACCCCCTGCGTCAAACCGGGAGCCGGGCTCGGGCTCCTGAATCATCGGTCAGATCCTAGTCGATCCCTCGGCCACACCCGCCCCCGGTTCACCTCGTTGTCTCTCCCTGCTAAAGGAATTTGCCAGCAGTCCCCAACCGGTGTCGCCGGAGAGACCTCGTGGGTTGAGCCCAGCGCGGAATGGCGCACGCTCTGGCTTAGGCTTCGTAGACGAGTTCAGGGCAGCAACAGCGAGATAATGCCTCCCGAGTATTTATAGATCGCTGTACACACGCACAAACACACCGGCCAGGGAAAGTAGGCCGCGAAGTCCTAGCCACGGGACTCTTAAGCCTTTTTTTTTTTTTTGCTGTTGTTCTAACACTTATTGTGTATGTGTGTCGTGGTCAGAGGAGAGCTAGCAGGAGTTGGTTCTCTTACCATGTGGGTCCCAGGGACGGAACTCCGGTCAAAACTGTTTGGCAGCCTTTACCCACTTTAGCTACTTAAAGTCATTGTGTTTTCCCTGGGAGTCCAGACATCACCTCTTTTAGTCTCCCTACCCCAGATTCTTAGACATCCAACGTGTCCATATGATCATCCTGTGTGCCCCACCTGCAAGGTTTCTGTTTCCAGCCATCCCTACTTGCTACATGCTGGTGCTCATCCCTGCCGACCTCTTAGGGTTTTTGCCCCTTGCTCTGACTTCCTTGCAGTTCTTGCTCTCTTGCCGACCCCACTAGGTAATTCTTGGTCCTGTCCAAAATGGGACACTTCTATTCCATTGAGTAAAAGAGTCCCTCTTGTCCTTCCCCAGGATGATACATGAACCCTGTTTTCTGCCCCATGCTCATGTATAGCTGGCATTCCATGTGGAAGTCACTCAGCCTATCATATTTGTAGCAGCTGAGAGACTGAATGGGTGGAGATGGAACTCAAGAATGCTTGTCTGTTTCACACAAGAACCTTAGGTTCTGTCCTAGCACCATGTGGACTGGGTTTGGTACTTGCCTATATTTCCAGCATTTGGGAGATGGAGAAAAGGAATTGTGAGTTCAAGGTCATACTGGCTGGACTCTGTGTGTTTTTAAAAAGAAAAGGTTCAAAAGCCAGCCTTGGTATCTTATGTACTTGGGAGACTAAGGCTGGAATATTGGAAGTCAAGGTCAGGGCTGGAGCTGCTTTGAAGTGGCTCAGGTGGTAGTCTCTAAACCCAACAAGTCCCTCTTGTTCTATCCCCAGGACCCATGTGGTAGAAGGACAAAAGCAACTCTATATAGACAGTTGTCCTCTGACCTCTACCACCTGACAAGTTTGCATACTGATTAAGAGTGTAATTTTTTTTAAAAAGGATTTATTTATTATATGTAAGTACACTGTAGCTGTCTTCAGACACCCCAGAAGAGGACATCAGATCCCATTACAGATGATTGTGAGCCACCATGTGGTTGCTGGGATTTGAACTCAGGACCTTTGGAAGAGCAGTCAGTGCTCTTAACACTGAGCCACCTCTCCAGCCCCTCTTTCCTGGACTAGAAAGTGAGTTCTTAGCCCTCTAGGGAACTTACAAAGATCCTAATTTAAAAAAAAAAAAATGGGCTGGGGTGGAGGTTAATGGCAGAGTATTGGCTAGAGTGCTGCTTTCTGGGCTCTGGTTTCCCTGGTACTGTTAAAAAAAAAAAGATTCAGATCAGGTAGGGAAAACTGATTTTGAAAGTTACAAGTGTGAAATCCTTGCAATTTTTCCCTTGGAATGGGCACTTTTTTTTTTTTTTTTTAAGATTTATTTTATATATGTAAGTACATAGTTGCTTTCTTCAGACACAGCAGAAAAGGTCATCTAATTTCATATCTGCTGCCAGTGTTTGAGCACAAGTAGCCACATGATTTGATGAATTCAAACTCTAGCCCTTGCTTGCCAGCTATTAAGCGTTAAGTCTGTGTGGAGTCTGCTTAGGCTAGACCCTGAGGCATAAAAGCTGCTACTAATACAGAAATGGGATGGACCCAGGGCTTCATGCACTGCATGCTAGATGGACATTCTACAGCTTGAGCTGCATCCCTGGCCCGCACGTGCTGGTTTTATTTGAAACAGTTGCCATGTTGCAGTGCCCATGCTGCTCCTTTCCTAGAATTTGGTATTTTAAAGTAAACTTTGGGATAATCAGAAAGGTTTCAAAGACAGTGCAGAGTGGGGTACCAGCCCATAGTCTCCTCATGGTGCTTCTCTCACAGCTAAAAGGTCTGCATACCCTTTTTCTGTCCTGGGGTCACGCTCTCCCCACCCCCAAGTCCACCTTGACTCAAATGGTTGTGCTGAGTGAGTGCTGGTTCTCATATTTGGCTGCCATGCCCTTCCCAGTGTGTATAGCCATCACTATAGTAGTAGTGGTGATCATCCGTGGAGGCCTGCCACCCTGAGCCTTGGCCAGTACCCAGACCTGTGTTGTGTGTGTTATTCTCTCTCTCCCTAACCCTTACCCAGTCTCAAATGGCAGCCTAGTCTCTTTCCTCTCAAAAAACAAACAAATCCTGTGGGGAGCCAGAAGCAAGGGTGGAGCTGCTTGGAACTCTTTTCCAGTGCGGAGGGCCCTGAGCCTGGGGAGTGAGGCGGCTGGTTGCAGGCAGTTGCATCAGCCTGGCTCTGATGGTTGGGAAGGGGTGAGGGAATTCTCTGGGGACCACAGAGCACCTGGCAACAGCTCCTAGGTAGCAAAGACCTGGATAGGAGCCCCCTGGGCAGAACACAGAAAATCTGGCACTTTGTGCTAAGAAGGGGGCTAGCATCCCAAAGGCCCCTAGCTCAGTTGTGAAAGAGAAGATTGAGGCCTGGAAAGGGTAAGAAGAATTATGCATGGCCACAGTTGTCTTTGATAGAGCAGAGCTCCCCACCCTGTCCTGTGAGGCCTCAAACCTGTTAAAGTTGTTTTGGTTAGTATGCAAAGAGGTTTTGTTGTGACACTTTACATATATCTTTATTCTTGTCCTCCCAGTTGAGAGAACAGCTGGATGTGATGGGAAAGGATTGGGTTTTATGGGTTCTGTTTGTGGGCAAAAGTTGGTCTGCCTACTTAGATTTTGGTGGGGTGAGCATCGACCTGCTATATGTCTTCCCACTGTGAGTGTACATGGCATCATGTCTCTTATCATTTTCCTGAGTAAAAGGACCCACTTGGTACAGGGAAGGATGAGTCTTCATCAGCACTGTGTAATGCTGCAGGTGTAAGCTAAGGGTGTAGCCGAGGGAAAGCTCTTCTAGGAGCTCAGAGTCTGGTATAGCTTCTCTTCCTATCCTACCATACTTGTGCATTCTGATCTGCCTAACAGATGGATATCTGTGCCCATGACTATCTCCTCCAGCACATAGAGGACAAGGTCAGGACTTTGTTCTTTCCCAGAATCATATAGCCCCCAGCATTGTGCTACCCGCACCCCACCTTGGGCAGTAGCACACTTTAGAATGAGTTGCTGTGTGAGGACCAAAATACCAAAATCTCCACACAGTGCCAGGGAGCAAGTAAAACTGTGTCACTGAGGCCAGGGGGAGGGGGAGGGGGCAGAGGTTGGAGGTGTGGGTGTCCTGGCAAACAAGGGCAGGAAGGCCAAGGCCAGTGTGGCTGGGGAAAGGGCAGTGCCACGTGGCCAGATGCTCAGAGTTCTCTAGAGCCCCTGCTCTTCCCTTGCAACACCTCCCCTTTAGAAATCACTGTTGTAACTTATCATGGAGTTGGCCTCATGCTTCTGTCCCACCTCCCACATTTTGGGTGTCACTGTACTGGTTCACTCCCCCTTGCTGTTAGGACAGGTTAAAAGATTCAGACAGCACACACTTGCCACCTTATTAGAATTCTGGAGTTCCCAAGGCACTGGGTTCCCAGGCATACCAGTATCTAGAGGCTCCTGGTGTCCCCTCAGGCTTCTCTGCATCCATCCAACTTGAAGCTTCTCCTTCCTTTGAGCTTCCTGCTTTCCTTACAGAAGTCCTGTGCTTGAGCATTGGGCTCTCCCAGATATTCCAGGATAATTGAATCTTTTTGGGTTTCTTGTTTGTTTTTAAGATTTATTATTTTATATGAGTACACTGTCACTGTCTTCAGACAAACCAGAAGAGGGGACCAGATCTCATTACAGATGGTTGTGAACCACCATGTAGTTGCTGGGAATTGAACTCGGGACCTTTGGAAGAACAGCCAGTACTCTTAACCATTGAGCTGTCTCTCCAGCCCAATAATTGAGTCCTGAAGGAGACTTCATGTAACTTGTCTACATTGAATGCTTTGCCAGGGGATAATGTTCACAGGCCGTGGGTACTGATGTAGATGAATCTGGGTGGCCATTATCCAACTGCCACAAGTTTTCCCTAATTTTTTGCCCTCATGTGTTGTTAGCCTGGATACAGGGGAAGTAGTGGAGGGTTAGTGGTGAAAGGGCTCAAGCATCAGGGGTTATGAGCCACCATGTAGTTGCTGAGACTTGAACTCAGAATTCCTGGAAGAGCAGCCAGTGCTCTTAACCTCTGAGCCATCTATCTCTCCAGCCCCACTTACTTATTTTGAAACAGGGTCTTGCTGTATAACTTAAGCTGGCCTCAGACTTTTATCAGTCCTCCTGCATCTGCCTCCTAAGTGCTAGAATTAATGTGTATATCACTAAGACAGGTTTCCTTATGTTGTTTGTTTGACCCTTCGTTGGTTTTGGTCCTTGGTTGGGCTGTTTTTACCCTGTTTGGGCCAGTGTTACTGTTCTGGGGTGGGGTACACATGTGAGGCAAGTTTGTGCTGTGGTACTGAGGTGTGGGTATTTCATTGAAACTGACTTAAAGGAACTTCTAGGTTTGCAAAGTGGCTGCCGCACCCTTACTTCTCTGGTCACCCTAATGATTGTGTAGTGGAGCCTCTTTGTGGTCCAACTTGGATTTTCAGGGTGCTGGTAGTAATGAGCCTCCCCAAGGAATAGTCCTTTCTTCAAATGATATTGTAACTTAAGGCTGCCACCCCGAGTACTTAGCTTCTCCATATGTCCGTAACAATGGGCCCCTCTAGTAGCTTCCCTGGACCCTTCCCTAACAATCTCTTGGGGAAGCCTAACACTACCTTCTGGGACTTCTGGTACTATCATAAGCAGAGCTTGACTACTGTATTGTCCTGTGTAATTCACTTGTGTCTGCCTCTTTTGGCACTAAAGAACAGGTAGTGAGCTGGGGGAGCTGGTTTATTTTGCTTGGAAAAACCTTGCCTACTGGGTGGCATCTGAGGCACTTGGGTTGCAAGAGACATAGACTTGGTAGATCAATGTCTTTATCACGTTCAACACTGGGTGTTGTAGGCTGAGCCTGTGCCTTGTTTTTGTTGACCACACGGGTATGTTCTGCTTACTGAGGTGGGTGCTGAATGGCAGCTCATGTTTATTAATATTGTTTTGGTATAGTGAGTGTGGAAGTTCTGGCACCTCCTGGTGGGTGAGGATATATATCTGAGATAGATAGATAGATAGATAGATAGATAGATAGATAGATAGATAGATAGATAGATAGATCTGAGACCCTGATAACTAAAGCAGAAGAGTGTAATTGTAGGTCTTTGGGAGCTAGCATGTGCTATATATAACCAGTTAGTAGCTTCCTTCCAATGCATCTGGAAACAACTGGTTTCCCAACTGTGCTGGAGGGGATATAGTGTAACTTTGAGCCACTATGTGTCATGTAGCAACATTCTGTCTCAAACAAACAAACCAAAAAAGGTTTATCTTAGAACCCTACTTGAGAGCTAGATGGATGTTGTACCAAGTTCATCACCGTAGCCCACTGCAGTACTCTACCTCAAAAACCCTTTCTTTAATCCTCTCTGCTGTAGGCTCCCTGTTGAGGGTGAGCTGGTTAGGTTTTTGCAGGTGGTATCTGTTTGTCACCTGAGCTGGTGGAGGCCCTAGGGAGTAAGAAAGGATGTAATTGCTAATTAGCTGTGGATTGGTTGCTGAGGTAAAGAATGTTTTCCGCTGGAGGAAGGAGGGAGAAGGCTGAGAACCTGCAGGTACAGTCATCAGACACACACGGACAGGATTTAGTCAGTGTCTTTGAAAACCTTTTGCCCTTCCTCTACCCAGGGAGAGACTATGCCTGCTTCAAACATATCTTCCTCTTATTTTACTTGAGACAAGTCATTGACAGGGTTATTGGTGTGGGGGAGTAAGGAGGTGGATTGTACACATGGAGGTTAGGAAGCGGCCCAGCCATTGAGCTGATTAAGGCATATCAAAATATAAAGGCTGTGTGTGTCTTTCATTCGGGAACCTAGAACATTGGAGTGGGTAGAGAGGAAATGTGCTGCCAGGATTTATTTATATAATACTATGATTGACTTCTAGATTCTCTTAGCTTTTTTCTTACCTTTGACTCATGGGGGAAAGAAATATGGTGACAACAATGTGCCTGCTGCTAGGGAGTGAGGAAACAAAGGGAGTAATGGCTCTCCTTCCCCACTTCCAGAACTCAAGCCAACCTTGTTTGCTTTGCACTGGAGGAAGTGTGGAGCTGATTTGTTTCCCCTGAGAGGGGTTTCTTCCATAAGAGAAGCTGCTGTGGCACTTTGTGGGGGGTTGGGGTGTGGCTGAGCTTCCCAGGAATCAGGTTCCCCCTTCTCTTGCTCTGCCTTCTCTTCCTCTTGCCTCTCCCGTGGTCTTCCATCCTACTCTGGCCTCTTTTCTACAGATTTTCATTTTGCCTCAGCAAGGCCAAACTTTTGGTTAGAAGCCTACTCACAAAAGCAGAAGAGCAAATAGCCTATTTTGTTTTGTTTAAGACAGATCATAAAGTCAGGCTGGTCTCAAGTTCATTGTGTAGCTGGCAGTCCTTGAACCTCCTATTCCACCTTTTAAGTGCTGCAGTTACAAGCATGTACCACCACGTTGTTCATCTTGTTAGAGTTCTTCAAAGCTTTGACTACCTCACACCAGAAGGTTCCCTCAAGAGCTAAGTGATACCCAATCCTTCCCTGGTTCTGCATTGTCACAACACCACCTGGTGGTCATTGGCTGTATACCAGGGACAAAACCTAATAGATTGTTTCCCCAGCTAGCACCTGACAGGGGTCTGATTTCCATCCATTATTTAATTCAGATGGAGAGCCTAAGGTAAGACTCACGGATTTCAGGGCTGGGAGTGCTGGGTTTGAGATGGACTATGGGGTCTGTTCTGTGTCGCTGTGCTGTGTTAGGCAACAGACAGGAAAGTTTTTGTGTTCTCCTTTTGGGCCTCAGTGATAGGTTGAGCACTGTAGAAAAGTAGGGGCAATAGGGGCCTGGAGTAAGGGTGCCATTGGGCTTCATCTCCATCAGGCTTGGGCAGGCCTCTGCTGTGTTGCCTTAAGGGGGTCACATCCCCTCTTTGATACTGATTTCCATTCAGGAAGGTTCCAGGGCTGGCTGAGTAGTGGTGCTCTGTCTGGTGCTGTGTTTTAATGTGGTAGTTATCGGTCTTGTTCAGACCAGCCATGAACACTTACATAGTGCCCAGAACGACAGAACAGAACAGACAGATGTTATCCATGGTCAGCTTGACACAGGTGACTTGTTGCTGCTGGGGTCTCTTGGTGCATAGTGTTCACTGTGCTCTTCACATATGGCCCAGGTGGAGCAGCACACACACCTTATTCTTGCACATGGTCACACACATACACACTTGTCTCCAGCCCTTCTTGACTCTACATTAGACCAGCCTCTTGATAAATGAGCTCTGTTCTGCACATAGCCTCTGCCCAGTTCCCTTTAGTTGCTCACTGACCACCACAAATGAGGGTTTTCAACTAGCACAGCTAGGTTGACACCATTGTAACTCAGCTTTCTGGCTTGTAATCTCTTCTGCATCCTCACTCTACTGAGGGATCTATATAATGGCCTTGATTTCAAGTGGGTCATCCAGAGCAATCTCCATCTTGAGTCCATTTTATGTCTGTCAATCCCTTTAGCCACATAAGGCACACCCTACCTTTGATTTCCCCCCCCCCCCCCCCCCCCCCCCCCCCCCCCGGTTTCCTAAAATATGCTGGTTATATCTGTTGCTTTATTGAATACAGCAATGCTATCTATCACAGCAAGTGCTCGGCTTTTATATGGATGAATGTCCAGGTGGAATTTGTTTGCACAGTCTGCCACTTGGTGATTCTCTGCTTGGTAGCCATCTCTAGCTCAGGGTGGTGTTCAGTGTGAAAAATAGTCCAGTGGTGGCAGAGTGCTGAGGTATTGGCAGGCTGGCTGTGACCAGGACACATGGATAATCAGGAAGTAGGAAGGACCTTCCACTATTGTCTAGGCTCTCAAATCAGAAATCCCAGCACTGGGGAGGCAGGAGCAAAATAGCCAGCCTGGCTCAGAAAACTAAGAGATGGATGGAAGGACATAGTGGAGCTGGGAAGAAGGCTGGGGAGAACATAGCAGCCTGGGTGACTCCTGTGGCCTCAGTGTGGCTGTCTAGCCCACGTACCACGTTGCAAGCCTGTTACTGTCTGCTTTCTCACCCATGGGCTCTCCTGGGAGCCTCTTCTGTCGTGAAGATAGAAAGGCTATAGCTAATGTGGTCTGCAGCTCAGGCGCTCTTAGGCTTAGGGAGTTATCACTTGTTTACTGGGTCAGACCTTGCCTTGTGGTTGTCTTCTGTCCCAGAGTTCAGTTAAAGCTTCTGACCTGGTTCATCACCCTACCTTTCTCCCAGACCCTTGCTTCCAGCTTCCCCTTCATTTAGCTCCCCACTTGTCAGTCCCCTGTAGCTGCTTCAGCAAAGAGTCTGAGCCACCAGAGTGGAGTGGTACAATGAGAGGCAAGTAGTCTTCTGAGCTAGTGTACATAGTTCTAGGCTGTATGATGAGAACTCTTTTTTTTTTTTTTTTAAGTCTGAATTGTTGGCATGGTGTTTGTGGCTATGCCAGCACTGTTGCCAGTAACTAAGACCGTGTTTGGCAGCTCTCTATATCTCCAGACTCTCCCTCCTAGTTCTGGGTGGCTGGATAGTTACACATTCTCCAACTGTCGTCTGAGCTGGTGTCTTTCAACAGTGGGTATCACAATCTCACAGTACTATGGAAGCTTGACTTTTTTGGATGATGAACTCATCCAGTTCAGGTGCTCGCCAGTGAGGAAGTCTCTGGCCAGAGTTGTCTGAATGCTGAACAGGGCGTCAGTAGACCAACTATGACCTTTTGAGATTTAGATAACTTCCCCTTGAAGTTCCTGTAAGCTTGACATTGCTAAACCACAAGAAGGAGGTGGCCAGAGAAATCAGGTCTGAAGAAACAGACACAGTTTGGGGAGAAAGAGGACACCAGGCACTTGGCTTCTCAGTTGGTTCCTTGTTGATTCTTCATAGAGGACATAGGGAAACAGGTGCTGTGAGCTTCCAGACCACAAAAGTAAGAAAGGCAAAGCTAGAGGTCAGAGCAAACCTTGACTGCCTTCAGCAAAGGAAAATGGAATCTGACTTTGCTTCCTCCTAAGACCCATCACCCTTCTGTGTATTGTCCACAGACTCATCTTCCCTAGGATATCTGGGGCCAGGACATGGTACTGTCCTCACAGTGGAATAGAGTCTGCTGCTTAGAAGCCTCTGGACTACTGATGTGGCTCTTGTCACAGCCTGATGATTCATTCATTGAGCAGAGGACACAGACACAGACTAAATTCATACTAAACCTGAGGTTAGCCACACCCAGGTCTTCTTAGAAAATTCACAGCTGGGTATTAGCATTAACCCTGCAAACCACCTTCTTACCCTGAAAATGCCAAAGGGACAGAGTACCCCAAATCATGTCCTCATGTCAGCAGGCACTCTTTGGTTAGCTCAGAGAGGCTTGTTAATATCGCTTAATTGTTATTAATATATTAATTATCAATAATAATATATTATTAATAATATTGATAATGTTGTTAATATTGTTCTTGTTAATATTGAAGGAAGGACCAGGTCACTCACATCTGCTACATTGTATATCTGTGTTTATTTCCTCTGGTTGTCACAAAGTTAGGGCCTCAGAACAGCAGACATGAGAGGGTGTGACAACCTGTGCCTGTGATACCTACATTTGAGAAATTGGTACAAAAAAGATTGCAAGTTGAAGCCAGCATGAGCTTCATGCTGAGACCCTGTACCAAAGAACAAAATGTCAGTAGCTGGGGAGATAGCTTAGTCAATAAAGTGCTTACTGCACAAGCATGTAGTCCCCAGCACCCACATGAAGGACATAGTGGCCAGTGCCATAATCTTGATGCAGGAGACGTGTGGGAGGTGGGTTCCTGGGACTTCCTGGTCAGCCGGCCTGTCTAGCTTAGTTGGTGAGTTATGGGTCCATTTCAGAAAGATAATGTAGATAATAACTGAAAAAGACACAAGGACTATACACGCGCGCGCGCACACACACATAGGGGTATACAAACAGTGAGGAAGCCCACCAGTATTGCTTCTTCACTATGGAATGAACCTTTCAGCAGTGCAGCCCACAGAAGGGATACGCCTTCGAGAAGTCCAATAGAGATCATGCTGCAGAAGGGTACATTCTAATACACTCTCATTCCACGCGGAGTACTGTGTGGCTATTCAGCTTTGCATCTTGGTCTCATTGTCACATACCAGTATAGTGGAAGTGCCCAGTTACTCCATCAGGTCCACCTGCTAGCTTATGGCCCTGGAAAGATGATGTAGTGCTCCTGTCTGTCGCCTTCCTCACCATATGTCAGCTTTGGGGAAAGTACCTGGAGCAGCTTCTAGAAGTGTAGTGCTCTTACATGGGATGGACTATGGCTGCCCTTGGCTTATGGAGTGCTTGGTCTCTTTTCCCTTTTTCTCTCTCAACCACTGCGGGTTTTCACCTAGAGGAAAACCCCAAGTAACATCTGATTAGCTGACCTGGGCCTCACTTATCCTTAAGCACTGGGCTCTCATGTCCAACCTTGTGTTGTGGTTGCAGCTCACTAGAGTGCCTTCTTGTGAGCTGCCTCAGAGCTGCGCATGCCCAGGAGCACTCAGCTCCCATTGGTTTACTAGAGTTGGTCAGGTTAGCAAAGGAAGAAAGAAGCAGGGCTGCTGCCAGCTCTGCATCCAGCCCTACCCTCCACACCACTGAGCTTGCCTGTCCCAAACTGCCATCTGACCATGTCACTTCCTCTGCTCTAGAAACCTCCCCAAGGTTGCAGACGCTGACGGATTTGCCCCAGAGTCGAAGTAGCTGCCACCTGGAGATTCCACAGCCATGAGTGGGTTTAACTTTGGAGGCACCGGGGCTCCTGCTGGCGGCTTTACATTTGGGACTGCAAAGACTGCGACCACCACACCTGCCACTGGCTTTTCCTTCTCTGCTTCTGGCACCAGCACTGGAGGGTTTAATTTTGGGACTCCCTCCCAGCCAGCTGTGACCACCCCTTCCACCAGCCTCTTCTCACTCACCACACAGACCCCAACCACACAGACTCCAGGATTCAACTTTGGAACAACACCTGCTTCTGGAGGAGCAGGCTTCTCCCTGGGGATCGGCACCCCAAAGCTCAGCTTGAGTAACACAGCTGCCACACCAGCCACAGCCAACACTGGCAGCTTTGGGCTTGGCAGCAGCACCCTCACCAATGCCATCTCAAGTGCCAACACCTCCAGCCAGGGGACAGCCCCCACTGGCTTTGTCTTTGGCTCTTCTACCACCTCTGCTCCATCCACCGGCTCCACGGGGTTCTCATTCACCAGTGGCAGTGCATCCCAGCCTGGAGCCTCTGGCTTCAACCTTGGCTCTGTGGGTAGCTCCGCCCAGCCCACAGCACTGTCTGGCTCTCCCTTCACTCCAGCCACTCTGGTGACCACTACAGCAGGAACTACACAGCCAGCTGCTGCTGCTGCGCCCACTGCTGCCACCACCAGTGCAGGGTCTACACTCTTTGCTTCCATAGCTGCTGCTCCTGCCTCATCCAGTGCTACAGTGCTCTCCCTCTCAGCTCCTGTGACAACTGCAGCCACTCCTAGTGCTGGGACTTTGGGCTTCAGCCTCAAGGCCCCTGGAGCTGCTCCTGGTGCCTCCACCACCAGCACCACCACTACCACTACCACCACTACTACCACCGCCGCCGCCTCCTCTACCACAACCACTGGCTTTGCCTTAAGCCTGAAACCCCTGGTGCCAGCTGGCCCCAGCAGTGTGGCAGCTACTGCTCTGCCTGCCTCCAGTACAGCAGCTGGGACTACCACAGGTCCAGCGATGACCTATGCACAACTGGAAAGCCTGATCAACAAGTGGAGTCTGGAGCTGGAGGACCAGGAGCGGCACTTCCTGCAGCAGGCCACACAGGTCAATGCCTGGGACCGCACACTGATTGAGAATGGGGAGAAGATCACCAGTCTGCACCGAGAGGTAGAAAAGGTGAAGCTGGATCAGAAGCGGCTGGACCAGGAGTTGGACTTTATCCTGTCACAGCAGAAGGAGCTGGAAGACCTCCTGAGCCCATTGGAGGAGTCAGTGAAGGAGCAAAGTGGTACCATCTACCTTCAGCACGCTGATGAGGAGCGTGAGAAGACCTACAAGCTGGCTGAGAACATCGATGCTCAGCTCAAGCGTATGGCACAGGACCTCAAGGACATTATTGAGCACCTAAATATGGCTGGTGGCCCCGCAGACACCAGTGACCCACTGCAACAGATCTGCAAGATCCTCAATGCACACATGGACTCTCTTCAGTGGGTGGACCAGAGCTCTGCCCTGCTACAGAGGAGGGTGGAGGAGGCCAGCCGTGTGTGTGAGGGCCGGCGCAAGGAACAGGAGCGCAGCCTGCGCATTGCCTTTGACTAGCCACACATGAGTGGAGGGAGGGGCTCCTTGGGTTACAGGGCTGCTGGCTTTCAGGTGGTTGTGTTGTTGAGAAAATGCTCTTTGGTTTGATTCCCTGTTATCAGAAGTTTTTTGCAAAGGCATGATGTTCATGGATATAACCTGTGTGCTCTGGAAACAGGTGTGAAGGTCACTGAACTCTAGGCCAGCATTTAAAGAATGAGGGCAAGTGGTGAGTCCAGTGCTCCCTTGCAGCTTCAGTTCTCCTGTTGGCCAAGCTCATCCTTCAGCCACTCCAATACAACTGTGACAGTGGGATAGGGTGCTCCAGAGGACATGCTGGCCAAGAAACTCACCTGGTATGGAGACATGGCTTCTGTGCTTCTCTAGCTCCATCTAACCCATGTCCTCCAGAGCCTCTGCCACACAAAGCAGAGTCACCAAGGCACACTGAACTTAACACCACTTTTGCACTGGCTACCTCTCACCCCTATCTTGTGAGTTTCTGTGGCGGGGACTGACTGCTGATGTGTCTATATGTCTTTGAGGGCAAAATGGCTAGAGATTTGCTTCAAAATATCCCAGTGTCAAACCTATCTTAGGTCCACAGTGTTGAAGGCCGGCAGTCTTGTCTGGTCTATTTTATTTCTCTGCACTCTTCTGTAGCCTTTGTGGTCCCTGATCGAAATGTCGCTTTTCTAAATAAAGAAAAATTTGTGAAATCAGACTTGCAGTGAATGTGGGTAGTGGGTCCAAGATTTGGTGGCACAGGGCAGGGTGCTGGTGTGATGATACCCCTGTGCCACCAGGTTGGAAGCACTGGCTGAGTGAGCCACAGGGCCCAGTCTCTACCTTCATGGGGTGGGCAGGCAGGCTGCAGGTGCAAGAAGAGAGTCCTGTCTACCAGTGTACACAAGTGGTAAGTCATCCATTACCCTGATGGGTGCAGGTGTCACTATGCTGTCATCAGCAGTGGGAAATGGGGAATACTGAGAAGTGATTTCCAGATGCTGGGCTCACTTAGGCCCAACACTTAACTACAGGACTGCAGTGGGGCCACAAGTTATTTTCTTGGCACAAGAGAAAGTTGTGGATGGGCTGAGGGGCTGGAGGGGTAGCTCAGTGACTAAGGGCACTGGTTGGCTGCTCTTCCAAGGACCCTGGTTTGAGTCACACGTCCACATGGTAGCTTACAACCACCCTGTAATTCCAGTCCCAGGTTATCTGCTGTCCTCTTCTGGGCTGCTTGGGCATTGTCTGCACATAGTGTAGAGATACACATGTAGGCGGAGTCATAAAATCTCAGTAAAAAAGAGCCTGGCATTGTGAACACCTGTAACTGGAGTTCTAGGTCATCTTAGTTACATTGCTACACAACCACATAAGTTGGCAGGGTCAGTGAACTGGGGGGCACAAGTCCTGAGGGCCCCAGTGGCCTTTTCTGCAATATGTGACATTTCATTGGTTTAAGACAGGATCCCCCATTCTAGCTCAAGATACTGAATTGATGTGAACTTCCTGTTTTGCTATCCAAGCACTTAAGACTATGGGCAAGACACTATAGCCCCGCCCAGCCCTCCACAACTTGACTCCCAATTAATTACAATGCTTAGGCCTCAGTTTCTCTAAAGATGTGCCTTATATGCATGGCTGTCATTGATAGGCTCAAACAATAAAGATGGTCAATGTGCATTTTAGTGTGTGTGCTCATTTGGGATTGTATATTGGACATAAAGCTGAATTCTTCCATTTTGGAGATAGGGCCTGCATGCACACTGTCCCTGCATTACTACCTCCTAGTGGCCTTGTAGTTTGAAAAACATTGAAATTATGCCCTGATATCTGCCCCACTATAAAGAAAAGAGTAGATCTCTTTGCTGAAGGAATTGGGGAGGGGTGCCCAGGATGGCAGTGCTCCTGGCACCCTGTTGGGCAGTTGCCCAGGTTACACTACAATTGCAGTTTCCTTTTCCAGGAAGAACACAGGCAGATGTCCTTCTTTGTTGACCAGTCTCATCATTAAATCACCATGAAGACAGCAAAGGTGACTGCATGGGGAGCCTGTTCCACACCTCTCTCTGAATAGCCAAGGGCCAGCCTGTGACCCAGCATGGCAAAACTAGCCTGGCCCAGTGTGAAAGTCAAGAGAAGGGGGAGGAAAACCCTGTAAAATCGCACGCCTTTAATCCCAGCACTTGGGAGGCAGGGGCAGGTGGGTTTCTGAGTTCAAAGCCAGCCTGGTCTACAGAGTGAGTTTCAGGACAGCCAGGGCTATACAGAGAAACCCTGTCTTGAAAAACAAACAAACAAAAAAAAAAGCCAAATAAGAGGAAGTTGTATCCATGTCAGGTTAAGGAATGAAAAAGGCCAAGAGGAGCTCAAATTCAAACTCTTTCTCTTCTTTCCTTGTCTGCCTAACAAAGGGCTTTGCTCTATACTGAGCAGCACAGAAAACATGGTATGGAGTAGGAATGAGTGATGTGTTTCGTTTTTGAGGCACGGTCTATGTAGACCAGAAATCCACTTACCTCAGCCTCCTGAGGGCTGGGATTAAAGGCATGTGCAGCCACCACTACCACCACCGGGCCACTGATAAGCTTTTTTTTTTTTTTTTTTTTTTTAAAGAGTTTCTAAAAGCTTTCTAAGGAATGTCACAAAACAGCACTTGAAAACTGCACATAGATGTGACCAATGTATGCACAAGCTGTTTCTAGCGTTTATAGGATGTTTTAAGGTTGTTTTGAACTAGAATCTAACTCAGTCACTCTGGGTCCCAGGCCTTAAAGAGAACAGCTAAGTTAAGTAACAACTGACTGGGTAGGAAGAGCAAGTCTACATAGAAAGGTTGGTTACTTTGTTACCTTTAAGGACCAGTTAAATTTGAAGAGGCTGAGGACATTGTTTTAAAAGGTCTCAGGGCAGTTATTGTCTGGTGAAAGTTCAGCTTCTGAAGGAGAGGCACTCCCAGAAAAAGTGGCCCAACAGAAGGGAAGTGTTTCAAGTAGTCATCAGTAAAATTCCATTGTAAATGCCTTTTATTTTGGAATGAGATTTCTCGCAGAGTGATGTCATCGTAGCACTGCACCACCACAGCTGGTTTATATGATGCTGGGAATGGAACCCAAGTTTTGTGTATGTTAGGCAAACCCACTGCCGACTGAACTATATCCCTAGCCTGTAAGTCATCTATGTGATGCATGCCTTTGCTCCCCCCACATTTTTTGAGACATAGTATATTGCCCTGACTGGCCTGGAACTCTGTAGACCAGGCTAGCCTTGAACACAGAGATCTGCTTGCCTCTGCCTCCCAAGTGCTGGGTAGTTCCTGTCTTGGAGGGTAGAAGTTGGCTGCCTGTGGCCATCTCTTTGTCAGTAAAACTTTTTTTGGAACACAGCCACATCCTCATACATTGTAAATCAGACTGCTGGCTGGGCTATAAATCTTCAAGTATTCACAGGGAAAGTTTGACCATTCCTATCATTAAGGAAACATCCAGAAAAACATCCTACAAAAAACAGTGTGTCTGGAATGTGATTCAAAATAGTCCTGTGTCAGAGAAGACAGAGGGTAAGCAAGGGCATGGTGGCATACCTGTTAGCCAGTTTTAAGAGGCAAGGGCAGAAGAATGACCTCAATTTTGAGGACAGCCAAGGCTACAGAGTGAGACCCTGTCTCAAAAAATAAATAAATAAATAAAAAGGCATTTTCGGAAATTTCTGCCACAGCCTAGTAACTGCTCTTCCCATCAGGACCTGGCTTCTCTGGCCTAATGAGGCAGTGGGGAAAAGCTATCATCATTCATCCTGGTTCTGCCTACACTAGAGGATGACTTCAGTTCCAGGCTGACCAGAAAGGCCATGGGCACCAGGAAAGCCCCCCAAAGACCAGCATGCAGTGAGTGTCCCCTTTC
Organism: Mastomys coucha; assembly: GCF_008632895.1. Lineage (NCBI taxonomy): Eukaryota > Metazoa > Chordata > Mammalia > Rodentia > Muridae > Mastomys > Mastomys coucha. The sequence goes on from NW_022196904.1 coordinate 36,359,524, forward strand.
TAGAGTGGGGAGGCAGGTTGAAGACCACAGATGCTCTGTTCCTGTCCAGGCCTGGATCACCCTATCCCCTCCTTTTGTGACAGTGAATTCAACCCACTAGACTTCAGACTGAAAGCTATGTAGTTATGTCCCAGGGCCCCCCCACCATCCCTGTCTCTAGGATTCCTGGGAGGCACTGCCAGCTGGGATGTGGCCCAGACCTCATAGCACTATTACTGTGGATCAGACGCAAGCCACAGTGGGTTGGGGATCCCCAAAGACCATTTCCACCTAAAAGGCCCATAATGCAGCTGGGTTTCCCAAAGCCAGCAGCAGCTGATGGGTCTGTGGCTAGAACACAAATATACACACTAGAATCTGGGGGCCTGCCTTTGCTGCAAGCCTTGCTTTTGCTTGCTCCTAGCTTCTGATTCCATCCCACATGCGCTGCCGAGTTCCCATGTTCCCATTCCTAGCTTGGGTTCAATAGTACTGTTGGCACTAACATTGGGAGCTCTCTGTATAGCCCTGGCTGTCCTGGAACTCACTCTATAGACCAGGCTGGCCTCAGCCGCCTTTGCCTCCCAAGTGCTGGGGTTAAAGGCGTGCGCTACCACTGCCCGGCAATAAATCTTTTTTTTTTTTTTTTAATTTACTTT
>NW_022196904.1:36360658-36400194 GCF_008632895.1 Mastomys coucha
ATTTATTATATGTAAGTACACTGTAGCTGTCTTCAGACACCCCAAAAGAGGGCATCAGATCTCATTACGGATGGTTGTGAACCACTATGTGGTTGCTGGGATTTGAACTCAGGACCTTCCAAAGAGCAGTCAGTGTGCTCTTAACCGCTGAGCCATCACTCCAGCCCTGGCCTTGAACTCTTGATGATGGGGATAGACTGAGATGACAAACACATGTGTGGCCACACATACCACACCACTGAATCACTAGCTTAGGATTTGGCAACAATACCTGAACCCATTCTGTTTGCTCCTCAGAGCTCCCTAGGGGAACAGGAGTAGCTCCGATCTCACCTGACCAGGGACCCAAAAGCTCTTTTCATGAGGCTTAGAGGTGCTTCAAGGGTTTAGGAACACTGGCTGTTCTTCCAGAGAACTAGGGTTTAATTCCCAAGACCTTCCTGGGGGCTCACCATTGGTCACTTCCATGCCAGCAGATCCAATGTCCCTCTCTGGCCTCTTTGGGCAACAGACAGACACACATGGTACACAGACATTCATGAAGGTAAAAATCTCAACCACATAAATGAAATTTTTTAAAATTCAAAGCTATAGTATAGTCCCTGTGTGCCAGGCCCTACTTTTATTCTTACCATGGCAACTTAAGGCTCACTCATTGGTGCAGAATGGAATTCAGAAGCTGAGGAAGAGCACTGGCAACAGATGCTGTTATTCTTGCGTTCAAGACACCAAGGCAGGAGGATCATAGGGAGTTTGAGGCCAGCCTGGTATACAGAATGAAATCCTGTCTATAAGTAAATAAGCTGAAACAGTAGCACACACCTTTAATTCCCGCACTCTGGAGGTAGAGGCAGGCAGATCTCTGAGTGCTAGGACAGCCAGGGGGACACAGAAACCGTAGCTCGAAAAGCCAAAATAAATTCCAGGCTGTGAAGCAGCTGTTGCCCACCCACACCCTCTCAGGACTGTCAGTTCCTCTGTAAGATTGAGACCAAGTACTGTGCCAGAATTCTGCTTGACCTGGGGCCTCCAGCCTGCTTGGTTTTGCACTTCTGGCCACTGTTTGGCCCAAGCCACAGAACACATAAGCACCAACCACCATTGCGTTACTAGGCTCTGGAGTTCCCCAATCTGCTCTCTCTGTGATTTCCCGCCCTGGCTGTTCTAACCCATCTCCCCAACCCCAAGGAAAGTCCCCCTGCATCCTGTTGCCTTGCCTCACCAGTTTTGGGTAACCCAGGTGTCATCTGCTTATGGCCTCCTGCGAGGCAGAGGCTTCTAGGGTCATTTCTCTGAGGTGTCATTCCATAATCTGCTGCTCAGCAGTTCTTTTTTTTTTTTTTTAAAGATTTATTTATTTATTATATGTAAGTACACTGTAGCTGTCTTCAGACACTCCAGAAGAGGGTGTTGAGTCTCATTACAGATGGTTGTGAGCCACCATGTGGTTGCTGGGATTTGAACTCAGGACCTTCGGAAGAGCAGTCAGTGCTCTTAACCACTGAGCCATCTCTCCAGCCCTGCTCAGCAGTTCTTAAAACAGGAAGGACAGGTGGCCCCTCAGCCATCACCAACCAGTCCTCCCCATGTTCCTGCATCTGCAGCAACAGGTTCTGGACCTGGCCAGGTGCTATATGCAGGCCCAGACCAGGCTCCATTCCTGCCATTTTGTGCTGGACCATGTGACATTAGCAGGCCTATATGGGCTTTGAATGTGGAAGGCCCTGTCCCAAAAGCTGAGGCCCCAGGCTTGTGTGTGCCTGTTTCATACATTTGGAGACATGCCTGGAGAGATTGGGGGTTGGGGGGAGACATGGCCCAGGGATGGGCAGACCCAAGACAAAAGTCCAAGAAGCCTAGAGCATAGGGTCCACCATCAACACCGCACCTGGATGGGTAGTCCCCACCCCCAGCTTCCCCAAAACTATTTGGAGCAGGAGGAAGAAAAATAGACTGAGTTACTTCCTCCTGTGATCCTCTTCCCACCACCTCCCCCAGCATCTGACCCTAGCTCAGAAAAGCACTTTTAATTCCCCAGGGAGGTGAGTGGGCGGGGCTGGCTGCTTTTAAGGGAAGAATTGCAGAGGCTCTGCTCTGCTGTTCTGTCCAGGAGAGCTGGAGGTAGAGCTACATGGAGGGTGGTGGCAGTGACTGGATCCCGGAACCCAGGGCTGGCAAGCAGGAGGGGAGGGAGCCAGGCCAGATGTTGGAACAATGGTCTCAGGAGCTCTGAAGGATCAAGATTAGGTCTGGGGGAAACGCATGCCCAGAGAGGAAGGAGGGAGACAGGCTGGGGATCCCTGGCCCCACCACATTGATGCCCCACTTCTTCACTCAGACAGCAGATGCCACTTGAGCCATGGCTGGGCTGGGTAAGTGAGCAACTAAGAGGAGGGAGTGCTGGGATTAAAGGTGACTCCTGGTACCTGTGTGCTGACCCTGTCCTTTTGCCAGCCCTGCATCTTGTCCTGGTGACCACCCTCCTTGGTCTGGCAGTCTCTCTGGACTGGAAGGCAGCCTCCAGCCTGAACCCTATCGAGAAGTGTATGGAGGACCATGATTATGAGCAGCTACTCAAGGTGGTGACCTTGGGCCTCAATCGGACTTCAAAGCCCCAGAAGGTGGTAGTGGTTGGTGCTGGTGTGGCTGGGCTGGTAGCAGCCAAGGTGCTCAGTGATGCAGGACACAAGGTGAGAAGTGCTGCCTACGGTCTGCAGGGAGCCTTTGCTGCTGCCCGTGGGGAGTCCTGAGTAGTGCTGGGTGGAGAAGCCCCCATTTCATTGACCCACTGCACTCCACTTACCCATCCTTGGAGGGAAGGCCTACTGCCTCTTCTTAATGTAATTGTCAAGAGTTGAGACAGGGATTTGAGGGTGAGGGGGCTGAGAAATCCTTAAGGGGAAGTATTCATTCACCTAGCCCCAGGAATGAGAATGGGCCAGCCTCAAGTCTTCTGTACAAACTAGGAAATCTTCCTCCTTCTACCTTAAGCTGGGAAGTCCCTCTGCAATCCATCTGGTATCTTCCTGCTACAGTCTTGAAACCTTACTTTCTGTTACCTTAGCAGCCCCTTCTATCTGGAAGAAAGGCCCTTCTAGTGTAGGGGTGCCTTACTATGAGGAGCAAGATAGGCAGGGGCTAGTTGACTGTAGTGAGGGAGCTGAGGTCCTTGTTTGCCCCTCACCTCTAGGTCACCATTCTGGAGGCAGATAGCAGGATTGGGGGCCGTATCTTCACTTTCCGGGATGAGAAGACAGGCTGGATAGGGGAGCTTGGGGCCATGCGAATGCCCAGCTCCCACAGGTGAGGTCCCACCTCTGCTGCACCAAGGTTTAGCCAAAGCCCAGTTCCATACCCACTCCCATATTCTACCAACTCCAATCCCAGATTCAGGCTCAGCCAATCCAGGCCTCATTCTTGGTCTAGGCTCAACCAGAAGCTAGCTCTATCCCCAGTCCAGGCACCAGTGTCTTTGTTTGAGGTGCTGCTTATGAAACCTTGGGCTTCAAGCTACACCTCCAACTCATCTCCAGTGTCACCCATATTCCGACCCAGTCAAAAGTTGGGTCTAGGACCTCACTCCCAACTCACAACCCTCAGTATTGCCTTCCAGAGAGCTGGGGTGATCATCTCCTTATCAGGGCCCTAGCCCGCAGGCTGCCTGAGCTCTGCTCCTATTTCCACCCCCAGCTCCTTAGCCAGCCCTCAGGTCCCCAGTAAGTAGTTTGATGCCCATCTCCAGTGGTCCCTCCTATAGTGCCAGGCCAGGCTTCTCTCAAGCAGCCTCCCACTTCCAGGATCTTGCACAAGCTCTGCAGGAGCCTGGGCCTCAACCTGACTCAGTTTACACAGTATGATGAGAACACGTGGACGGAGGTGAATGATGTGAAGCTGCGAAACTATGTGGTGGAGAAGATGCCAGAAAAGTTGGGCTACAACTTGAACCAAAGGGAAAGGGGTCATTCCCCAGAGGACATCTACCAGATGGCACTCAACAAGGTGGCCACAGGCTTTCCTGCTGAGCTCAGCCCTGCCCCCAAGAATCTTGCCTACTACTATCCTGTTAATGTCCGTTCCACATGTCTGCTGATGGCTAGCTAGTGTTTTCTACTGTAGCCCCTGGCGCTCACTCCCAGGACCCTCCAGCAACATTGCTACTCTGGGTCCCCATCTGCTTGCCTCAGATAGTGCTGTCAGACATCACCCTCTTTTCGTGTCCCAAAAGGATCTTTCCACCCAGGTGACCCTGCCCACAAGTCCATGTAGCTCCCCAGTGCCTCTCAGACTCATGGGCCAGACATGCCAAATAACTTCCTCTCCCTTTAATTCACCTGGTGGTCCGGGCATGCCCTCCTCTGCTACTAGAGCACAACCTTCCTCATCCATCACCCTAAGTCTGTATCCTTGATGTCTGTCTACCTTCCACCTTACCCATGACAAGGTCTGGCTAAAGAGGCTGGAGTCATGTTTGGAAGGAACTCAAAGATTACTAAATGCCAGGCGGGAGAGCCTGCGTGTAGGGGGAGGTGGCTCTGCTCTCTATACTTTAGAACTATAATTGCCTTCTGCAGGAAAGGGTGATAGAGGCCGCTGGTCCTCGGGGGGGCCAGTGGCGGGGGGCTCCAGTGCTTCCTCCTGGGGTTCACACTCACAGGCCTGCACAAAAACACAAGCTACTGCTGACTGGGTGGGCAGACAGGGAAGGCTCCTACTTCAGAAGAAATGCATGCATCATGAGCTAATGCCTGGGACTTGAAGTGAGGTGAACTGCTGTTCCTGCTGCAGCCAGGGTCCTCTGATTGTCCCCACAGGTCTTCAAAGACCTCAAGGCCTTGGGCTGCAAGAAAGCCATGAATAAGTTCAACAAGCTTACGCTCCTGGTGAGTGAGGCAAAGTGGTTTCTCTCTCCTGTCACAAGAGATTGTTGTGATCCAGGGCTCAGCAGGAAAGAAGGGTCTGATTGTGCCCTTGCCCACTGCACAGGAATACCTCCTCGGGGAGGGCAACCTGTCCCGACCGGCTGTGCAGCTCCTGGGAGATGTGATGTCCGAGGAGGGCTTCTTCTACCTCAGTTTTGCAGAGGCATTACGCGCACACGCTTGCCTGAGCGATCGACTCAGGTGAGGGCACAACGGATAGGGCAAGCCCCAAGGCGGGGCATCCTGGGAGAGGCAGGGCCAGAGGGGACAGGGCCTTGAGCTGTGCCTGGCTGGGTCAGCGAGCCGGTCCTTCTTTGCCTCCCCCTGTAGGTACAGCCGCATCGTGGGTGGCTGGGACCTGCTTCCGCGAGCGCTGCTGAGCTCGCTGTCCGGGCCAGTGCTGCTGAACGCGCCTGTGACGTCGATCACTCAGGGGATGTACGATGTGCGCGTGCACGTCGCCACCCCGCTACAGTCTCCCAGCTCGAAGGTGCTGACCGCGGACGTGGTGCTGCTGACTGCCAGTGGGCCCGCGCTGCAGCGCATTACCTTCTTACCGCCCCTGACTCCCAAGAGGCAGGAGGCACTGCGCGCGCTTCACTACGTGGCAGCCAGCAAGGTTTTTCTGAGTTTCCGTCAGCCTTTCTGGCACGACGAACACATCGAGGGCGGCCACTCCAACACTGACCGCCCATCGCGCCTCATATTCTATCCGGCGCCGGGCGAGGGCTCACTGCTTCTGGCCTCCTACACGTGGTCGGATGCTGCAGCCCCCTTCGCTGGACTGAGCACGGAGCAGACCCTGCGTTTGGCGCTCAAGGACCTGGCGGCCCTGCACGGGCCTGTGGTGTACCGGCTGTGGGACGGCAGGGGTGTGGTCAAGCGCTGGGCAGAGGACCCGCATAGCCAGGGAGGCTTCGTGGTGCAGCCGCCATTGTATGGGCAAGGGGCCGAGGACTATGACTGGTCAGCCCCTTACGGCCGCATTTACTTTGCGGGCGAACATACAGCTCTCCCGCATGGCTGGGTAGAAACCGCTGTTAAGTCCGGGTTGCGGGCTGCAATGAGGATCAATAACCAAGGGTACGGGGTGGTCGACCCCGAGATGACGGAGCATGCACACACAGAGGCCAGCCCCTCAGACCAGCATCTGGACGGGGAGTGGCCGGAGGAGCAGCATGCGCAGGAAGAAGTCAGCCCCAAGGAGCAGGAGGCTCAGGAAGAAGTCAGCCCCGAGGGCTCGCACAAGCACTTGGTGGAAATAAGCCACGAGGGGCAGCAACACGTGTTCGTGGAAGCCATACCTGAGCTGCCAGGACACGTCCACCAGAATGTATATCCTTCGGAGCACGTACATGTGCATGGGGAAGTCATCCCGGAATTACAAGGGCGTGGGCATGTACATAGTAAACACGGGCCTGTGGGATCTGGTACCTCAAAGTAAATGCACTGAGAGGCGGACCACTCTTAATAGCAAAGGGGAAGTGAGCAACCAGCTCCTAACCCAGCCCTCTTCAGGGCAGGGCAGACAGACCACCTACAGAAATAGCCTACAATAAAGTTATTTTTGTTAAACCAGAGGCTCACTTCCCTCCCCACTGCTCTGGTTTCCTGAACATAGCTGCCCTGGGTGGGGCAACACTTGAATGAACGAACACTCCACTGGTCAAGAGATCAGAAGCCATTGGAGGCTGGGTGCTGACAGATCCTGACTGGAAGGAAAACCCAGCAGCCTTGAGGCCAGCATGGGCTATGAGCAAGATCTGAAAAGCAAAGTGTCCTGATGCCAGCGCAGTCAACCAAGAATGGTTTTATTGCCTCACATTGGCAGAAGCTGGTAGGCGGGCACTCGGGAATCCCGGACCTCCAGGAGGACCTTCCTCCATTTCATTGGCTGGCTCAGGGTCTCCTTTCGCTCCAGGCCTCCTCTATGGACATGGAGCTTAGGGCCTGTCAACCTGCGGGTACCCGGTCAGATGCTCCAGGCTAGGAGTCAGGCGCCATCCTCGTCCTCAGGCAGGATCTCAAGACTGCTGTCAGGCTGCGGGACCACTTCCTCAGGTGGCGGTGGGGGCAACGTGGCCCGAGTGGGTGACAAGGACATTGGAGATACCGGAGGAGATGGGCTACTAGGCTCTTCTGGCTGTGTAAGCCCCAGGATCTCCTGCACATTGTGCGGCAGCTCCTGTGGGGGGGAGGAGTGGCCCAAGAGGTTAGCTGATGGGTGAGGGTAGTCAGTAGGTGTGGGAGGAGGAGAGGCTGGCTGGAGAGCCATGGGATTTATCCAGCAAGAACTAAAGACTCACTGGGCAGGCCGTCAGCTGCCTGTACAGAGCCTCTGCCCGAGTCAGCACATCCTCCACACTCAGCTTCATGGTCAGTTCATTGATGTGCTGTGGGAAAGGGAAGGTCAGGTCCATGCCTGCACTCTGCTGATGGACAGAAGCAGACTGGTGCTTGAGGTACAGGGCCCAACTTCAGGAGTCCCTGGCCTGCCACAGTCTTCCATAGCATTCTCATGTGGATGCTGGAGCACAACAGGAAGAGCCCTCACTGGGGAGGGGCAGGATCCTCTACTTCACTGCTCCATAGGTGCAATCTAGTAACCTGGTAGGTGGGGAAAACAGTTCCAACCCCACCAAAGTGATCACCAATCCATCCCAAGGCTAACACCATGCATTGCACATCTAAGTCAGAGCAGAAGGTGGGAAGTGCCCTCACCTTAAGGATCTCGTTGGAGCCAAAGCCAGACAGCATCAGGGTGTCCCGTTCCATGTCCAAGATGGCACAGGCCACCAGCAGGTGCAGATTGGGGCCAGGAAGCCCAGTCCACAGCACCTGGGGTGTCAGAAGAAACCCCTGAAGCCCCATCCCGACCTGCCCATCTGCCTTCAACCTCCCAGCCCTTCTACTAGCCCTCTCACCCCAACTGGCTGCCCACCTCCCACAGCCGAAGGACATCAGGAAAGGGGAATTCCCTCTTGAACCAGATGAGCAGCCACCGGAAACAGAAGCACAGCGAGCCCGAGTCCTGAGAATCTAGAAGAGGAGCACAGGCAGTCAGCCTTGCCCACAGCTAGTGATCAAGCTACAGCCAGATCACAGTGTGCTGAGCAGTGGGACAGGCAGATGACTGGCATGACTACACACATGAATTCTCCTGCTACGAGTAGTGCCACCATTCACCCGTTACGAAGTGAGCCACAGCCACTTCAGCATGTCTTGTATTAAACAAGCAACAAGGAACTTAGCTAGAATGCTGTGGCCCTGGCTGAGGGTCTAGAGAAACCTCAGCTGGCCCAAGGTGGGCAGACTTCCCTATCCTCTAGGCTTTGAATGCCAGGTTTTTCTTGGGACGTTTTTCTAATTCAGAGGGTCTCACACAGGACCTACCCAGGAAATCACAGAGTGGCTGATCCAGCACCCGCAGAAGCAGCAAGAGCTGCCCAAGCTGGCGCTTCATAGTCTCCTGACTCTCTTCAAAGTTCCCATGCTGCAGAGAGCAGGAGGTAAGTGTGAGGACAGAGTGCAGACTGGATACTCAGAGGCTATCCCTGACCACTCCCACTCTCCCACCCGTGCCTCACCACAAGTTCCATGAAGCCACAGAAACACCAGAAGGCATCTACTTCATTTTGAACAACGAAGAGGATTGGGGACAGGAGGTCACTCATACCCTGAACATAGCCTGAGGGGACACAGGGTCAGCTACAACACCTTGAGCACCCCAAGCACTCGGCCCTCTCCCCATCAGTGCAGTGCTTACCCAAGTCAAAGTGGTACATGCAGTAGGTAAGAAGGATGTCATTGAGCAGGCCCAGCCCTGGGTTCTCAGGCCCTTCATAGAACTTGTTAGTCCTGTCAGTGCGGCTTACATCTCTCTCTGTGGAATCCATCACAGCAGCAACATGAGAAAGGTCAGTAGGCCTTCCTAGCTGATCAGAGGCAGCAGTGCTATTTCCCTGTATGCTAGCAGCCCTCAGCTGCAGCATTCATGCTAGGGTGAGGATGGGCCTTTCCCACAACCTGAGACTCTAGCTATGCCCTCTGACATCAGGGAAACAGAGGCACTGAGCAAGAGCTAAAGCCACCCAATCTCCCAGTGAGAGCTGATAAGGCCCCAAGACAACCTTCCCTGCCCTGCCCTCCCCACTGCAACTTGCCCCCACCACCCCAACTCCCACCACATGCTTCCTGACCCCACCCACCAATGAGGCTTCGGTATCCATGCAGCAGTGAATTCCTCCGCTCCTGCTCAGCACTCACAGACTTCCACTGCAACTTCATTCGGAAGTATTCATCCCTGAGGGGAGGGACACGGAAGCTATGGCTCCTGCTATCACAGCACCCAGGGGACACCTGGAAAACACTTGCCACATCATGACTCCTCACGCCCTGTTCTGCCTCTCCCTTTCTTCTCTCCCCTGATGCTTCTCTGCACAGAACACCCTGTGGGCTTCTGATAATGTGTGGCACCACCCCTCTCTCTGCTGGACAAGCATGTCCAGGGGCACTAAAGCACCCCAGGTCCTCCCAAGGGGCCAGACACAGCAGAAGCCTGACACGCACAGGAAGGAGCTGACAGCCACTAGAATAGCATCTGAGTGAGGGAGGCACCTTGTCAGGAGGCAGCCACAAGGAGGATGAGACTGTTCACTGCACAGAGTGTCTCCAAACCAGCATTTGTGGAAGAAGTCCCAATACAGCGCACACTAGTCCTACAAAACTGTAGGGGACTGGTGCTGGCTGCAGGACACCATGATCTTGAAGCCTGGGAGAGTGCCGAGCCTTAGGGAAGAGGTGGCCAAAGGATGTGGGAGCCACACTTTCTCACTCACGTTTTCTTCCGCACGTGGGCTTTGTGTTCTTCAGCTGAATTCTCCCAGCTAAGGTACCCCAGAAGGAACTTCCAAGCCTCTCGCCGAAGGCCAGGGCTAAGACCCTGGGGGTGCAATGGAGTAACAGGTCAGTGAGATTCCTCCTAGCCATCTGCCAACCTACGCTAGGCTGCACCCACTGACACTCACGCCTGAGAAGATCCGATTTTTCAACTCAGGGACACGCTGCAGGCGACCCTCAGGACCCACGTGGCGGTTCCATTCTTCCTCTGTGACTGGAGGAGCACGCTCCACTGTGGGCCGCTGCCCCAGCTCCACCTGCAGGGCACAGGGTAGGTGAGTCCTAAGCCCTCCTGGGCCAGGGAGGAACCCTAAAGACCAAGAATAGATAACACCTTCTTTGGCCAGCAGGAAGCTTCCCAAGGCACAGGCAGGGCTGAGGCAAGAAGATCACACAGTATAAGGCCAGGCTAGGAAACTGAGCCGTCCAGTCTAGAGGACCAGACATGGCTGGCAAGCTAGTTCAGTAGGGGAGTGCTACTCAAGATCACAGTGTGGGGTTGGGGATGTGGCTGAGCAGTAGAGCACCTGCCTAGCACACAAGAGCCCCTAGGTTGGATATCCTCAGCAAGGAAACACATCCACCCACCAGGCACACCAGGCAGCTGGCCCAGCACATAAAAGTGACTTCTTTGTTGGGAGTTTTTTGTTCTGGAGACAGGATTTCTCTGTGTAGCCCTGGCTGTCCTGGAACTCACTCTGTAGACCAGGCTGGCCTCGAACTCACAGAGATCCACCTGCCTCTGCCTCCCAAGTGCTGGGATTAAAGGATGTGCCACCTGGGCCCTGTGTGAAGTCACTTCTTAAGCAGCTCCAGATACTGTTTCCATGTTACCAAGGGGAAAACTGAGGCCTTGAAGCCTGTGTGACACAATAGAAAGTCCCAAACAGGATCACTTGACACTCACACAGGAGATGACCTCAAAGCCAGGCTCTGGCTCATCATCTGGCAGCGGGGGTAGGTCAGGGGAGGAGGCGCCCTCAGGGTGCGGCTGTAGGGCTCCCCGGAAGAAGTTGGTCACTCGAGAGAAGCTACTGAAGGTGGTGGAGTAGGGATCCTGAAGGAAACGCTGGGGATAGGCAACAGGTATCAGAACCGTTCCTCTGGATCTCATCAGACCCACGCATGCCCTGCACCCGATCTAGGGACACTCACAGACACCACATTGGAGCTGTCCTGGTCAAAGAGCTGCAGGTGGTGGAAGGAGTCGGAGAGGGCAGAGGGGTCCTGGGGGAAGACCAAGTAGAGGCGGGAGTCCTGTGGAGAGCTGGGAGGAAGGGGGCACACAGGTGGCTACAGGTGTAGGGTACCGTTGGAAGTAGGCTAGCCTGGCCATGCTTAATCCAGGTGTTGCAATCCCTACTACTGCAGGGAAAGGCCTCAGACCAGAGCTGGACCTTGGAGGCCAATGAGACCTTTACACTTCTGGGCCAGGTTGACTGACTCAGGGAAGCGCCAATGGGTTGCTTTGTGGGGATGAAAAGACACTTGCTGTGTATCAGGAGACTACTACTGAAGTTCCATAAAGATGGGCCCAGTTCTTCCCTCTCTGCCCTCACTTCTAGTCCCATGTAGCCCACACTGGCCTTGAAATCCCTCCTGTCCCAGCCTCCCAAGCACTGGGACTGCAAAGGGATGCGCCTGGATGTTCTTAGTGCCCTCCGATCAGAACTGTGCTTTGATCATTGTCCTTAAAACTCCAGCTGCAGAAGAACATGCTGGCTCACATGTCCAGCTCAGGCAGAAGCTTACCTGGCCAACAGCAGGTATCGGCTAAGGACTCGTAGCAGGGCTCGGGTACCCCCTCTGTGGAAGTGCAAGGCAGGCAGGGAGCCTCCAGCCTGGGTCACCAGAACCAAGTAGGCCCAGCTGAGGCCTGGCTTCGATCTGCGGATGGACTTGAGCTCCCCCAGGCTCACAGAGAAGGCCCAGGAGCTCCGGGAGGAACTGGGCTCTGCACCTGGAGGGAAGCAAAGGTTCTTGGTGCAGTGAGAGAGGTGAAGGGTGTGCAGATCAGCTCAGTGTGCTCTCTCAACAGCCTTGTTTTCTGGGGCCTTGTTGGAAGCTACCCTCCCCCAGGCCTCTGAGGATTCTGGGCTACTTGGCACTTCCTTAGAAGTAAAACTGCCTGAGCTTGGGGGCTGGAGAGATGGCTCTGCGGTTAAGAGCACTGACTACTCTTTCGAAGGTCCTGAGTTCAAATCCCAGCAACCACATGGTGGCTCACAACCATCCATAATGAGATCTGATGTCTCTTCTGGGGTGTCTGAAGACAGCTACAGTGTACTTACATATAATAAATAAATCTTTAAAAAAACAAAAACAAAACAAAACAAAAAAACTGCCTGAGCTTAGAAAGAAGCCTGGTGGGCCATGTGTCTGTTCCAGAATGTTCCAGAACCTTCTGTTTGAAGACTATATTCCTCTGCTTGGCCCTCTCTACAAAAGAGACTACAGAGTAAGACCATGTCTTTTAAAAAAGAAGAAAAAAAGAAAGAAATTCTCAAAAAAAAAGAAAGGAAGGAAGGAAGGAAGAAAGAAAGAAGTTACCCTGTGGTTAGCTGCTTGTCAGTCCAACCCACAAACCTGGAAACCTTTAGAATAATTCACTGGGGAAACACCCAGAGCCAAGCACCTAGAAGCTACCTTTTTTTTAAAAAAAAAAAAAAAGATTTATTTATTTATTATATGTTTAAGTACACTGTAGCTATCTTCAAACACCCCAGAAGCGGGCATCAGATCCCATTATGGATGGTTGTGAGCCACCATGTGGTTGCTGGGATTTGAACTGAGGACCTTCAGAAGAGCAGTCAGTGCTCTTACCCGCTGAGCCATCTCTCCAGCCCTCTAGAAGCCATCTTGACTATGGGCAAGAAAGACTTTGGAGCCAGGATCACAAAGGGCAAAATGTGGTCCCTTGGATCACCATTGAACAGTTCCACCTACCTCTCCTGGGCTCTGCCAGGTGGGGCCGTGGCCGCACTGTGCTAATGACAGCCCAGTCAGGTTCATAGCCTGGGTCAAAGGTAGGTTCCTCCTCTGAGGTGCTGGGCTCACCTCCACTTGGGTCCTTGGGAGAAGAAATAACAAAATGAAGATCTGTGGCCACTGGGGTTTTCAGTTTGCAGTCTGAAAGCCCAGTGAGAAAGCAAGCTTCAGAACACGGAGGGAAAGAGACAGGAGCAGCAGAAAGCTTGCTCTGCGCCAGCCATCGTGGCTGACGGACAGGCAGGCTGGAACCCTACTTTCATGGATTCAGGCGGCAACTGCTACACCTGACTTCAATGAGAAAGGACAGGCTCACACCCCTGCTCTCCGCCCTCTTCTGTGTGTGTGTGTGTTTGGTTTTGTTTTGTTTTTTTTCGAGACAGGGTTTCTCTGTGAAGAATTATTTATTTTATGTATAGGAGTACACTGTAGCTGCCACCAGGAGAGGGCGTCAGATCCCATTACAGATGGTTGTGAGCCACCATGTGGTTGCTGGGAATTGAACACAGGACCTCTAGAAGAACAGTCAGTACTCTTAACCACTGAGCCACCTCTCCAGCCCCTCTTCTGTGTTCTTGTCATCGTTCCTCTGTGGGTTTTTTTTGTTTTGTTTTGTTTTGTTTTTTTGACTTTTCACTGTAAGTGAAGAGCTTCAAGTGGTGGCCATAGTCACTGTGACTAGATCGGAGTCTACAGGGGGCACTGATGATGGACAGATAGGGGATACTGTTGAGCAGGGCCAGACAGACGGCTCAACAGGTAAGATGGATGACCTGAGTTCAGTTCAGAGAACCCACAAAGAGAGATGAATAAGCAAATAAATCAAATGAGGCCAGAAAGATAGTTTAGTGGTTAACCAGAAACCAGAGTTTAGATCCCAGGACCCACATAACACCCTAAGCTCCAGCATGTGTCAGCAGTGCTGTCTTCTGCATGCACTCACAGGTAGTGCACACACATGCTCATACACTCACACCACCTCCACCCACCCCACACAAACTAAATCTCTGGGCTTAGTGAGATGGCTCAGCACTTGCCGCCAAAACCGACAACCTGAGTTCAATCCCCAGGGCCCACTCGGTGGAAGAAGGAGGAGAGAACCTGCTATCACAGATTATCCTCTGACCTCCACACACCCACACCATGGCATGTGAATGCACACACACAATAAATAAATGTAATAAATAAACATAAAGCAAACAGCTGAAACTGTAGAACAGAGAGGAAAGAAAGCTACCTAGAACCAAAACTAGGCCACACCCCTTAAGAAATTTGAGCCCAGACTTTCACCCAGCAGGGCCCCCTAAGGAGCCAAGAGGACGTGGCATTGGGTCATTTCACAAAGCAAACAGGCTCACAGGTACCTGAATACTCCCTGCCTTTCACTCGAGTGAGGAAGAGGAGCGGGTCGCTTACCTTCTTGGAGAAGAGAATCTGGGTTGGGTCTCCAGCCTCCTCCACCGGAGCCCAGTGCAGGAGGACGTCGCTGTCCTGAGGGACATGGGGAGGACTTAGTAGAGTCACCCGAAAGCTCCTCAGCCCTCAATTCGAAGTCCCCACACTTGCCACCTCCATCCCTGCTCACCTTCTCCACCACTCGTAGGACGCCGGCGATGAGCGAGTCCGGATCCTGGTGCTTCCGGGCGCTGGTGTGCAGGTACACGCCTCCCTTTTCAAACACCACCTGGGGAAAGCCAAGAGTCTAGGGCGGCGTTTCTCCAGGGGCGGGGTCTGGAGACCCAGACTGACAGGCTAGGATGGGGCGTGGCAAGCCTGCAGCCCCGCCTCGCGCCCCAGGTGGGCGTGCGTTTTCCCCGGGGGCGGGGCTAAGGGAGGAGCTCCCTAAGGACTGTGGAGCGTGACAGCATCTTTACCAGAAGATGGTGCTTGCTAAGTTGGCTCTGCCTAGACCCTGCACAGCAGATGGTGGAAGCCGACCACCAGTGGGGGGCGTCTCCCATATATAAGCGAAGAAACGATTTCAGAAGTCTTACCCTGTAGCTGGATCCTTCCATTGCCGCCGCGGAGGTTCCACTGCCCCGATCTCCTCCTTTTCCGGGTCAACTTGGTGTCATATCCGGAAAAACAACACTCCCTTCCAGGCCAGGCAGTGGTAGCGTCCCTAAAGTTGTAAAGCTGCAGTGGGTGAAACCATCTGTTTGAATAGGGTAGTTGAAACCCGAAGGTTCGGGTCACGGGTGTAGACTTCAAAGTTGGCAAGGGTCAAGCGGGACGGCGCAGGCGCACTGCGCCCCTCTCGCCACGAAGTAAACAAGTAGGAGGACCCACGTTCGCAACCCAACTCGTGATCGCTCGGGAACGCCTCCTTGGCCCTCTCCATATTTTATACTGGCATCGAAGCCAATACTATGCCGTTTTTTCCGAGGACAAACCGTAGCGGCGTGGTGGAAGCCATGTTAATGCGGGGCACTACCATCTCTTTGCGGGGCACGACGGCGAGGTGTTGGAAAAGCGAAACGGAGAGCGGAAAAGGTGAGAGAAGCTGTATGGCACCAGAGGCGCTGAGGGGCTCGGGATAAAGGGTGAAGTCGTCGGTGCTCCTGGAAACGAAGCTGCTCCCAGTTCCTGAGTCACCGAGGAAAGAGGACTGCACCACCATTTTGAAACTGGGCAAACCGAAGCAAGAAATGCTGCCGCATTGAATCTTTGCCAGCTTTGTGTTAAAGGGAGCGAGCGAGGGCCGGGGGAGGAGGTATGGTTTGGACGGAAGGAAGAGTCCAGATGCAGCTTTATAGGCATGTGACGCCATACTGACTGCCACGTCGGGACGGGAGTTTTCCTCCACTTCAGTGTTAGAAGTTGATTACGAACGAGGGACGTCATGCCGCTTGCCTTCGCTGGTGTGAGCATGGGCATGCAGTCGTGTTTGTTGCGGGCAATTCGAAATAGTAGCTAAAGTCTCTTGCTATAGTCTCCATCCGTGGGCACTCTTGCTGTTGCTATTGCCCACTGCTTGCCGACATAGCTTCTAGTTGCTATTTTGATTTGAGGCGTCCAGGATAAGGGAGGCGGAGTGTACACAATGGAGGAGGGGCAACCGCACGGAAGTGACGCGAGGAGCCGCCATGCCTTTTGAGGGCGGCGACGGCGCCTGGCCGGCCATGTTGGCTACGGGCACGTGAGTGGAGGCGGCGTTGTGAGCTGGGGTTTGGGGAGGGTCTGGCCTTCCCGGGGTTGAGGGGCAGTGGGAGGGCGAGTCGCCGTGGGAAGGGCATGGCCTGTATAAGTCAGGGGGCAGCGATCGTCCTGCGACCCTTAGCTGACTGCTGACATGGCTAACGCTCAACCCCATGTGTCTGACTCGCGACGAATTGTAGACGAGCTTCACTCCGGGGGTGCAGTCGGTCTGGAACCCTCACGCTGGCGGTGAACCATGTCCATACGGCCGTGTGTGGTGGGGGTCGCGGATGGGTGAGGGGGCGCCCCGGGCGGGACTTCCGGTCCCGATCGCCACCGGGGGCGGGATTTCCTGTTTGTTCCTAGAGAAGGGGCCTCCCTGGGCTGCGGCCATGGTGTAGCCCGGGTCGGCGGCCTTACTTCGGTGGTAGGATCCTTCTTAGGCGTCCCGCTCCGTGTCCCGTGCTGCAGCCGTTTTCTTTTCTATCTCCCTCCACAACTGTCCTGGGAGGCCTGCACCTTCCCTCTGGACAGCTCCCCCTCCCTGATTTGCCCCGGAGTCTCACCTCATAGGAGGCCACAGGCCTAGGAGGTTTGAGTAAGTTGCTCTCTTCTCAGCCCCCTTCACAAGTCACTCACCCGGTAACACACTGCTGCTGTGACTACCCCTCGAGATCTAGTGCAAAGGAGCTGGGTCTTGCCACCCTTTGTCTTCTCATTCTCACGGAAGTGAGAACCGAAGCTTTGTCATCTTGGACCAGTCACTTTCTTGCTCTTAACCATAACCCTAAATTTCCAGCCTCCTTCATTAGCAAGGAGAGGTGGAAGGTGTGTGTAGGAGTTGCTGGGCGCCTTTTAAAGCTGTAGGTAGGACTTTGAGGCTCAGCAGACAGTAGTACCAAACTACTGTAGCTTTCTTCCTCTCCCTGGAAAGATGGGATGGGGAATACAGTCTACTGAGGTAGGCAGGGTCGAGCTCAGGGTTAGCAAAAGGCTCTACACACAGACTGCCCTTCTCAGTGGTCAATTCTGCCAGTGTAATAGTCAAGAGCCTGGGTTCAGCCAGCAGTGCTGGTGCACGTCTTTAATCCCAGCACTTGAGAGGCAGAGGCAGGCGGATTTCTGAGTTCAAGGACAGCCAGGGCTACACAGAGAAACCCTGTCTCGAAAAAACAAGCAAAACAAACAAACAAAAGAAAGAGACAGAAAAAAAAAGAAAGGAAAACCAAAAGGGAAAAGAAAAAAAAAAGCCTGGGTTGAGAGCTTAAGGCTGTAAAGTTGGGTGTCCGTTGCTGATTCATGTAGGAGTGAGAGCTTGCTTAGGGACAGTGATCATTTCTGGTCCAGCATGAGTAGTTCCCACGTTGGTGAGTCAGGGAAAGTGAACCAGTGTGGAGTCTGTGAGCAGACTGGCTCTTTTAAGTGTGAGTGACAGGACCTTGCAAACTGCGTTTATATTTCTGTTTCTCTTCACTGTGGTCCTGGTGGGCTTAAGTCCCTCCAGTGACGAGGTGTTCACTACCTCTCAGTTCTCGGCTGCCTAGAAGCTGCGGTTCACACACTGCTTAGTGGGGAAGATGGGCACTAGAGAGCCAGTGAGTAGTCCAAGGTCACACTAAATCATGGTGGGGACCCAGATCCGTGTGCTCCTGGAGCTCTGTCTGATGGGGAGACAGGCGGCAGCATAGCTGTCACCCCAGAGCCCTGCACAGCAGGAGCCGATGAGATGTAGAAGCTGACGCTGTGATTCTGGGCACAGAGCAGCTTGCATCGTCCTATGCCCACCTGCAGTCCAGAGCTCATCTCTCTCCTCAGAGAGTGGTCCCACGGAAGGTGGCATCTCTCTCAGCTGGTGATTGGATAGTTGGCAGTGACCTGAAAACCAGTGAGCTGGGTGTGGGGTCCACCTGGTCCTGGCCACTCTAGAAGGCAGAGTTCCACTGCAGTGGAAGAGGACCTGCTGGACCAAGTGAAAGAGGAAGGCATGGGCTGGGCGGTGGTGGCGCATGCCTTTAATCCCAGCACTTGGGAGGCAGAGGCAAGAGGATTTCTGAGTTCGAGGCCAGCCTAGTCTACCGAGTGAGTTCCAGGACAGCCAGGGCTACACAGAGAAACCCTGTCTCGAAAAACCAAAAAAAAAAAAAAAGAAAGAAAGAAAGAAGGAAGACGACATAGCACTGGCCAGCCTGCTGGGCTACAGAAGCCGTGCAAGTCACCTGTGGCTTTTGTTTTGTTTTTCTGAGACTGAGTCTCTGTATCCCAGGCTAACTTCAAAGCTGTAACAGTCTTGCTTCAGTCTCTAAGTACCTTGATTTCACGTGTGCGTCACCATACCTGGTTACGTGTGTATTAACATCCTACACACCATGGGAAAGGTGCACGTGAAATTCTTGTAAGTCTTGTAAGTCTTTAAAGACTTGTGTTAGACTGGGCTTACAGTGTTTCACATCTCCAATTCCAGGTACTTGGGTCGTGGAGGAAGGTTGGTTGCTAAGGCTATATGTCAGCCATATATTAAAAGACCTACACTGCTCAGTTGGTGCTTGCAGGCACTCACCAAGTCTTGGGTTTGGTCCCCAGAAAACTAGGTGTGGTGGTGTGCATATGTAATCCAAGCACTCAGGAATTGGATGCATGAGAATCAGGACTCCAAAGTTACCTTTATACACATAGTAAGTTTGGGGCCAACTTGAGTACTTGATCCTGTCTCCGAAAGTATTAAGAACCTAAGCTAAATAACCACAAACCACCTTGACTCTAATGTTCATAACCAAAACATAAGGAGACTTTGGGTAGTCCCCGTGTGGATCAGGGTGGGGCCAAAAAGAAAGCTAGGGTTGGGAAGGATCCCACGGGGAGCTCAGCCGGGACAGCTTCGTGCCATGGAGGGGAGTCTCATTGGGGTAGTCGGCGCTCAGGATGGGCAGTGATGGTAGCATCCTCAGCCCCTCTATCCTGCTCTGGCCCACAGGGCTCGAATGGCGTCTGGGCGGCCAGAGGAACTGTGGGAAGCCGTCGTGGGGGCCGCCGAGCGCTTTCGGGCCCGCACTGGCACAGAGCTGGTATTACTGACTGCAGCACCACCGCCACCCCCCCGCCCAGGGCCCTGTGCCTATGCTGCCCATGGCCGTGGAGCCCTGGCAGAGGCTGCCCGACGCTGCCTCCACGACATTGCACAGGCACACAGGGCTGCCACTGCCACCCGACCTCCTGGCCCCCCACCAGCACCACAGCTGCCCAGTCATGCTCCTAGCCCACCACCTCGGCCAGCCTTGGCCAGGGAGGAGGATGAGGAAGATGAGGACGAGCCCACTGAAACAGAGACATCTGGGGAGCGGCTGGGCGGTAGTGATAATGGAGGTGAGCTAATAGGGCTGGCACTGGAGTGGGGTTGCTGGTTAACTGGACACTTGTCCAGGGTGTTCTGTGGATCCCTAGGACAACATTCCTTCTAACCCTCACACAAGGTCCAGCCACTTGATGGGAGTAATGACACAATATGTTAAGCAAAGATAGCACACCAGAGTTGGGAGATTTCCTTGAGGGCTTCTTGTCTGGCCAAGGAACTGGTGAGAAGTGCAGGTGTTTCTGGAAAGGGTGGTAGGGGCTGCCATCCCATTCAAGGGAGGTGGAGAACTTTCCCAAGAGTGGAACATTGCTACAGCTGAGGAGGCCAGGGCCAGAGATGGTTACAAGTACATATTGCATGGCATGTTAAAGCTAAAGACAGCGTTCCCATATCCCATGCAATCCTACTTTGGGTACCTGGGTCTAGAGACTGCTGTTTGGGGAGAGTAAGGAAGTTGGATGCTTCTCAGGAAAGTACTGTAACCACAGGGCTTTGAGGAGTGAATAGGAATCACTCATTTGCCATCATTGTCTATGGCTGGCAACCTCATCCTTCCTAAAGAAGCCTGCCTTTCATGAAGGGTATGGACTCTGTAGCCAGGTGTTTTTGGTATCAGATCTTTGAAACGTCAGGCAAGTGACATGGTATTAGGGTCTTTCCTTTGTTCCCACCAGACCATCTTTCTTTGGTAGCTATTTTTGGGTCATGTCCCGCACCATGTTGAATCTAGTAGTACCTGATAATAGAAGGGACTCTAAGTGACCAGGGAGGCAAATGAAAAAGTGTTGAGGCACAGGGACCAACTGCAGGGCCTGTCTCACCCACAGGTCTCTTCATGATGGATGAGGATGCCACCCTCCAGGACCTGCCCCCCTTCTGCGAATCAGACCCGGAGAGCACAGATGGTGAGGATCCTGGGTTGTCCAAGGTCTAGGAGGCCAGGCAGAGGGTAGGGTGACAGAGGCTGAAGCTTCCCTGTATCATAGACGGCAGCCTGAGTGAGGAGACACCCGCCGGTCCCCCAGCCTGCCCCAAGCCCCCGGCCACAGCCCTGCCTACCCAGCAGTATGCCAAGTCTCTGCCTGTGTCGGTGCCAGTGTGGGCCTTCAAGGAGAAGAGGACAGAAGCCCGATCGTCAGATGAGGAGAATGGCCCGGTGAGGGGGGAACAAGACAAGTGGGATGATCCAGAGTGGTCTGCTTTCGGGAGCCCCACTGCAGTTTAGGACTGTTCAAAATGGTTTGGGAGGGAGTCGGGGAAACTGAAGCTTCGGGATTCATTCTCCGTGTATGGTGTTCTTTGGCTGGACTGACCTGACCTGGCACCTCCTTCACAGAAAACTCCCTGAAGTAGAGGGGGGAAACAGGGCATTGGGTAATCACGTGACACACACACACACCCCTGCTCGGGGCGCCGGCGCCTTCCATAGCCACTCTACATGTGGCGCCCGGCTGGATTCAGGTGGGGTGTCTGCTGTCTTGGCCGAAACATGCCCCAACCGGGGACCTTGCACTGGGCCCCTGCTTCTTGGCAGTGGTGGAGTCTCGGAGAAGGAGGTGGGGTGCGGAACGCGCTGGTTCACAGCCCGCAGGACGGTTCGAATGGCGTGCTTCCGGGAGGCGGGCCCTGCACGCTGATGGTTTCCTTCCTTCACAGCCCTCCTCCCCCGACCTAGACCGAATAGCCGCTAGCATGCGCGCGCTGGTGCTGCGGGAGGCCGAAGACACCCAGGTCTTCGGGGATCTTCCGCGCCCGCGGCTCAACACCAGCGACTTCCAGAAGCTGAAGCGGAAATACTAAGCTTGCAGAACGCCTCGGCGTGCGGGAGCCCGCGGTCTGCTCTGCCCAGCGACAGAACAATTCTTTGCGGGATCGGCTAGCTCCGCTTGGGCGGGGCTGGTTGTAGACGCTCAGAGGGTCGACTCCGTTTCTTGCCTAGCAACAGAAGCTTTGCCCGCACAGCCTTGACTCGCGGCCCCAGGGCAGAGCCCAGCTGCGGGAGCTGGCGCTGCTCAGCCAGTGTCCGAAGAGTTGCCAGCCGCCCCCTACCCGACTGGCCCCGGCCTCTGGGAGTGTGGCCAAGCCCTCCCTAACCCAGAATTGGCCCGAGGCCTTGAATTTCTTACACTACTAGGGCTGTTAATCGATTGGTTTTGTTTTCCTTTGCCTGAGTCCTGACAGTTGTATCCCGGTCCCCCGGGGAACAGTCTGGTCCTTCTCTGTGTCTGACGCCCCTATAGGTTCCACCGCACGACAGACTGTACATCAAAACTTGTCCTGTGCCCAGGACGGTACCAGCTTCCTGTCCCCCGACCCTAACAGGTGCCTTAAAAGGCCCTCTCCCACCCTAGGTGGGGGGGCCGGGGGGGCCTCACTTTCCGGCCCTAGACTTGGGTACGGGAGAGTGGGATGGGGGTAGGGAGGGGCGCTCTGAGATTAAAGTTTTACCTCTGACTAGTGAGTTCGTGTTGTGTTGTGTGTGAGTGTGACACTATGAGGCGTTCACGGAAATTTAATGAAGTTCAGGGTTCAACACCCAGTCTTGAGGGTGTAACTGTGGGAGCAGTAGAAAGCCGGACCAGGGAATCTCCGTCTCCCAACACCCAAAGATGAGGAAGGGGGATAGAGGACTGTCAATCTTCAAACTAGCGATATGGATTGCCTCCCTTTTGTTACTCTGCTTTTTGGGATGATTTCACTGTGTAGCCCAGGCTGTCTCCTCAGTCTTTGTGCTGGGATTTCCCATCTGCCCCATCATACCCAGCTTTAGCCTATTTGTCCCAGGAGTAGAAGCAAAGGAAGAGTGTATAGTGATGCCATGCGCTTTGAATACAAAGGACAAGCTTGTTTCTTTCCGCTGATAGGCAGAGGAATGATGAAGGCACTCCTCTGTCATTCCGTCAGCAGGGAGGTGGGGTTAGGAGGCATGGGAATTCATGTCAGTCTAGGCTTCTTGAGACCGCGCCTCAAAGAACAAAACAAAGGTGAGCGGTGGCACACGCCTTTAATTCTAGCACTTGGGAGACAGGAGCAGGTGAATCTCCTGGTATCAAAAAATAAAACAACCCCATCAATGGCCAGGTGTGGCATTTTCTTCCTTCATCCTCTGCCCCCTCCTCTCCCTCTCTCTCTCTCTCCCCCTCCTCTCTCTCGACTTTTAGAGATTTTTTTCAAGATAGGGTTTCTCTGTGTAGCCTTGGTTATCCTGGAATCCTTCTGTAAACCAAGCTGTCACCAAACTCAGAGATCTGCCTGCCTCTACCTCCGCTTCCCCAGTGTTAGAATTAAAGACATGCGCTGCCAACCACCTATCCATAGCGTTCTATTTTAACACTAGTATTTGGAAAACAGGCAGATCTCTAAATTTGAGTCCAGCTTGGGTGTATGGCAGATTAACGTACAAGCCAAAACACTTGTCTGGGCTGAAAGATAACTGCAGCTGGGCTTTTTGACAGATTTTGCTCATAGAATGAGGAGACAAGGTCATGGGACTCTGACCTTAGTACCCAGCTGTTCCTCACAACTATATGCAGTTCTGCCCTAATTGCCTGTGGTCTGTCTGGGTAGAGGCTAGTGGATACTGGCGAGGAGGAAGTGTAGGGAAGGGCTCTGTCTGTGCAGTATAAAATAAGGCTTTATTTCTGCTAGGTAAAAACTGCTCAGTGTGGTTTTTTGCGGATAGCAACACAACCACCACCACCTATGCTCTGTAAGCCCAATCTAGTCGGGTTCCCCAGAATGATCTGTGGTGGAATCATATTTCAGGTTATACTTCAGGCCTTTGGAGAAGGATAGGTATTTTTTAGGTCTTCCCTGGAGAGCAACTTCCTCTTTATTTTTATTTTATTTTTGCGGTGGGGGCAGAATCTCACTATGTAGACCAGGCTGGCCTCTGCCTGCCTCTGCCTCCCGAGTACTAGTATTAATATTAAACTCATGTGCCACTATGCTCAGGAAAGAATTTTAACAAGGCTACATCCTGAGACCCTGTCTCACTAAAACAAACAAACATACATACCGGAGGAAAAAACAAACAAACCCCAAACTAAGTAACTCTAGGGTAGGAATTAAGTTCCTATGGATACGAGTAACCCCTATCCGCAGTGGCTCAGCGCCTCAAGCGAGTCAGGGCTGTGCATGCGCTGTCGGTGGAGCCAAACCTTGGAACAGTCTTTCCCACAGCATAGGTGAGCTTTAGAAGGAGTTCAGAAGTGACGCTGTGTGCAATCGTCATTGCGCATTGGAACCGCTGTGGTAGCTTGGGAAACGTCGAACCCGCCCATGGGCAAGGGGCGGGATTTCCGGTGTGGCTCTTATTGGGAAATCAGGACTTCCGGTGGCGGGTCTGTAGCTGGCTGCTGAGCGAGCTCCACAGTGATTCTGTTCCCCTTCACAGCATCCGAGGATGTCACAGCTTGGGTCCCGGGGCCGCCTGTGGTTGCAGAGCCCCACCGGTGGGCCACCTCCTATATTCCTGCCGTCGGATGGCCAAGCCCTGGTCCTCGGTCGGGGACCCCTGACCCAAGTGACGGACCGGAAGTGCTCCCGAAACCAAGGTGGGCACGGGAGTGGAACTGCGGCAGCGAGTGGGATTGGAAGCAAAGGAGCTTATGCCTAACCAGAAGCAAGACGAGGCATTATGGGAGGGACAAAGAGGATCTGGGAGATTGTCACGGGGGGGAGGGGACGGCAGGAGGAGGAGGAGGATACAACAGAGAGACGGTCGCTGGACAGGATACATCAGGCCATGGTGCATCAGGCCATGGCCAAGACGTCGGTCTACCCAATGTATCTCATGGAACAAGCTGACCCTACAGAATATATATATATATATATATATATGTATGTATGTATGTATGTTCTGGGCAAGTCCAGGTCTCTGGCAATCCTAGGACTCCGAAGGACCTGGTCTTATTGAGGAATAAACTGCCTCGGGCCGGGAATGACACACACCTGTTATCCAGAGAGTTGGATAGTAGAGGCATGAGAATCAGTTCAAGCCCAGCCTCTAGTATGTAGCAAGCTCAAGGCTATCCTTGGCTACCTGCGGTCGAGAATAGAGGAAGAAAGGGAGAAAGTTCCTCTTCTACTTAAGTCCAAGTAGTAGACTGTAGTTGGCCACGCCCCTGTATGCGATGTAAACCCTGACTCCACCCCCTTACCCTCAGTGGAGGTGACTGCAGATCCTGAAACCTGGACAGTAGCCGTGAAACAGGTACGAGTGTCCCGGCAGTGGGCAGCAAGGACTTGGGAGAGGGGCCGGGTGGAGGACAACCCTTCAGAAGGCTGGTCAGCTCTCTTTTCCACTGCGTCAGACTAGAAGCCTCTACTTTCAAAGTTCTGACTGGCCACAAGAAGTGAATAGGTGGGAAGATTAAAAATCTGATTGGGAAGTAATGTATTGAGCTTGGTGGCAAGGGGGTGGTGCCAACCCAAGCTCCTCCTTTGTCTGCAGCTGGGTGTTAACCCATCAACTGTTGGGGGCCAGGAGTTGAAGCCAGGATTGTCTGGCTCTCTAAGCTTGGGGGATGTCCTTTATCTGGTTAATGGCCTGTATCCCCTGACCCTGCGTTGGGAAGAGATCAGCACACCAGGATCCCAGCCAGATACTCCACCAGACACTCCTGTGGATCCAGAGGAGGGAGAGGATACTGAGCCTCAGAAAAAGCGAGTGCGGAAAGCCTCCCCTGGCTGGGAGAACTTAAAGAAGTTACTGGTGTTCACACCATCTGCAGTGAAGCCCCGGGGCAAGGTGAGGCCGCCACCACCGCTGCTGCCACCACCACAGGCTAGCCATTTAATTCAAAGTTTCCTGGGCAGCCCTGAGCCTCAACTGTTCTGTGCAGAGATGGCTGAGACCCCAGTGGTGGCCACCACCACTGAGGTACAGATCAGTGGTGACCAGACCTTTCTTGGATGTTTTCATGGGTCACTCTGAAATGAGGCCACAGAAAGTGTGTGGTCTAGTTCCCTGTGGGCACTCAGCCAACAGTGAGGTTTGTTTTTTAAGAAATTACACGAGCCTGCATGATTTTATGTGTACTGTATGCATGCAGGTGGCTGCAGAGACCAGAGAGCATTGGGTGCCCTGGAGCTGTAGTTAGTGGCAGTTATGAGCCATCTGACATGTGTGTACTGTTAACCACTGAGTCATCTCTCCGACTCTTCCAACAAAGCCCTTTGCTCTTTCTGAGCTGTTATTCTCCAAGGAGAATGCTCAGAGAAAAAGGGCTAGTGACATATTGGTCCCTACTAAAAACTGGAAGTGGAGGGCAGAGGACACAGAAGGGTAATACTGGTATTTAAAGGCTGGTGTCTCCAGGTGGTGGTGGTACACGCTTTTAATGCCTGGGAGTCAGAGGCAGGCAGATCTCTGTGAGTTCAAAGCCAGTCTGATCTACAGAGTGAGTTCCAAGACAGCCAAGGCTGCACAGAGAAACCCTTGTCTTGAAAAGGAAGAAAAGGCTGGTGTCAATAAGGAAGGTCAGAGATGACAGTATTGTTGTCCCTGTTGTTGGTGATACCAGGTGGCTGCCTTTGATCTAGATGGGACCCTCATCACCACCCGCTCTGGAAAGGTCTTCCCCACTAGCCCTAGTGACTGGAGGTGAGGAGGGACATGGGAAAAGGCTGGGACAGGAGCCCAGAGTCCTTTAGATCACAAGTCACACCTGCTGCTTCCCATCAACCTTAGGATTCTGTACCCAGAGATCCCAAAGAAGCTCCAGGAGCTGGATGCTAAGGGCTACAAGGTATGTGGGTGTGTGCACGGTTAGGTGTGGGAGTCTGTGCTTATGTGTACACGGACACATGCATATGCATGTATAGAGTTCAGGCTGAGCTCTGGTGACAGGGCTCCAGTGTATCCCTGTCTGTCCCTAGCTGGTAATCCTCACCAACCAAATGGGCATCGGGAGAGGCAAGCTGCCAGCAGAGGTGTTCAAGGCCAAGGTGGAAGCTATATTGGAGAAGCTAGGGGTCCCATTTCAGGTACGGCCAGAAGGGACACTTAGGGACTATGTGGGACAGGGACCCTGAGAGAACATGCCAATGTGTGGGGTGGAGGCCTTGGCTGGGATCATGCTGACAGGAACTGTCCTCTGAGATCCCAAGGGGACAGACACTAAGGACACTGTGGCCTGGCCACCTCCATAGGTGCTGGTGGCAACACATGCGGGCCTAAACCGAAAGCCAGTGAGTGGCATGTGGGACCATCTGCAGGAGCAGGTAATCGAGCGCCCTCCTGCCTTTTATGCTGCTCATCCCAGCCCTCCCCTCACGGCACAGGTAGTCACTGGAAATGCCTAGAGGAGCTGGGGGCGTAGGGTAACCAGGTCCAGCCTCTTGAGAGGTCTGAGGCAGTGTTAGATAAGCAGAGATGCTCAGGGCTAAGGGGGAGAGCCTGGTAGGTAGCGGGGACATGGGAAACAGGCTGAGAAGGAAGTGGCCCATAGGTAGGAACATACAGATTCAGGAAGGCCCACCTTGATTAGGGCCACAAGTTGGAAGAGCAGGGAGGGTAGGCTGCTAAGGGATGTGCGCCCTCTGGAGGCCACTGGGGGAGCAGGCGAGACACTCATCAGCAATGCCCTTGTGTGTGTGTCCAGCCAGCCCCTCTGCTGTCCCATATGGTGAGACTTCTCACTGCCTCTCTTTGCAGGCCAACGAGGGCATCCCCATCTCCATCGAGGACAGTGTCTTCGTGGGAGGTAAGAAGCACAGGCCTCTGGGGATTCAGGAACCCTCGCTGAGCTCAGTGTTGGACAGGGTTGCCCTCTCCTTACAGATGCAGCAGGGCGCCCAGCCAACTGGGCCCCAGGGAGGAAGAAAAAGGATTTCTCCTGTGCAGACCGCCTGGTAAGCCTGGTGTCTTGTCCCCTGCCCTGTCCATGTGACACCCACCCTCACTGCACCTCTGAACCCACCTGACCTCTGCTTTCCCTCCCCAGTTCGCCCTTAACGTCGGCTTACCCTTTGCCACTCCCGAGGAGTTTTTTCTTAAGTGGCCAGCAGCACGCTTTGAGCTTCCAGCTTTTGACCCGGTGAGGCCCAAAAGGGAAGAGAGTGAGAGGCCCTTGTTGGCTCCCTGGGCTCACACCCCCTTTTTGTTCCCCTGCCAGAGGACCATCTCCAGTGCTGGGCCCCTCTACCTCCCAGAGTCCAGCTTCCTCCTGAGCCCCAACCCAGAGGTGGTGGTCGCAGTAGGATTCCCTGGGGGTGAGATGCCACAGCCCGACCTCTGGCTGCCCCTGGCACTCATTGGGGTCCTAGGCACTAGCTGATGGCTGCACTGCCCCCACAGCCGGCAAGTCCACTTTCATCCAGAAGCACCTGGTGTCAGCTGGATATGTCCACGTGAACAGAGTGAGTGGGGCTGCACCCTCCACTCCCTGCCGCCGTTTCAAGGATGGGAGCTCCCCAGATTGACTTGTTACCTGCTGGTGGGTCCCACAGGACACGCTGGGCTCGTGGCAGCGCTGTGTGAGCACATGCCAGGCAGCACTAAGGCAGGGGAAGCAAGTCGTGATTGATAACACCAACCCAGATGTCCCAAGTCGAGCCAGGTACTGGAAACTCATGTGGGTACCAGGGGAGTACTGTGTGTACTAGGGGAGCACTGCGTGTACTAGGGGAGCACTGAGTGTACTAGGGGAGCACTGAGTGTACTAGGGGAGCACTGAGTGTACTAGGGGAGTACTGCGTGTACTAGGGGAGCACTGAGTGTACTAGGCAGCAGTAACAGCAGTTTTGCCTTCACAGGTACATCCAATGTGCCAAAGATGCAGGTGTGCCCTGCCGCTGCTTCCACTTTTGTGCTACAATAGAGCAGGCACGCCATAACAACAGGGTGAGCCACTCTCCAGTCCCCGTCCCACCCCTCCCCTCATCTAAGCCCTGCACCCTCTAACCTTTGTGCCATTTTGCAGTTCCGTGAGATGACCGACCCCTCGCATGAGCCAGTGTCAGACATGGTCATGTTTAGCTACAGGTTCGGGGTTCGGGGGTTCTGGAGGGGGTGGGGAGGTGGGGTATAGAGCTTCACACCCTCCCACCCCATCCCACAGGAAGCAGTTTGAGCCGCCCACACTGGCCGAAGGCTTCCTGGAGATCCTTCAGGTCCCATTTCGGCTACAGGAGCACCTGGACCCTGCACTGCAGCGGCTTTACTGCCAGTTCTCAGAGGGCTGAGTCCTCAATAAACACTGCTCACAGCCACCTTGCTGGGGGTAGTGGAAGGCAAACCAGGTGTCACGGCATTCTGCATTGAGCTCGGGCTTACACGTGGCCTCTTGTGCACCCAGTACCTGGCCTGGGGGCTTGAGCAGCCACAGCCATTTTGTGGTGGGGGGAAAACCAGGACCTGACTCAGCAGTCAGCAACAGGTTTTAGAACCCAGCTGTGGTACACTGGACTCGAGACTGCAGTCTCAGGATGTTAAGTTTAACCAGGTACAGGAGAGTATAGGGTGTCACGTGGGTAACTAGCCTGATGAGCCTGCTTCTCCATCGTCTTAGAGATGGTTGAACATCACACATCCCCCAAACTTCAAGACTTAGCAGCTGTGCTTGGGGTAGACCCACACCATGTAAGTGCATGAGACATACCTATCCTGCCCTGAGCACAGAACAAGCAGGGAGGGATAGATAGCATGTGGGTTAAAAGGCTTTATTAGGGAAACATACAGGGGCAAGGACCATCCTTGGGAGACCTCAGGACGCTGTCCTCCAGGTTGCTGGGCAGGTACAGTCCCCAGGAGCCCCTGTTCAGAAGCATCTGACCTGGGAGGCAGTGGGAGGGGCAGCTTCTACTAGTGAAACTGCACCCTACTCCTCCCCGGTACTTAAGCTGTGGCCCCGGCACCCATTCCTTGCCAGGGGTATTGGTTAACAGGAGGCAGCAGCTCATGCAGCAGGTCTCTCTTAAGGCCAGGGCCACCCTGCTGCTTCCCACAGACACAAGTGCTGCTCACCAGTCTCCATTGGGGCCTCGTCTGGGACTGTGGCCCACCCAGCCTAGGAGTCCACTAGCCACCCATCTGCAGAGGAAAGAAACCAGGGGAGGGGTCAGAAGTAGGCACCCAGGGGCAGGGCGCAGTGAGGTATGCATAGTAGAGCCAGCTCACCCCTCGCTGCTGCTGCTCCTGCTCCAGGCTTCGCTGCAGGACCTGCTGCTGGTTGGCAATGACACGACGAATACCATTGACAAAGTTGCTCTGGTCGTGCGGGATGAGGCCAATGAAGATCTTTTTCTCGGAGGAGTACAGCAGCATGAGCACGCGGACCTCGCATGAGGCCTTATAGGAGAAGTGCACGCAGCCCGCCTAACAGCAGGCCCAAGTCAGGACACTCATTCACCCTCAGCCACAAGCCGGCCAGCCCACCTGGGAACAGCCGGACCCAAGACTACTGGCCCCTAACGGCAGGCCCCAGGGTCCATGGCTTCCCGGCTTAGGCACCACCCTGGGCAAGCTTCATTTCCCTTACACTGGAGACAAGACCCACAAAGCTCAGACCCTCGATGTTTAACTAACCACGGGCTCCCCAAGGTCCTGAGGTCCCTCACTACTATCCAGCTCAGGGTTTACCTACCTACAGGGAAACTGAAGCCCTGGAGCTGGTGGGTGTAGACCTTGGGGGCTTCCCTAGGAATTCTGGGCCAAGCTGAACAACATGCGTTGGTTAGTAGTCTGCCTCTAGCTGGGGGGCTAGCTGGTACACTGTCTTCAAGTACTGACAAGCCTGCTGCCTCAGTTCTCCAGTGGAGGCCATAGTCAGGGTATGGAAACACATAGGAGGCCCTGGGGTGTAAGGGTGCAGAGCATCCTATCTGCATAGGTGAGCCAGAGGCCCCACCACAGCTTCCACAAGCAGCTGCATTAGTCTGCCTCCTTGGCTGCTGCCCTCTACTCACGAAGCCATTGTCCATGATCCGGCACAGGCTCTTCAAAGTCTCCATGTCCTTAGTGAAATGGAACTGGACCAGGCGTGAGTTCCGGAACAGTGGCACGAGGGTGGTCTGTGGGAAGGCCAAGGGGTACTTCATGGAATCCCAGCTTGCTATGGAAGCCAGGCAGCACTCTGCACCAGCCTACCACTGGGGTCTGTAGCCCACCCCCAGGCTGGCATCCCCTGGCCTCTCACCAGCAACTGCTGTGGAATGAGCTGCATGAAGAGCCTCCGAGGCCACTGGTCGGTTCTCCTGCCATGCAAGACAGCAGGCATCAGTCAAAAGTTCTCCCCCAGGGGCCTGCACTGCAAATGTGCCCACCTGGCACCCCACCGTGACTCACAGGATCTCCCCTTGGTTCACGTAGACATGGGATGGCAGCCACCTCTTGGACCGGCTATTGGGCTCAGGCCTGGGCTTTGGGGCAGAGCGAGAGGGCACTTCAGGGGAGGGCAGCTTAGGGCCAGCAGCCCACACAGCCCCGGCAGCTCACCTCCTGCCACTCCATGACACCACTCCATGCCAAGAATTTATTGTTGACAATCTGAACAGGTCCGGAGTGCACACCTCCTGGGCCCACGGCCTGTGGACAGGAAACCAGCACCCGGTCATCAGCATTAACTCAGAATTCCCCACTAGCTAGCTGCAGCCATGACTTCAAACCCCAGCAGGTAAATGACTGGTCCCACCTTCACTGCCAGCACTCTGTGCTCTCAAGTGGCCCAAGACAAGTCTTGGTCCCTGGGTCGCACGGAGGACCACAGTTACCTGAGCTAAAACAGGCCTCATGAGAAAGGTGTTATCAACATCAGATAGTCAGGCGCCAGGATGCATGGTCACCCTCCAGAGACTTTGGGCCTCTTGCCAAACCTGCCACCTCAACTCCTGCTCTATAGGTGACTCTGCACCCAGGCCCATGCTCTAGTTCTGCCTCTTGGAAGCCTATAAAGCTACGTTCCCCTCAAGCCCATCTGGTGATGGCACTGCCTTGTCACAGCTCCCCCATCTTGATGCCACACTCCACACCAGTCAGATGCGGTGGGTCTACCAAGGGTAGGAGCAGGAGCAGGAGCAGGTTACCCTTAGCTGGCACACCTGTTTGCGGGTGGTGATGACCTGCCGTATGGCATTGACGAAACCGCTCTGGTCATAGGGGATGAGGCCCATGAAGATCTTCTTTTTAGACGAGTACAAGAGCATGAGCACACGCACCTCGCAAGGAGAAATGTGGGGGAAGAGCATGCAGCCTGCCTGTGGGGACAGGGCTGCAGGTCAGAGTCCTGGTCCTCCACACTGAACATCTTACCTGCCTGGAGAGGCCCAGACTCAGCGAAACACAATCAAGGCTTTCCCCAGAGCAGATGAACTGCTCTTGGCCACCTAAGCACCCGATGACTTTATAAGGCAGGGATGGGTGTGAGCCAAGGACCATGTGTGGCTGTGTCTCTTCCTTCTCTACCAACCCCAGCCCCACTGCTGGGTTAAAGCAGGTGCAGGGGGCTGGAGAGAAGGCTCAGGAGTGAGAACTGGCCGCTCTGTTTGGACCAAGGTTTGGTTCCCACCCACATGGCAGTTCACAACCTTGCATTCAATCCCATGGGATCTGGCGGCCTCTTCTGGTCTCTGCAGCACCAGGCACACATGATACACACATACCATTTAAAAAGAAAAATCCTTAAATTTTTAAAGAGCAGGTGGCAGGCCAGGCTGCTGTGCCTCCCAAGGCTAGCTTCCCAATCTGTAAGACACAGCAACAGCATGCACAGGGACAGCCACGTAGCCACGACTATGCAACACTAAGTTACGCAGGGTGCCAGTTCCTCTTCAATGGGAAGGCAGCTATCTGTAGGCTATCCGGTCCCGGGCCAGGGTACAGAAGTGCCTATACCTAGCTGGCCAGCCTTCTGGACTAATTCTCCAGACCCTGGGCCCAGCTCTGGGATACTAGAGCTGCTGCTGGCATGGGGTTGCAGCCATGCCATATCCCAGTCTGTGGGGCCCAGAAACGGGACAAATCCTTGGAGGTGGCCAAGTAGGAGGAATAGACCAGCCTAAGGCAGAGCTGGGGTTGAGCCTGGAGTCCAATCCTCTGCATGCATGGGCTGGTGACTTCCTCTCACCCTGTACCGCCACCTGCTGCAGTCCAGTGACCTCAAACTGGGTCCACAGCAGTAGAGGCTGGCCACCAGACGACAGCACCACCCCACATGTGGTCCTGAGAAGCAAAGCCTTCTGGGCTCCACTTCACAGGCAGGAGATGGGAGCAGCATGCACTTTGGCCAACCCATAGGCTCGTGTGCCTGTCCCATTACAGTCCCACCCACCAACGTCCTGGAATGGCCATTCAAGAGGCACGGGAAGACTCCCACTACAGGGCAGAACTAGGTCCCCACCACCACCCCCCATTCCCACTCACGAAGCCATTGCCCATGATGCGGCAGAGGCCCTTGAGGGAGTCACAGTCTCTGTTGGTGAAGTGGAACTGGGCCAGCTGAGAGTTTCGGAACAGGGGGCCCAGTGTGGTCTGTGGATGACAAGCGGAGCCACTGATCACGGTGAGGCAAATATGGGGAGATTCTGGGGTGGAAGTTTGGCTCTGGGGGCAGGGCTTGGGTTATGTGGGTGGGGCCAGGGTTTGGGGGGCACAGCCCCACCAATCTCACCAGCAGCTGCTGTGGGATGAGCTGCATGATCAGCTTCTGGGGCCACTGGTCCGTCTCCCTGCAGTAGGGGGTGCATCAGAAGCCATTCCCTGCATCCTAGGCCGCCCCAGGCTCTGCCCACTCCCACACTCACAGGTTCTCGCCCTGGTTCACATAGGCCTGGCAGGGCAGGGTGCGCTTCAGCTTTGCTGTGGAGTCCGAGAAGGGTCTACGCTTCTGCAGGTAGGAGGTGGGGGTGGGAGAGTCAGCCGAGTGCCTGGGGCCACCCATACCCTCCACCTGCTCAGGGATTCGGGTGGCCCAGCCAGCCTCACCTCCTGCCACTCCAGCACACCACTCCAGGCCAGCAGTTTGTTGCTGAGCCGGTGCTCGTTCACTGCAAGTCCCCCAAGAGTCAGCCCGGGTGAAGAGGGCCCGATAGGCCCTAGGGCCCCAAAGACTCGAGCACCTTCCTGCAGCAGAGGGGAGAATTCTTAGGTCACTCAAGGTTAGGCCATTCCACACATCCTGGAGGGGTCATCCTCAGGTCCACACTCAGTCCCCAGGTCCACACTTCAGGTCCTGACGCCCTTCCCCAGCAGTCCAGACCTCAAAGCTTGACCCTTAGGCCAATCTGTCGGAAAACTGTGGGCAGCATCTCCAGTACTCAGAGCCATCGTAAGGCCCCTGTTACCCCTAAGAGGAGCCTCCCACAAAGGATAGCATTCGCTGAGGACCCCAAGGTGGCAGTGACCAGAAACCAAGTAAAAAGAGCATCCTGGAGAACAATGGGGAGTCTAAGCAAGCCAGAGTCTACCCTGAACACATGCTGAACAATGGTGCCAAGCATGGCCACATACCCTCTCTCCCCCGCACTCCAGGGTGCAAGCTAAACTCTTTTTAGCCAAAATATCTCCAAAAGATCAGTCAGCCCCCTGGGGCAGGCTTTGACCAGACAGACCCAAGTGTGCCTCCAGACCAGAGACCTTTCTGACAGTCACCAATGCATCTGCTGCTCACTGCTAAACTCATGAGGCCTTCCTACCAAGTTCAATGACTAACCAGAAAGTGTTTTTCCAGGGACCTAAGGAGCAGAACTGCCTAGGTCTTCAGTTAACACTGCTGAGTGGCCTTCATGATGAAACATAGTTCTGCAGACCCAAGCTCTCAGGATCAAAGCAAACAGGCACACTGGCTGCCTAGTCTGGGTGTGTCTCGGGACACTACAAGTGGCCACATGTGTCAGCATGTACCCCGCCACACAGTCAGTGAAAATCAGGCACACACACTTAGGAACCTAAACAAAATCCAGGACTATTCAAGTGTGGGGTGGGGGATGATAGCCATTAAGATGCTTAAGGTGTGTGTTTGCCTGCACCCGCAACACCTGTATGCCCACAACAGCAGGGAAACAAACTAGGAACAAGAAGCCCACTAGGTGCGACTCCGAAGTTAAGTTCGTGTCTACGCATGCGTGCGCACTGCATGGCAAAGCCAAGTCACATTTGTGGGAAAGGAACTCATCTGAGGACCCCAGGAACAGCTCTCAACACCAAGAGAAAACTTCAAGCCTAGGCTGTGCTACAGCGAGGGGTGTGTCTGCGTTCCTCAGGTGATCCAAGTGGCAGACCCGCCTCAGCTCCTCTGAGAGCAACATCGTCATAAGTCTGAAGTGGTCAGAGCCAGGCCAGGGAATAGCTCACAGCTGGCCAAGCATGCGCAGGTGTGGCCAAGTCAACCATCACAATGGGGACAATTTTGTTGCCCCATGAAAACCTCAATGTTTCTAGAAAGTGCGCGCACGTTTATTGAGTGGCCCAAAACGTGACAACCCCACGAATTTACAGGGCTGAATGTTTACCTTAAGCTTTACCTTAATTAAGGCTTAAGGTCTGGGCTCGCTGCGGAGCGGGCGGGTATGCAAATAGAGGGACTGTCCACAGACGCCATCTGGCCCCGGGGGACAACGCCCCCGCGAGCAACAGCTGGGCGCGCGTGTACGCGCCGGGTTCCTCCGCCGGCCGCCTCGCACACTTCCAGACCCGGAGGCCGAGGACCAACTTTGCAATTGGAAAAACAAGCGTGCACCCCAGGCGCCCCCCGCACGCGTGTGCAGCCGGCCGCGCAGTCAGCAGTAATTCGAACCCGCCCCGCCTCCGTACCCCGCCCCCCGCCCAGCCCGCCGCGCAACAAAGGGGAGCGCCCAGAGCCGATCGAGGACTGATCCGGGACCCCGGGGTGCGCCCTCCCGTGGGAGGCCCCTGGGCGCCGCGGACAAAGGCGCCCGCCAGGGGAGGGGTGGCGGGGCGGGGCGTGCGTGGAAGGCTCTGGAAACAGGCCGTGGGACTCACCATGGGAGGGGCCGAACGAGCCCGGATCCGCGGTGGCTGCGGGCCTCGAGGACCGGCAGGCCAGGAACGTGAGCGCACGGCGCGGACGACAAGGGGCCGCGGTGGCCGGCCGCGACCTCCGAGGGGGCCTCCGGCGCCGGAGCGGTGCGGGGCACGGCGCGGGCGGACCATGGCGGGTACGAGGCCGTGGGCCTCACGGGGGTCTGCGGGTCCGCCGACCGACAGGCGCGGGAGCGCGGCTTCGGGGAGAAGCGGAGCGGGACCGCGGCGGGGGACGCGCCGCTGAGGGGTCGCCGCGGCCGAACCACTGCAGCGAACAGGGGAGGCCGGCGCCAACCAACGCGAAGCAGGGGGGAGGTGCGGGGGGGTGCTG
This sequence comes from Mastomys coucha, assembly GCF_008632895.1. NCBI lineage: Eukaryota > Metazoa > Chordata > Mammalia > Rodentia > Muridae > Mastomys > Mastomys coucha. The sequence goes on from NW_022196904.1 coordinate 36,396,265, forward strand.
GCGCCTACCAACGTGGAAGAAGAGGGAGAGCCGGGACCAACGCCGGGGAGAGGAGGAGCCGGCGCTAACCAACAGACTGTGGAGCTGGGGAGCCAGCGCTGACAAACAGGGACGGAGGACTGTGAGGGGGTGTGGCTGGAGCGAACCAAGAAGATCAGGGAGGGAGGATTTCAGACTTGGAAATGACAAGAGAGAAACTGCTACAGAGTTCAGGCTAGTGAGACAATACCAAGTCCTCACTGCTGGAGGAACAGAAGGCGGTAGACAGGATAATGGGTGGCGCGACGGAGCCTACCACCTGACTGAGGGGTAGATGTAGAAACCAGGCGTTGTTGCGTCTTGGAGGCGGTGACGTGGCAAGGTGGCTAAAAGACTACAACTTCCAGTGGGTCTTTTGCGGCCTGGGCGTGACCTAGAGGCTAGGCATAGCTGCGGGCCCATTTGTCCAGGGTCTGCCCACTGTCCCTCTCCCAGATCACGTTCTTGATCTGAAAGGACTGCGCAGTGGTATATCTTCTGTTTGCTTTTCACCTGTGATGTTATCCAGCCTTAGACTACCTGAGCTCAATATAAGTGGCGTTGTGTCTTCTCAGTGTTAGCTGACTTTGAACTCCTGAGCCTTCTGTCTTCACCTTTACTACTTGGCTGTCGAGCTATATATATATATATATATATTATAGGGTACTGAGGTTTGGATTTATAGCCTCTTGCATGCTAGAAGTTCTCTCCAGTCTTCTCTTAAACTAGAAAACCTGTTTGTATTATATACTGTGTTCTTCCTTCCTGATTCATACACTACTTTGACCAAATTATATCAGGCCCCTGACAGCACACCACAAGCTATGATGCCTGTCAACTGAAACAGATGTCCTGGGCAGTAGGCTAGCTTTTTAAAAATCTCATGGTTTATAATTGATTTTTTAAAAAGGTAAGCTGGGCTGGGCAGTGGTGGTGCACGCCTTTAATCCCAGCACCTGGGAGCCAGAGGCAGGTGGATTTCTGAGTTCGAGGCCAGCCCGGTCTACAGAGTGAGTTCCTGGACAGCCAGGGCTACAGAGAGAAACCCTGTCTCGAAAAAACAAACAAAAAAAACCAAACCAAAACAAAAAGCAACAACAACAAAAAGATAAACCGGAAGGTGAGCAGCACAAGGAGTCAGGTGTAAAGGTTCTTGTCTGCCATTGAGCCTGACAACCTGGGTTCAATCTCCCCAAACCACGTGGTGGGAGAAGCAAACCGACCCCTTACAAAGTGCTCCCTGAGCCCCACACAAGTCCTGTGGCACATGAACACATAGATAATTCAGAGTCTGCATGCACTCCAAAGTGAGCTCAAAACCTGAATAGGCAACTGACTTAATATGATGGCCTTGTCTCAAAATTAGTAACAACAAACCAACAATAATAATAATAGAGATTGGGGAATCTAGGAGTGGTGGCACTAGACATTAATTAAAAGGTAAGGGGAAAGAGGAGTTCAAGGTCATCTTCAGCAACCTCATGAGACTGAAGCCAGCCTGAGTTACACAAGAGTGCCTCAGTAGCAGTGACAGTAAGGAATCCAGGCAGAGCCCAAAGCTGACTAGTGGAGCAGGGTGGCTACAAATGCAGTTGGTGGCAGCAGTGGCAACAGCTGATTTTGATGCATGGCCCAAAGGATTTTGCAGGCCGACGGGGATAAAGGAGGGAAGGAAAACCAGAACATCAGAACTGTCAAGGGCAAGCAGTTTGTTTTGTTTTTCATGACAAGGTTTGTCTATGTAGTTCTGGCTGTCCTAGAACTTGCTCTGTAGACCAGGCTGGCCTTGAACTCCCAGAGATTCACCTGCCCTTGCCTCCCAAGTGCTGAAATTAAAAGCATGTACCACCGCCTTCCAGACCCACTACTGATTTTATAATCCTTGCAAGTTGTGGATAGCCAGAGCTATACATTTGAAAGACTGTCTCAAAAAAAGGTGCTGGAAAGACGGCTCAGCAATTCAGAACACTTACTGCTCTTCCAGAGGATCCAAGTTGGATTCCCAGTACCCATATGGGAGTTTCACAAATACGTATGATTCCAGTTCCAGGGGACCAGATGTCCTCTTTTGGCCTCTACAGGCACCAAGTACACACAGACAGACAAGCAAAACACCCACAAACATAAAGGAAACATTTAAAATTAAATGGAAAGAAAACGTGTGATGGTGTAGTTACAATTTTGAGATTTGTTTTTTTTTGTTTTTTGTTTTTTGTTTTTTTGTTTTTTTGTTTTTTTGTTTTTTTTTTTGCCACTAGTACTTATTTTTTACCGCTATGTTTTTGTTTTAATCCCAGGTGTGGGGTGTGGGGCTACTTCAGACTGTCCCCAGCAGCTATGCTTCCCTTCTTGCTCTAGCAGAGGCACGGTTTTGCCAGCTGCAGATAGTTTCTGTGATTGTGTGACGTTTGGAATTCTGGGGATTTTTCAGAGTGCATATGAATGCTAAGACCCCAAGTGGCAGAGTGGGTTGTTGGTTGCAGTTTGTTTAGTCCTATGCAAAGAGCAACAAGAAGAAATTAGATATCCTGACAGCAAAGATCAAACTTGCCCCCAAGGAACTTGACATGCCTAATTAGCAGCAAGTACTCTAAAGATGTTATGCTAATGATTCAGGGATCTTTTTCCTTTTCTCTCTATCCTTTTATCTCTCCTATCTAGTGCTAAGGGGGCTGAAAAGGTGCAAGAGATGATGGAGAAAAGGAAGAACCCACAAAGTAGCAAAAGAGAGCAACATAGTGGCACATGCCTTTTAATCACTAAGGGGAGGATGGGGAGGGAATCTCCCCATCCAGGCCAGACTAGCCTACAGAGAGAGTTCCAGGATAGCCAGAGAGGGCTACCCAGAGAAACCCTGACTCAAATAACAGGCAAAAGCAGAGAACATGCAGTGAGGTGGCTCAGCAGAATGAAACAGAACTTGCTGCCCAAGTCTGACATGACCCGAGTTGTAATACCTGAAACATTAGGATTCTCAAAAGTTATCTTCTGACCACACAAAACAGAATCAGGGCATGGCAGGGCAAGCTGGAAATCAGATGGCTGAGTGCTTAACTGGCTTGCAGGGAGCCCTTGGTTCCGTGGGAGCACCACATGAATCAGATGTGATTGTGCAGGCTTCTAATCCCAGCACTTAAGGAATGGAGACAGATTAGTTCAAGGTTGTCCTCTGCTACATAAAGAGTTCCGAGGCCAGTCTAGGCTACACTAGACTGTCTCAAAAGAAAAGGGGGTCTTGCCATGGAAATTGTGCAGTCCTGGGTGGACAAAAGTAAATACGATCACAAAGAATGTGTGTTACATATAAACATAAACTGGGTCATTCTGTCAGTGTAGCAATGGCCATGAGGAAGAAGGAGCAAAGACAGGCATGGCCAGCTTTCAGCCAGAATACAGCCTGGATTTAAAGACCCCACCAGAAGTTAAGGAATTGTAGGTACCCCAGGGCTCTGTCATTAACCCGTGTGTGAGCACCCCACAACAGCAGCACTGAGGAGAAAAGCTTGGTTCGGATCTCCTCAGCCTCCCCTGCTCCAGCCCTCAGGATTCCTAACCAGCCTTGCTGTTCTAATCAAAACCCTAAAACAAAAGACCTAGGAAGACTAGGTAGGTCTTCATGGGTCTCATTCTTTTGTTCCTTTAAGATCTCATCCTCCCAAGTGTAATTGCAACCCAGCATCACCATGCCCAGCTCAGTTTCCCTTTATTCAGCATGAAACCCTGACTTCTCATTAAACTTTTTTTTTCTTTTTTGGTTTTTCAAGACAGGGTTTCTCTCATTAAACTCTTCAGAGGGGCTGGCTGTATGGCCCAGTTGGTAAAGGTGCTGGCTGCCAAGCCTGAGGACCTGAGTTGGATCCTCTGGAGCCTTCTGACCTCCACATGCATCTTTGCACACAGGCAAAAAAAAAA
>NW_022196904.1:36400204-36415556 GCF_008632895.1 Mastomys coucha
AAAAAAACCACTCCACCCTGGATCTCGGCTTAACGCCCTTCCACCGTGAGCTAACAGTAACAGGAGTCCCATGCTGTTGCTTGCCATGCCTCTGTCCCTTCCAAAGCCCCTGTGGGCCAGGCGTCTCTGAACCATGCCTTACACACATCCTCATGGAGGAAATGTACCTGCCAATCTGACAGGGAGGGTCACCATCTCTACAGTCTGCCCCAGATCCTGCCTGGCAAGGAGATTGAAGCTGGCCTTCCATAGATATGCCCTAGAGCTGGCGCCACTGGAGGGACAACTGGTGCCTCAGCATCAGCTTATATTTTCATTTTTTTCTTAGAAAAGAACTAATTGCAGGTGGTGGTGGCAAAGGCCTTTAATCCCAGCACTTGGGAGGCAGAGGCAGATGGATCTCTTGAGTTTGAGGCCAGCCTGGTCTACATACAGATCGAGTTCCAGGATAGCCAGGGCTATACAGAGAAACCCTTTCTCCTTTCTCAAAAAACAAAAACAAACAAAAAACCACTAAATAGCAAATAACCTCTAGAGCCACAAACTTTACAGTTCGTGGACTTGACAGAACTTGACTTCCCCATATCTTTATGTGGGCCCGCTGGAGACGGAAGCTAAGACCTTGTACAGACAGTTCAAACTATACAATCATGCCTTCAGCTCCTCACTGGGGGATCCTAGGCAGGGGCTCTACGTTGAGCCACGCCCCTAGCCTGAGACCTGATTGGTTGTTTGGGTAAGAGAAAGTGAGGAAGAAGAGGCCATCACTTTTTTTGATTTTTTTTTCTGTCCTCCTTCCCCACCCCGAAACAGGCTTTCTCTGTGTAGCCCTGGCTGTCCTGTGTAGCCCTGGCTGTCTGTCCTGTGTAGCCCTGGCTGGCTGTCCTGTGTAGCCCTGGCTGGCTGTCCTGTGTAGCCCTGGCTGGCTGTCCTGTGTAGCCCTGGCTGGCTGTCCTGTGTAGCCCTGGCTGGCTGTCCTGTGTAGCCCTGGCTGGCTGTCCTGTGTAGCCCTGACTGGCTGTCCTGTGTAGCCCTGGCTGGCTGTCCTGTGTAGCCCTGGCTGGCTGTCCTGTGTAGCCCTTGCTCTGCAGACCAGGCTAGCTTCAAACTCACATATATCTGCCTGCCTTTGTCTCCTGAATACTGGGATGAAAGGCATTTGCCACCACTATCTGAAAAGGCTGTTACTTTGATTTTTTTTTTTAAGAATTTTATCGGCACTTTATGCAACTCAAGACTTTTCTGATAAAAGAAAACCATGTTTTAGAGATTTGGTGTGTGTTAAAACAAACATTCCTCAAATATCTTTTTTCTTCTTTTGTTTTTAAGACAGGGTCTCCTTGGCTGGCCTGGAACTATGTATACTGGTCTTGCCTGAGTCTGCCTGGTGCAGGAATTAGGACAGCACCAGGGACCTAACATGCCTTCTTTCTTATGTTTTCAAGCCAGGGTTTCTCTGTGTAGCTCTGGCTGTCTTGGAACTCGCTCTGTAGACCAGGCTGGTCTCAAACTCAGAGATCCACTTGCCTTTGCCTCTGCATGCGCCACTACATCTGGCCTGTTGGACACTCGGGAGGGAATGGAGGTAGAGGTCTGGGTTCAAGGTCAGCCTGGTCTACATATACAATGAGACTACTTCCAAACAAACCAAGCTCTACCAGGCCCCCCTTTCCAGCCTGGCTGTCAGTCAGATCAAACTGGTTTGCACTGTGAAATATGGCCTCTGTTTGCTTGAAGAGTATGTTTCGGTCAGGGACCACAATCCCCTGCTCTCCTGTATATAGATAGAGTTCTAGGCAGGGAATACTGACACATGGGAAGGTGAACCTGGGAGGCCAACCTGTGGAGTAGCTGGGAGGCCAAGTCCAAGCCTCAAGCATTCTTTTTGTGTGTATGCATGTGTGCAGGTCTCCTTGGAGGCTAGAGTCTTCCTCATGGAACTGAAGTTACAGGTGTTTGTGAGCCCCATGATATGGGTTCTGGGAACTGACCTCCAGTCCTCTGTAAGAGCGGTACCCACTCCTAACAGCCAAGCCCTTTCTCCAGCCCACCACAACCACGCTTACTTAACTTTGGAAGATAAACCCACATTTTCCCAGAACTTCTGCTTGGTCTACATACAAAACGCTGTCTCTCCTACTGGTGGCTTAGTTCACCTCAGGAAACCTGCCTGCTTCAAGCAGCTCTCCCGTCCCCACCTACCCCTCACATAGGGGTCTCCATTGAGGCTGTGTCCTGGTTCTGGGGTCTCCTTCCAGAGGTCGCAAAATGGTGGCCTAATGGCCTCATGAGACCCACAGCAGATTTTGTTTGGTCCTCAGTGTGTGGTGGTTTGGGTTTGAAGGCCACCAGGTGGGGCACGCACTCTCCAGGTTCGCCACAGTCCCTAGCACCCCACATCTCAGAGCCACGGGCACACATTGGCTGCATGGCCACACCACCACCTTGCCTTCGTGTCTTCAGCTGCACCTGGGTCCCCTATGCCTCCCTTACTTTCTGAGAATCACCCAAGGGAGGGGCCTCGTGGAACAAGAGGACTCCTAACCCCTCCCAGCCAGGCCCCAGGGCAGTGGCAGAAGTGAACCAGCTAGCAGGGGCCAGGCTGTCACACAAGTGGGTGGATTAGTCAGGGAGAAGGAAAGCCCACGGCCAGAAAGATAATCAAATTGGATCTTTACTGAGCTATGGTGAACGCATGGAATACAACACAAACATGTATGATACTAGAGTTCATACTTTAAATTCAAAATTGAAAAAATACAAATTGAAAAATAGAAATATTTAGTTATTAAAATTTCTCTCTTGTAATTCTCTTGTGCCTTTTGAGCGGAAGGTTGACACCTGCCCTTCTTCACCCAGATGTCAGTGCTGGCATTGGCTGGGACAAAGAGACAGGCAGGTGAAACTTCAACCTTAATCTTTAAAACGGAGTTTTTGATTTAGGTATGTAACGGAAAACAGTGACTGTCACAAGCGTGGGCAGCCAGACACTCAGGACACTGCTGGGCAGAGGCAAAGCAACCTTGCCATCTTGCAGAATTGCAAGCGCCCTGTCGCACTGCAACTCGGACCAGGGTCTACGTTCACATCATCGTAAGGGCGAGCTAGCCAGTGTTAGCTCAGGTTCAAGTAGAGTATGGCCCTCAGGGGACTTGGTCTTGGGTCTCACAGTGTGGGTGACTGGTCCTGGCCGCCGCTCATTTCCAGAAACCAGCAGCAGCAAAGGCAGGCAATCCCACTGTTCCTCGCAATGGCATGCATCTGCCAGGACCACACCGCAGTCATACATTCAGGAGCTGTTTGTGAATATCCCTTCTGAGACGGATTCAGTGTTCACAAGGGTGGGAACTTCACCAAAAGTTTCTAACTGACCTCCAGGGAACCAGGGCACAGCTCTGCACACTTTGAAATGAACCAAACATGCCAGTTCAGATTTCCTGCATGTCCTGGTCTCAGGCAATTGGCTCAGTTCAAGTACAGGAATGCCAGAGTCAAGGCGTCATGGTGTTTCTTTGAGCATCTCAATTCCTGGTTACTGAGACTAGGCCCTGACCTGGATCCTTGCGAACAGTGCCCATTGGAATCGCGGTATGGACAGCCCGATCCCCATGATGGGACTGTCGTTGTGCTTATGAATTCTGATGTGTTTGCATGCACAGGGGCAAGTCACTTCAAAGTCAGGGGCGGGCTTGGTGCCACCTCAGACTGCCTCGGCTGCATGGAGATCGCCACCACCACAAATAAATAAAGCTAACCATGTGCTCAGAGTTTCTGTGCAGCCAACAAAAGGCCACAGCTGTGGATCAGGCAACTGGATCTGTAAGGCCTCTGACTCCTGTGTGCTTCAGCCTGCAAAAGCTCGTCAGACTCACAGGACAGCCTTGAGGACAGTTCTTCAGAACGTGGGGTTCTTTCTTCCACTGTACTGCATGGCTATTCCTGGCTCTCCAGCGCCTCGCTGGCTCTGAGGGCCCTTTTCAGTTCCTGTAGGAGTGTGTCGCGGCTCTGCGCTGTGTACTGATCGTAGCTCTTACTGTGCTGGGACTCATAGTGGCGCTTCAGGTTGTACTCTTTCAGCACTGACACGTTTTTTTTGCATATTAAGCACGTAGGCATGCTCTTCACTTCCACAAAGAAATAGTCTCGCTCCCATTTTTCTCGAAACACGCGGCCCTCTCCTTCTCTCTTTCGTTTGGCCACTTTTGAAGGAGACATGGGTACAAGAAAGATTTCACTTTTCTCTGAATGCTACCACAGAACCACCATGGTGCCAGCCCCGTGACTGAAGCAGGGCCCCTGCCTCACCGTGGAAGAGCAAGAGAGAGTGGTGGGGACTGTGGCGAACCCAAGAGCATGATCCCCACTGATGGGGCTACTACTGCCAGGCAGAAGGGTGGGCCCAGTGTCAGTCTCTGACACATCAGGAGGAACAAGACTACAGACTGTGTGAGCTTCACGGGAGCTTTATGGCTAACAGGTAGGAAGAAAGTGCCATGCTAACACAGGGAAGGCCAAACAAAACCCATCTGTGGTGACACATGGGCCACTAGATTGCAGCCTCTCTCCTGAGATGGGTGGGTCACCTGCACATTAACTGGCATCCCACACCCAGGCAGTGGTGGTCCAGGCAGACCACACTCAGGGCAACATGTGCCTCTGTGACAAACACCTCACACCACGTCCGGGGAAACACCTGCACACAAGCCTGAGGGCACCCTGCAAGACAGAAGCTACCCAGCTTACCCACACCTCCAACTCAACCCAGTGCCTTGACTGCTATGGCTTCAAGCACAGCACACACTTCTATGGGGACATCTTGATTTCCTGGTGTGGCATGTGTCACACTAGACACTCCCATGATCTTGCCTCTTGCTTGCCCTGCTCCTACAAACCGTCACAGCTTCCTGGCACCTGCCCTGTTGGCAGTCTATGCAGTCCTGCATCCCTGGGACAGATCTCCAGCTTCCCAGTCTGGCCTCTCCAGCTCTGGCTCCTTCCTGAAATGCTCATGTTCCAGGAGCATCCACCTCCTGGCTGGCCCTGCATGGCCCTTTGCTGTGGCTTTGGCTACCTGCACCTAGGTCCCTTCTGGCTCCCAATTACTGCTTCTCCTTCCAGGCTCCTCGGAACCCTGGCTGGGTCAGAGGCACTCTGGGCTCTGTAACCACGAGTGTACATGAGTGTACACTACCTGCCCACCTGCCTCCAAGTCTCCCAGAACCAGGCACACCATGCTGCCTCCCATGGTCCCTGCTCATCCCAGGGCCCAGCACCCCCAGCCGGGGCCTTGGGGAGTCTGCAAGGCAAGAGCAGAGACAGCCCTAGGGGCGTCAGTGACGGGAGCCGGGCATTGTTAAAAGGAACTTTATTGGGTGTTGGGTTCAGATGAGGTCCATGAGGATGTCGTCCTCCATGACGCTGGGCTGCAGGCCCGGCTGGGGGACCGGGCCCCGGGGACCCCCGCTCAGCAGCATCTGACCTGGGGGGCAGTGGGAAGGGACTGCATCTCCCAGTGGTCCCTGGGGCCATTGAGGACCCTGGGCCTCTCATCCCACTTCCTCTGGGAACCCAAGGCAGTAAGGTTTCTAGGAAGCTCCAGGGAATGCCAGAGGTCCTTCTAAGCCCAACTTAGATGCAGACACTTTCCTTTGAGCCTTCAGGAGCCCTTCCCCCACACGTGTAGCTTCACTGACCCTAAGACATTTTCCAGCACCCCAGGACAGAAGATAAGGATTGTGGGAAGTTTTCACCCACTGAGGCCTTGCTCCTATAGCTGAACTTCCCAAAGACCCTTTAAGTCCCCTTGAGGTATGGGAGCCCTTTGGTAACAGGGTCCTTACCAGTGACTTCGGGGACTTCCACTCTAGAACCCTGCCCTCCCCTGGAGCACCCTTACCTGGCAGTGGCGCCCGCTGGGGAAGCTGTGTGGGCCAAGACTGGGTAGGTGGAGGATGCAGGAGTTGTGGCCCCAGCTGGGGCTGCCCCAGGCTCTGATGTGGTGGCAGCAATGCAGGGGCCCCTGGAGGCTGTAGGTGGTGTAGGGAGGCCTGGGGTGGGGGTACCCCAGTCTGGGGCTAAGGAAGACAAAAAGCGACTCAGAGGATCCAGTCTAAACTTCAGGAAGGTCCACCGCCCTGGGAGCCTTGTCTAGCCCACCACTTCCTCACAGAGATATGAGATCAGAACCTGAAACTCCTGCTGCTTTAATCCCAAGTCTCACCGGTGCTGGGTTAAGGAGAAGGCTCCGCAGCTGGGGGTTGGCCCCAGGGTTCTGGGGCCGCAGGATGGGTCCAGAAGGAGGTGGGCCAGAGGCTGCTCCAGGAGGGCCTTGGGGTGCCCCTGTGGGGGCCTGGGTAGTGCCTTGGGGCTGGGGCTGCCCTGTAGCCGCAGAAGCTCCCACAGCACCCTGAGGCTGAGGCTGTGGTGCACGGAGCTGCAGCTGGGAACAGAAGCATGAGGAAGGACAGTGGGGTGGCTGCCTCACGTCCACCCGCCTCCATCCCCAACCCCACCAGTCCCCACCCCAGTCCTCACTAGATTCTGCGGGGGCCTCGCTTGCTCCTCCAGAATGGGGCCCAGGCCTGGAGGTGCCTGCTGTGCCCCCATCTGCACGGGGACAGAGAGGACAGGTCAGATGAGGGAAGGTGACTGACCCTGTCGGGAAGACCTGGTGTGCAGAAACAGGGTGCCTTTTTCTGGGGGCACACAGTCTAGGAGGTACATCACACCTGCCTGGTTGTAAGGTGGGTCCCGTGTCAGGAATTTGAAGTGGACACTGAAAAGGGACTAAAGCTGCTCTGCTAGGACACAGAGGGACATGGGACTCAGGCGCAGTGTTTGGAAACAGGAGGCCATGGTGACTAGCTGGCTGGGCTCCACACTCACCCCGCGCTGCTGCTCCAGCTTCTGCTGCTGGACCTGCTTGTGGTTGGTGATAACCTGGCGGATGCCGTTGACAAAGCCGCTCTGGTCATAGGGGATGAGGCCCATGAAGATCTTCTTCTTAGATGAGTACAGGAGCATGAGCACACGCACCTCGCACGGGGCTGTATGTGGGAAGTGCACGCAGCCCGCCTGTGGACAGAGACTCTTCAGAACCTGCCTACCAGGGGGCCCCAGGATGTCTCTCCTCATTCTATAACACTCTACAAGCCCTGTGGGCAAGAGATAAGGAGGTCTCACTGTACAATGCCAAGGAGGGCAGGTCTGCTTGGCATCTGCCCTAGAAACAAAAACTGAGAGTGACAGGCAATGAACTGTGTGCATTCAAAGGGCATAGCAAGATTGAAGCACCCGCTGACCACTGAGGAGAGGGAAAGACAGCAGGCCACATTAGAAACCCATGGTGACCCTGACTGAGCGCCTCCACCTTGATTTACTTCTGCACAGTGCTGGACTGCCTTCTCAAATCACACTGGAAAGGGCTCTGCTGGGGAGGATGCCAGAAAGATGGGGTTAGACCCTTAAGGGTGGCTAGATCCCTCTGCCACAGCGTCTACCAGCATGGACCAGGGACAGCAACATCACAAGGCAGCCATTTTGGGAGTCAGGGTCTGAGCCATTTTGCTCAGACTCTCAGGGAACTGGCTTTGGCTACCTGGGTCCCCTCAGCCTGCAGTGGGTGCTCACCAACACACACCCTCTCCTGTTTACTGCCCAGTACAGAATAAGACAGTGCCACAGGAGCCAGGGTATTGGTGACTGCCCTTCTCTACAGGGGGTGCAGCCTAATGACCCAACTGTGGCCCAGGTTAAAGAAGGCCTGGCTGGAAGTTGTAGATATTTCTCATTTCCTGAAGGAGGAGATTCTAGCCACTGCCTCTTCCACATGCTTAAAGGGTACCCAGAAACTGAGGTAACTATCTTGTGCCTACAGGAGGTCTAGGTGTGACATCACTCAGCTCCCTGCTGGGCCCTGTTCTACAGCAAAAACATCAGTTCCTGTTACCCTCTTGGAACATTAACTCAGAACTCAGCGTCTGCACTGATGAGCCACACCACTGAGGGCTCTGGGCCCAGCCGAGCTTCCTTCTAACAGCCCCAGCAGAATCCCCAAGTGCTTGACCCCCACACACAAAAGAAGAGTACAGAAGACAACAATGCTCGAGGACATAAAAAGGGCCATGAGGCTGAAGACAGACAATCCTCTGCCTGGGAAAAAGTAGGCACACAAGGCACTGTGCCTCCCCAGACACAAATTTCAACCCACAGCACCAGGTAGGTGAGATGATTCAGGAGACACTTCTACAACAGGTCAGATGAGTCACAAGGGCAGGCCCTACCCAACAGAAAACAAGAAGGGCAGAGAAGCCAGGCCTGACTGCACGTCTAGTCTACAATTGCAGCCCTCGGGAGTCTGAGGCAGCAGGGCATCCACGAGGAGGCATTGCTACACAGCATGACTTGTCTCAAATCAACAAAAACAACAACAAAAACCCCTAGCACCTGGAACATAGACTTAGCCGGCCCTAGGACACATGCAGTTGAGCAAGGAGCAGGTTCCATCTGTAGTGTCACAAATAAGGCACAGGGTGTGAGTCTCAGCAGCCCCTGGGACCTAGGTCCTCACTAAGCTGACAGAAAAGGGAACAAGAGCTAATGCCCACCACTCACAAAGCCATTGCCCATGATGCGGTAGAGGCCTTTGAGGGACTCCAGGTCCTTGTTGGTGAAGTGGAACTGAACCATTCTTGAGTTCCGGAACAGAGGTCCCAAGGTGGTCTGGAAACATATAGGCATTACATGGGGCAACACACAGAGGGGAAGCATCATGTGGGGGACAAGGTGTGAGGGTCAGGCAGGCCTTGGCCTGGCAGGACTCACCAGCAGCTGCTGTGGGATGAGCTGCATGATCAGTTTCTGGGGCCACTGCTCAGTCTTCCTGGAAGGTAGCGCAGGGAAAGGAGAGTCAGGGCAGTCAGGCTGGGCCTGCCCCACCCTTGACAAATACCTACAGGTTTTCTCCATGGTTCACATAGACCTGGCAAGGCAGAGACCTCGTCAGCTTGGTGTTGGCATCCACAGATGCAGGCTTGGGTTTCTGAAAGAAAAAGTGAATCAGCCAAGGCCTGGTGACCAGCTCCTTGCAGCCCCACAACTCCCCAATCTTCCCAGCAACCCCACACTTAAGTGCCCAAATCCCACAAACGTTGGGTCCCTCTTCTGGGCCCAAAATCTTATAGTCACTATCCTGCAGAGCCCAAATTTTGGTTTTTGCTGTGCGTGTGCGTGCGTGCATGTGTGTGTGTGTGTGTGTGTGTGCATGCGGGCATGCGTGTTGACTGACTGGGGATGAAGGCCTATATCTAGTAGACAACTGCTCAACCAATGAGCTCCAATATAATTTTTTGTTTTTTTTGAAACCGGGTCTCTCTGTGTAGCCCTGGCCATCCTAGAACTCACTGTCTAGACCAGGCTGGCCTCTAACTCGAATCCACCTGCCTCTGCCTCCCCAGTACTGGGAATGAAGGCACATGCTACCATGCCTGGCTTCAACATAATTCTTAACCGCCAACTTGAGACCTGGGCCACCCATCCTAGACTTCCTCTGGACCAACCTCCATCTGCACATCCTAAGTGCTCTGGGAACCCCCACTCTCCACACTCCTAACAAGCTCTTAGCCACTCACCTCCTGCCACTCAAGGACACCACTCCAGGCTAGGAGCTTGTTGGATACTGACTGTTGGCCACCAAGTGCAGGACCCCCAAGCTGGGCTGCTGAAGGACCACTGACCCCACCTGGGGTCACAGTGCCTGCCTGCTGAGGACAAATAGCAATGAGAAGACCATGCTCTGTCAGGGAGTAGACACCTCCACGACCACTAACCATATACCCAAGACCATCCATGCCAAGCATAAGGAAACAGATTCCCAAAATTACAGGGATACTTGGGCTCCTCAGAACAGTTCGGAACCCACAGCCCTGCCCCAGATCAGCTGCACATCACAGCTACGAGCCTCACTGTGGTGCTTAGGCCCCTTGCAGGAGGCTAGGTACTCCATTCACCTACTGTGAGCACACAGCAACAGCATGAGGCTGGGTACTATGAGGGCACCTACCAGAGACGGAGCCCCAGGCTGTGCAGGAGCTGCCAGGCCTGGTCCAGGGGCCACAGTGGAGACTAGGCTAGGCTGTGAGGCAGGAGGTGGCTTGGGAGCTCCAGGGGGCCCAGGAGCTAATGGTGGTGCTGGGGCCTGGCTGAAGGGGGGCCCCACTCCTGAAGTAGCTTGCTGGAGAGGGTTGATGGGTGAGACTGTAGGAGAGACAAGTATGAGTGAGGAACTGGGTCAGAAAGCCAGTGAAGCCCCCTTTGCCTCTTCTAGAACTCACAGCGTGGGCCCAGCCCAGCCTTCTGGCTCTTGGCAGCCTCCACAGCATTCTGCGCAGCCACCTGAGCAGCACTTAGGTTCCCGGGGACCTGTCACATGAGAGAAGACCATGTACCCCTAGAACTACGTACTTCTGCCCCCACAAAGCTCTGCACACCTCTGATGGCCCAGGAGTTTTGACTCCTCCCGCAGACAGCACTCCCTGGCTCTCCACTCTGCAACCCCAGTGTTTCCTGAGGTCCTCAAATGAGGCCACAGCTCCACAAGGCCCCAGGAGCTGGCCCCTGATTACATCCATACCTGGTACTGTGGTGGGACAGGGGGCAGAGCCTGTGAGGGCGCTGCTGAGAGAGTGGCCGCGGAAGTTGGAGCTGGTGGCAGGGGCACTGCTTGCTTGGGTTGCAGAGGGCCTGGGGCTGAGCTGCCGCCAACTGAGCCCACGAGAGACAACCGAGGCCCAAGAGGAGGAGTTGAGGGTAGAAAAAGGAATATCCAAAAATCCATGTTAAAAGAGTACCAAAAAGGAGCCCCACCCCCACCTCTTCCATGTACAGTACCCAGGCCTCACCAGGCAGCACAAGTCCACGCACAAGCACCATGTGCCTGGGGTCCTGGCTGACATCTGCTGGTGGCTGCAGAGGCTCCAGTAGGGCAGGAGGAGCTGCCTTCTCAAATAGAAGCCGGAGGGCTGGCAGCTTTCTTGGAGAAACAATGGAGAAGTGGATACCACGCTGCAGGAAGGGGAAAGCAATAATGGCCTCTATGAATGTGCTGAGCTAGTCTCCTCCCCTGCCGCGTGGTGGGACAGCACACTGTTGGCAAGTAAAACCTGGCCTTAGTTTACCCAGAATTCTGAGTATGGACAGTCATGAGTAAGCATAGAGGGTTTGGCTATTTTTTGCCTTGGGTTTTCCGACCCCAGCCTGCTTCCTAGGATACAGGTGTGGGCCCACCCCCCTCACACACAGGGGTGTAGCCCTCCTACTCAGCACTCCTCCTCACCTCTCCTATCTTCTGCACCAGGCTCTCCGTTGTACAGCCTGAGTACGTGGTGCTCTCCACAGCGGGCAGTAGGTATGGGGGCGAGTTGCAGATGAGGAGACAGACTCGGTGCGTCTGGCCACTGCCAGGGACAAAGTCATGGCATAGCGGGTATAAGCTAGTGGCAACTGAATGTCACGTCCTCACCCTCTGAGATCGTTTACAGCTGACAACACTGAGTCGGATTTAGTGACAACTTTAACTCATCTACTGGGCAAGGGGCATAGGAGGGAGGCCCCCTCCTGGTGTCTGGTCAGGCACTGCTCTGCTATAGCCTACACAGGGTCCCACTTCCTGTCCCCCATCCAGGGTGAGGATCGAAAAGGATTTCAGGAGGTAGGCACACTCACATCTGTTCCCGCATCTTCTTGAAGTCATCGAACAGCTGCAGGGCAGTGCTCAGCCCTTCGGCAATGAGACTGCAGCTCTCACCACCACCGCCCATGAACCTGTAGGAGGGACTGCGAGTTAGACCTAGTGCCCAACACAGCCACCCAGCATTCTTCCTGACCCCTCCCACAATGCTCTGCACCCTCGACAGGACACCATCCTTAGAGTTTTACTTGGTGACAAGTGAGCACCAGGCAAGGAGAGACGCCAAGAAGGGAGGACATCAAGAGGGAGCAGGAGGAGCCAGGACCCTGAGTATGGCCTCTGTGCTCCAGTCTGGGTGGCCAAATGCCCTGACCATCCTAATATCCCCTCCTGAATGGGCCATCTGCTTCACTGGTTTGCTTTCTTTCTTCTCTTTTTCTTTTGTTTTGTCAAAGGTGTCATTTACTATATAACCTGGGCTGTCTTAGGACTCACTGTGTAAACCTGGCTGACCTTGAACTCACAGATCTCTGCCTGCTTTTTGCCTCTCAAGTGCTGGGATTAAAGGTGTTTGCCACTAGATTTTGTATTTTATGTGTATGCCGTTTTGCCTGAATGTGTATGTGTACACCACACACATGCCTGGTGCCTTTAAAGGCCAGGAAAGGAAATCGGATCCCCAGAAACTGGAGTAACACGTGGTTGTGAGCCTTCACAGGAGTGCCCAGACTCAATCCTGGGTCCTCTGGAAAAGCAGGCAGTGAGTTGTTAATTACCGATCCATCCATCTCTCCAGCCTCTTTTAGAGAAAGGCTGGCAATCCTCCTGCCTCAACCGCCTAGTACTAGAAAAAGCACTATCATGGGACAGGCTCCTGCTTCCTCCATAGCGCCATGGGTGACATGTACTTCAGAGTGACATGTCAGGCGGAGCCATGGGGACCCAGTGTTACCATCCTAGAAACAGGCTCTCTACACAAGGAATGGAAGAGGCAGAAGGGAAGTACAGGACCCCGATCCACAGACACTTCCATGTCTATGGAAAAGGGGGGAGGTGGCAAGCAGATGTGGACAGGCCATAGGAAGGTCAAGTCACAGAGCTCTGGGGCCACTCAAAGCTGGAGGGGTCAGGGAGGAGCTGTTCCCCAGTTTCAGGCCCTTCCTTTTCAGGCCCTTCCCTTTGGCCAGCTCTTTGACCTTGGACTTGTCCACAGCAGCCTAAGAACCCAGCCCAGTGTCCCGCTGCATGGTATCCTGGAAAAGGCCTCTGTTCCAGCACAACTGACGCTAAACAATCTCTGGGATGCCTTGTATGGCCACCATAGCCCTACACTACAAATTGTGACAGTCTCACGTCTGCCTCCCTCCACCCCAATTTCCCCTATAGGTAGGGACAGGGTCTGGGCCCTCTCATTTCTTGTCCCCAGACTGGCCCACCTGTCTAGCCCATAAGAGGTGTATGGTAGAAATAATTGGTAAATGAATAAAGTGACTGTCCAGCCAGCAAAGCCTTTAGCTGGGCCTACGCTCCTGGTCCTGTCCTCTGCCTGACAGGTCTGCAGTATAGCTGATGCACCTACTCTGCCCATACTCCCCCAAAGCTACTACATTCTGAACTAGGTGAAAACCCAACTTATCTATCCTGACATGGGCCCAGCATGCCCTCCTCCAGGAAGCCCACCCACCTGACACCATCAACTCAAAACCTGATTGCTGCGTCTATACATGGCTCAGCAGTTAACAGCACCAGCTACTCTTTTAGAGGACCCAAGTTTGATTACTACACAACAGCTCACAACCATCTTTAACTCCAGATTCAGAGGATCTGATGTAGAATCCAGACATAACAGTGTCTCTGAGGCCAGGTACAGGTGTAGTTCACAGGTACACACATAAGCAAAACAGCCATAAACTTAAATTAAAAAAAAAAACAAAAACAAAACTAAAAACAAGCCGGGCGGTTGGTGGCGCACGCCTTTAATCCCAGCACTTAGGAGGCAGAAACAGGTAGATTTCTGAGTTTGAGGCCAGCCTGTTCTACAGAGTGAGTTCTAGGACAGCCAGGGCTACACAGAAAAACCTTGTCTAGAAAAACCAAAAACCAAACCAAAACAGTGACAACAAAAAAACCTGGGTGGTGGCACAGCCTATACTGGACAAGCAAAGGGGTCTGGAGCCAGCCTAGTTGGTGTTCCAGCCTGCAGCTCACTGCAAAGTGGTTGCTTAGCCACCTAATGCATATAGCAAATGAGTGGTAACACACTGAGCTTCCCAATACAAGGCCTGGGCTGGTTCCCAGCAAGATAAAAAATACAGGGCTGCTGAGCCTGATGACCCAAGTCCAAACCCTAGAACCCCCAGTGTTAAATCAGAGCCAACTCTTGCAGGGTGGGAAGTAGTTTACACACACACACACACACACAAACACACGCATATTAAAGAGCACCCAGGTGACTCAGCTGCCTTTGCCCATCATCACACCCTGCCCCAGAGGCCCTGGTCACGTTGAGTGTGCCCAGCAGCTCCACAGGGGCCAGGACAGTGCCTGCACCTCATGAGCACTCAGCATCTGTGCCACACGCCTTCTGGAGTAAATGAACTGTCAGCTGGGACCTGTGAGACAGACACCCTGTTCGGACTCAAGGCCACTAGCTGTGGGAAACTGGCTCCTGGCAGAAGGGACATGTAACATCAGAAGCCGACTTCTTAGCAGCATCGCCACGTCGTAAACGTCCTGCATGCCCCACCCTGTCTCCCAGCTGCAGGTATCTTCAACAGCAGGTGAGATTTCCCAAGCCCGGCCACTGTCACTCCCATTCCTGTCCTGCCCAGAACATCTTGGACTTGGGTCACAAGCCCTGATCAACACAGCAATCCTGGGAGAGTTAAATGATGTTCAAATGCTGAGCAGCAGCAAAGGCCTCCAAAATGGGGGCACTCATATTTACAGGATTCTAAGCAGGATTCTAAGTGCAGAAGTGGGAGCCACAGTGCCCTGTCCAGCCTTTCCCCTGAAGGAAGGGCCATTCTTCCCACAGTCAGCACCATGGCAGTCTGGCTGAAGCTGTTCCTGTAGCCACCACTCTGGTTCACACGGCTAAGATCTCTGAAGCCTTAGGTCACAGAAGCAGAGGACAATTGGCTTTTAAGAAAAGTCACAGAAGATTCCTCACACAGAAACATGCCCAGGAGATTTACCAGCCAATAAGAATGGAGCTGGCTGGCACTGGCTCCCCAACTCACATCTGACCAAATATGATGGAAGCCTCGTGTGCACCAACCCTGATATGCATCAATGAGGATCTTGGGGCCTACAGAATTCCAGATGGGGGTTCCTATACCTAGCCCAGAAGTTCTCAATGAAACTGCCATCCACCTTCTAGGAGACACTTGACAATGCCTGAAGACAACTTTCTAGGGGTGCCACTGGCAGCCAGCAGGTAAAGGCTGTTAGATATTCTCCAAGGGTCAGGATGTGGCTCAACACCCAGAACAGGCCTCCCAACAAAGAATTATCTAGTTCGGGATCTGGAGAGATGGCTCCATGGTTAAGAGCACTGGCTGCTCTTCCAGAGCACCTGGCAACCCAGAACCGTCTGTGACTCCAGTTACAGCGTCTGGTATCCTCACACAGACACACATGCAGACAAAAACATCAGTACACTTT
>NW_022196904.1:36415566-36418443 GCF_008632895.1 Mastomys coucha
TTTTGGAAGGGAGGTTGTAAGTGTCATGGGTGGATACGAGGGGACAGAGAGATCAGGGGGATTGGATGAGTGGCATTAAAGTCATTAGGAATCAATAAAAAGTTAAAAAACAAAAAATCATAAGACAAAACAACCAATGCACATAAAAATAAAAATCTTTAAAAGATAAAATTAAAGATTTATTTATATAATCCAAGCTAGGTATAGCGGCTCAGATAAGAACACCTAGCACTGGTGAGACTGAGGCAGGAGGATGGAAAGGACTGTGTGGCTAGCCTGGGAAATCTGACAAGACACTGTCAGGTCTTTAAACTGGACTAGGGGCTAGAAATGGACCAGTGTTCAGAGCACTGGCTGCTCTTACAGAGGACCCAGGTTGGAGTCCCAGCACCTACACGACACTGCTTAACTCCAGTTCAGAAGTTTAATAGACAATCAGATGGCCTCTTTTGGTCTCAAAGGGCACCAGGCACAAGTGTTGCACACACATGCATATAGGCAAAACCCTGTACACATTAAATAAAAAAACCTGTTTTAAAAACTTGAGTGCAAAGTGTCAACAATGTCAAGAATGGGAAGGCATGCTTTACATTAGCTCTAATCCTAACAACTTCCAGGGAACGGTGGCAGTGCCCGGACCACCTTTCCAGGCCACCTACCATGTGTCACTGTCTCAAACACACACACACACACACACACACACACACACACACACCTGGAACACAGCAGACAAGCAGATGGTCAACACACACCTGCTTCATCAAAGCAAGAAGAACCAGCAGGAACTAGATTGGCACCACTAAGTGAACAGTGACCACAACCAGCTTGTGGAATCCACGTGGAGCGATAAGCACCGGCGACCCTTCCGGCACTCAGCAGTCCACACTGTTACTCACTTGCCATCCAAGCAAGCAGTAATTGCAGGCCCTCACGCACTGCTCACTGTGTGCTCACTGGGTGCTGGGCAGCAGCACCCTACAGGGCTCTGGTGGTCTGTCCCCAGGGATCCCACTGGTCACTCATTCTTGTCCAGAACAGGACAGACTCACCTACCAAACAAGTGGTGACAAGAGGGATGGGGTGTCACCTGGTCATCAAAAAGCCTGGTGGCTTCCTCTTTGCCCTCTGGATTCACTCATTCGCTCTGAGCAGAACCAGCTGCCAGCCTCAGCATCAATTTGCCATATGCCAGGGCATGATGGCAAACAGCCAGCAGTGAACTAAGGCTCTGTCCACAGCCGCAGAGCAAGCCATCATGGCCGTGGATCTTTCAGGCATGCCAGGGAGTGGATAAACACAGCCCTGTGAGTCCAGACCAAACACACACGGCCCCGCTTATCCTCCTGAGTTCCTGACATACAGATGGCTTCACAAGGAGCAACTGTTCAGTCTGAAATCTTTAACGGTGGGGGCGGAAGGGGGGGTGACGGACCACTGGTTATATGTTATACAGCAACAGACATCCAAGAGCACAAAGAACAAATAAATACAAGTACTACAGATTTCTCCAAAGGACCCTGTGGCCTGGCAATCGGACAGTTATCTGGGAAGGAGCCATGACTCTACTCCAGGCTGCCTGGCTTCCCAAGCTGGCCATGGTGGCAGGCATCTGTAATCCCAGCAACCAGAAAGTAGAAGCAGTCGGATCAGAAATTCAAGGCTACACTGTAAAATATGACCCAACCCACATATGGAACTCTCAAGGCCCAGACCCATCCTGCACACTCCTCTGGAGTAGACAGACAAGGAGAGAGGAAGAAAGAAGAGAAAGCTGATGGTATGGAATACTCAGGTACAGACTGTGGGGACTCACGCTCAGCTCTGCAAGGCACGGGGCACTATTCAATCACAGGACACCATGCCCACAGTCTTTCTTGGGGTCCCCATCCTGCCCCAAATGGAGGCAAAGCTCACTTGATGCCATCGAGCCAGGTGACAAACTCATAGGCACTGCTGGTAGGTGCATGACATTGTACATAGGACTCTGGAGCGCAGTCCACTGTGTTGAACACCACAAGGCTGTACTGGGTTCCACCATACTGCGAAGACAGGACAAAAGAACTTTACAACTGATATCTTCGGCAAGGAACAGGGTATCCCAACGTCAGATCATTTTAGAAATAACCTATGAGCCCCTCTTCTCTCAAACCCAAGACTAAAGACCCCATCTTTCCTCCCTCAGACCTAGGGGTATACCGGCTTCCTCCCCGTGACTCGGCCGCACACTCACGTCTCCCCCAAAGTCCGTCTCTGCAGGTGGTCCCCCGTTGAAGTACCTGCAAAGACGGAGGGAAGGCGGCGTCGGCAAAAGCTTTAGGTTAGTGAGGGCGGCGGGAGGCGACGTGGGGTCTCACTCACTCTATGGCGGGCAGCAGGTAGTGCTTGCGGAGCTCCTCGAAGTACGGCCCCAGGTTTGCTGTCCCCTCGATCACAAACACCACATCGGCGACCAGGCCCCCGGCCCGAGCCGGGCCTTCGGATCCGGGGACCATGCCCCGCGCCGCGGACGCCAGCGCCGCCGACGCCGTCGCCGTCCCGGGACGAACAGAAGTGCGCTTGCGCGGTGCGCGCACCCCCGCCGGACGTCTGGCAGCTTCTGCTGATGCTGACACGGCCATGTTTGTGCGGGGCATCCTACGAGCGGTGGTTTTATCTCTACCCTGGCGCATACCAACAACATGAAACTCTCAGAATGGGCACAACGAACCCCTTTAAGGGCCTCTTGAAATCGAGCAAACTTTTATGCATAACATCAAGCACGAAATAAATCGAAAAACGGCACATCCGGCCACCATCTTGGAGTCGAAATCTAGTTTCCGACTCCGGGCGAAAGTGAGGTTCGGGAAAGCGGTTGCTAGGCAACGCGTACCCAGCCGT
>NW_022196904.1:36418543-36449955 GCF_008632895.1 Mastomys coucha
AGAGAGAGAGAGAGAGAGAGAGAGAGAGGAGAGGGAGACAGAGAGACAGAGAGACAGAGAGAGACAGAGAGGAGAAAGAGAGAGAGAGAGACAGAGAGACAGAGAGAGACAGGAAAGAGAGAGAGAAAGAGAGAGAGAGAGGAGAGAGACACACAGAGAAAGAGAGAGAGAGAGAGAGAGAGAGAGAGAGAGAGGTCCAATCACATCATCGGAAACGACGTTGCTAGGCAACACTGTAAAGTTGCCCAGGACTTGGAAGCGAGGCAGTTATTTTTCCTGGGAAAGAAGGGAATTCCAATTTAAATGGAGGTTACTAGGCAACACCTAATCTCTGTTTTCTGGGAAAAAAGCCAGAAACCACTCGAAGAAAATACATTCCTTACAAAGAGAAAGAAAGAGAGAGAGAGAGAGAGAAAAAAAAGGGAAAGGGAGGAAGGGAAAGAAGAAAAACAATAATAATAACAAAATAATAATACTAAATATATAAAAACAGTGTAATAGGAATGTGTGGTAGAGTGGAGGAAACAGTCTCAGCATTGTAGCTAACGGCATAAGCCAAAATGAATATAAAATGATCTGAAAAAGTATGACATTTGTGGACAGAAATTTACTAAATAAACACTAATGTAGAAAGATACAAAGCCATGGTGGTACATGCCTTAAATTCCAGTCCACAGCAGATGCAAGTGGGTCTGAGTTGCAGTCCCAGTCTATAGAGAGAGTCCAGGACAAACAGGGCTGCACAGAGAAACTTTGTCTCAAAAAGTAAAATAAGAAAAAGAAAAAAAAGACAAGCGATTTTTCAAAACATAGGTGGTGGGAATCTGAACTCAGCCTACATACTTGCATTGCAAGCACCTTAGTAACTGAGACAGCATCCCAGACCTTGGTTTTTGGTGTGGCTCTGCCCCCACCCTGCACTCGCAAGGCAGGCTTTCTCTGTGTTAGCCTTGACTGTCCTAGAACTTGCTCTGTAAATTTGTAGGGCCTCCCAGAACTCAGAGATCTGTCTACCTCTACCTCTGGAGTGCTGGGATTAATGGCACACGCCACCCAACCACTTGGCATGAACTAGCTTTTTTAACCTCAATGCTAACCCATAAACTACAATTTTCCACATTGAATTTTGTTTTGTTTTCAGACAACGTTTTTCTGTGTAACCCTAGCTGTCCTGAAGCTCACTGTAAAACAGGCTGACCATGAACTCAAGAAATGCTCCTGTCTCTGTCTGCCAAGTGCTATAACGAAAAGCATGCATTGAATTTTTAAAGTTTCACTTATCTATCTGTCTGTCTGTCTGTTTATTTGTGTACTTGGCAGGAGACTGGGGAGAGTAGGCCAGGTTGGCCTTAGGGGACTGTGCAACCATGTACACGCTTTACAATTATACTATATGTCTATTTCTTCCATATACAGAGTGCATTTGTTAATTATTCCTTAGGAATTACAGGAAATAAAATCCAGAATAAAAACATCCAAAAAAGTTACTTTAAAATATTGTTCTGGCCAGGTGGTGGTGGTGCATGCCTTTAATCCCAGCACTTGGGAGGCAGAGGCAGGTGGATTTCTGAGTTCAAGGCCAGCCTGGTCTCCAGAGTGAGTTCCAGGACAGCCAGGGCTATACAGAGAAACCTTGTCTCGAAAAACCAAAAAAATATATATATTGTTCTGTAGGGTCTAGAGAGATAGCAGTTAAGAGAACTGGCTGTTCTTTCAGAGGACTGCTGTGTAATTCCTAGCAACCACAAGGCAGCTCCAGTTCCAGGGTATCCAACACCCTCATACAGATATCCATTAAGGTAAGACACCAATGCACATGAAATAAAAACAAATACATTATTAAAAACATTGTTTTCTAATATGTTTAGTAAAGCAATCGCTCTCAAACATACAGTAACTGAGCAGCTAAAACCGCTAACTCAGGGTGTACAGAATCAGCGGGGTTGGTATGGGGTTGGTAAGGCTAACACTGGGAAGAATGGAGCATAAGGACCAAGGCCTGCTTGGGCTACACAGCAAGATTTTTTGTTTCAAAAAAAATTTTGTTTTATTGTATTGAAAGAGTTAAATTTAAAACTTGTGCTGGCTGCTGGGCAGTGGTGGCATACGCCTTTAATCCCAGCACTTGGGAGGTAGAGGCAGGTGGATTCCTGTGTTCGAGGCCAGCCTGGTCTACAGAGTGAGTTCCAGGACAGCCAGGGCTACACAGAGAAACCCTGTCTCGAAAAAAAAAACAAACAAACAAAACAACAACAACAACAAAAAAAACAAAACTTGCGCTAGCTAATGAGAAAATTGCAGGTTTGAGAAAAACACAGTGGACCAAGGTCGAATATGTCCAAATAAGCCTGGGCAAAAATAAGCAAGCTGTTAAGACATTCTGGGAACTAACAGGCCAAGAAGATATAGAAGAAGAGTGTTGTTTTTACATAGATCACTCAGGAAGAGTCAAAGATAATTTAGTCAAAATAAGAAAAGGTTTAGAACAAAGGAAACGAGAAAGAGCTCAAGGCAAAGGAAAAATTAAAGCTTTAGACCTGTGCTGACTAGGAAGAAAAGTCATGGGCCTAAGAATCCATCACAAGCTGGCCCATATAGGCCTGGGAATGAGCAAGCAAGTTGTTAGATATCATAAGAGCTGGCAGGTCAAGAAGACATAAAACTATAAACATAGAGGAAAACATGTCTTGGCAAACAAGGACATGTCCAGGGCCCAGGCCTGCAAGGACATGCCTGGGCAGACACTAAGCAATGGACCATCTGGTCCTCTCAGATATGGTTTAAGGTCAGATGCTTTGTTGACTCAGATTAACACCAACTTTAGGAATTTTCCACTCTGTTCTGCATGTAATAGTTAATATTTGAACTAGCCAATCATGTGTAACCATACTGACTCCTTTGTTCCCCCAGACCTTTTCCCTATATAAGCCCCTAACTTTCAAGCCTCGTGGTCGGCTCCACTATCTCCTGTGTGAGATAGGTGTGGTGCTGAACCAGAGCGCCCCGAAATTAAAAACTACCTCTTGTAATTACATCAAGACGGTCTCTTGTGATTCCTTGGGTGCACTTCCTCCTGAGATTTGAGTGGGGGTCTCCCCAAGGGGGTCTTTCAGTATCATTTAAAATATACAAGAAGAAATCTAATATTTGTCAGTGGAAAAGTTGTTCAATTCCTACACTTATAAATTTTTATAATCAATTAGATTTATAATCAATTAGATTGATTTATAATTAATCAATTAAAAATGCCAATTTATAAAAAGACATTAGAAAGGTTGAGATGTTGGAAAAGAAATCAGAAGTTCAAAGACACAAAGCAAACCCCAGGGTCTGCATGGGCTACATGAGACCACACCTCAAAAATACACTAAACCACAACAAACAAACAAAAAAGAAAATGAAAGGAAAGCAAGGAAAAAGAGAGTGGCTGGTATGTCAATCCAGGCCAAACAAATGCTATGAGTTCCAGGCCAACCTGGCCTACAGACTGGCAACTTTCCCAGAAAGTAGAAAATAAAGACATGAAGCTGTAGACATACTATTTATAATTAGAAAATAAAATTTGATTATCATAGCACGTGTGCTCTGGCACACGATGAAGGTCAGCTTTGTGAAGTTCTCTACTTCTACCATGAAGAGTCCAGGGGTTAAAGGAAAGCTTCTCAGGCCTTCGTGGCAAGCTCTGTGATGTGCTGAGCCATCTCACTGGCTCCCAGCCATCCTTTGGAGGAGGAAAGCTTTAGAAGAGATAAACACAGTGATCATATTTGTGAAAATCTGTCCTGGCCCCGCGGTGCTAACTTCTGTAGTTGCAGGGAAAGACGTTTTCAGCGCTCTAACTTTCTACACGATACACCGTCATAGGCATTAATTCCATACAGAAATTATGTGGTTTTTAATGATTTTGGAAAAGATTCTCTTTCTTTCTGCCTTTCACTAATAACAAAAACAACCATCTCACTTGGTGGTTACTAAGCAACACTGCCTGGATCAAACCACTCTGAAAAAAATGATAGGGAGGCGGTGGCAGAGCGGTTCAGAGTTTTGAAACAGAAATCCTTGTGAATGGTGGTTGCTAGGCAATGCCTGAGCATACCGCCATCTTTGATTGGGGCAAGTTATTTACCACTATGGAATGAAAAAGCCACGCTGACGTTGCCAGGCAGTGCCTTAGCACTGTCCCCCATCCTCAACCAGTCGTTAAAAACAATTGCACGTAAATTATTAAAGCACACAAGGAGGTTTGTAGGCAACACCTTAGCACCATCACCATCTGCAAACTAGATTCTTCATTCTCGTTATACAAAAGATGTGAAGCTGTCCGGGAACAACTTGAAAGCTTGGCAAGCAGTACTTGTCGCCATCTTTGTTAGGGTCATGATGACTTCCGGCCGGGGCGGGAAAAGAATCCTGTTGGAGGAGCTGAGTTGAAGGCAGGAATTTGGCCATCCCGCTTCTCGCCCTCTGGCGGCTCCAAACAGCAGGCCGACTTTGACTATCCGCATGCTCCCAGATCCACACCGAGAGTCTCCAGTGGGGTGACTTATCTGGTGCGGACTTCCAGATGGGGGATGAGGGACCAGGAAGCGCGGTGCATCTGCTGTGCCTCGCAGCCTCTAGCGGGGTTCCCCTGTTCTGTCGGAGCAGCTGCGGCGGCGCCCCCTCCCGTCAACAGGTGGGGGCATTCCGACTCCTGCGTCTAATTAAGGGGTTTGGGATGCTGGGACAGCATATCATGCATGGAGTAGAGGCTCGGGGTCTTTAGCTGATACGGGGGACTATTAAGCCTGGCTTCCTGAAGAACTTTGGGAGAATATGGGGAGACTGCCAAGTGGGACAGTGGTGTCTCGATGCTTCCCCACTCTTCCTCAGCTCCCTTTCTCTGTCATCGGCTCTCTCAATGGAGTCCACATGTTCGGCCAGAATCTGGATGTGCAACTGAACTCTGCAAGAACGGAAGACACAACCGTGGTGTGGAAGAACTTCCATGACAGGTCCCTTGGCGGGAGTAAGGGAACAAAATCTGGGCAATGGTTCCTGGCTTAGGTGATCCCGGAGTACTGTCAGGGGTAACTTGGCCGTGGGAATCTTTGATAAGCTAAGCATCCTCTCTGATCCCTGACTTCCCGTCGGGATGTAGCCAGCCGGGTAGGAATTAGCTGGAAGACACGGAAGCGCTTGGCTGACCTCATTCTTGCTTCTCATCTTTCACTCCCACAGTATCACCCTCATTGTTCTGTCATCTGAGGAGGGTACCTCTGAGCTGAGGCTGGAAAGAATGCTCCACATGGTGTTTGGGGCCATGGTGAGACTGGGCCCTCTTTTCTCTAAAACTCAAGAGAGCTGCACTCCCAGCCTCGGCTCCTCAGTCCAGACCCCTGCGAGTTTTTTCTCACACCCACGCATCCAACCCTCAGCCCTCTTCCCTCATACCTAGGAGTCCAGATCCAGACCTCCTTCATACACAGGGATCCAGACCTGGCCTTCCTCTCAACACCCATCCAGATACTGTCCTCTCTGACTAGATCCTATTAAGGATCCCACTACCCTATGTAACTCTTCTAGGTTCTCATTGTGGGACTTGAGGAGCTGACCAATATCCGGAATGTAGAGAGACTGAAGAAAGAATTGAGGGTGAGGCTGTGGGATGTGAGTGCAGTTAGGATCCCTAAGTTGCCTGTTTGTCTGGAACTACAACTCCCAGTATGCATGGGGAAAGCATGGGCCCATTGGGTTCTTGGAGAGCTTGTTTAACCATGGAGCTGGTCCCAGTTTTCTCTGGACTGATCTGAGCCCACTTGGGTCCTAGACGCCTACCTCCCTTTTCCTCTACCAGGCCAGCTACTGTCTCATTGACAGCTTCCTGGGGAATTCAGAGCTCATCGGGGACCTGACCCAGTGTGTGGACTGTGTCATCCCTCCAGAGGGGTCTGTCATGCAGGTAATGGGGCAGCTATAGAAATATCTGTGTCGCCATAGTTCTGCTCAGCCTTCTTTGTTTCCTCCCTCTGGATATTGTCCTAACCTGCTCTTATCATCCTGGAACTCTTTCTAAAAGGACTTTCTTCACCAGGGTAAACTGACTGCTCACCTGTTGTCCTGCAGCTTCCACTTCACAAGCATCCTGCCTCTCTGCCTTGCAAGGAGATTTTCCCTGTCTAGGCAAATCCCCCCCACTCCCGGACCCCCTTCTAAGACAGGGTTCCCAGGCTGTCTTGGAATTCTCTCTGTAGACCAGGCCGACCTCCAATTTACAGACATCTACCTGCCTTTGCCTCTGAGTGCTGGGATTAAAGGCATGCGCCAGCCCGCCCGCCCAATCGTCCTTTCTTGAAGTTATGCCTCTCCTGGCAGCGTGTCCTGACCTCAGAGCTAACATAGGACAGAACTGTGCCTTTTCAGCAAGTAGAGAACCACGTTATAGATGCTGTTGTTAAAACTATTGGCATTGCAGGGCCTCCTGGTGCTGGCCTGTCACCCCAGCTACTCTGGAGGCCGAGGAAGAGAATGCAAAGTGTAAGGCCAGCCTAGGCAGCTCAGTGAACACATGACTCAGAAATTCAATATGGCTTGGCAGGAGCATCCCCATAACTGAAGGAGAAATAAATTTTAAAAAATAAACAAAGAAACAAACAGATAAAATAAGTGTATAGAGAAAGTTAAAGCATTCCTGTTCACAGAGAGGGTGTAAATCAGGAGCCTGGCTGCCTTGCATGCTGGAGTGTCTCATGGCTGGTCTTCCCCTCCGGGAATGTCCCTCCTTGTGCTATGACATCTAGTCTGACCTTTTCACCAGGAAACCCTCTCGGGGTTCGCGGAGGCCACTGGCACAGCCTTTGTCAGCCTACTGGTATCAGGCCGAGTGGTGGCAGCGACTGAGGGCTGGTGGCGCCTGGGCATGCCTGAAGCTGTGCTACTCCCCTGGCTGGTGGGGTCCTTGCCACCACAAGCTGCTCGCGACTACCCGGTGTACCTGCCCCACGGGAGCCCCACGGTGAGTGGGCGGGACCAGGGTGGGGCTTCCAGCGGGGCGGGGCCATACTTAGCTCTATATGGTGCCCCATACAGGTCCCACATAGGTTGTTGACCTTGACGCTGCTGCGGGGCCTGGAGCTGTGTCTGCTGTGCGGGCCGCGCCCGCCCCTCGGCCAGCTGGACCCACAGGTGAGGCGGACTGTTGCAGTGCTGCCTCGCACATCCCCTCCGTGAGCGCCACCTGCTGCATGCAGGTCCTGGCTAACCAAGCTCCACTAGGGACCAGCCCTGACCTCGCTCCCATCTCACCCCCATAGTTACTGGAACGCTGGTGGCAGCCTCTGCTGGAGCCCCTCCGGGCCTGCCTGCCACTGGGCCCTAGGGCGCTACCCGAAGGGTTCCCGCTGCACAGTGATATTCTTGGGTAAGGCTCGATGGTTGGGCCCAGGGCCGGGAAGGCCATTTGATCTGCTGGTTCCCCATAGCCTGATAGTGCTTTCCCCCAAAGTCTGTTGTTACTCCACTTGGAACTGAGACGCTGCCTCTTTACCGTGGAGCCCTCGAAGGATAAAGGTGTGTGGGGAAGCAGTGAGTGGGAGGGCCTTGAGCCAGAAGCCACCTAGTCAAGGTGCTCGCTTTTCTCTAGAGCCTTCCCCTGAGCAGCGCAGGCGCCTCCTTAGAAATTTCTACACGCTGGTGACCACCACCCACTTCCCACCAGGTGAGTGGTAGGCATGGATCCCACATGGCATACACACCCCGAAGCAGAGAACCCATCACATGCCTCAGTTGCCCCTTCCAGACTTCAGCCAGTGTTTTTATAGCACTGGTTCTGGGCTGGGCATTTTGTCCCACACCTGGAATTTCAGCCCTACTGTGGACAAGGCAGAATGACCACGAGTTTGAGGCCAGCTTGGGCTATCCAGTACCTCAAAAGACCCGAGAACTTACTGCCCCATCCTCCTAGGCAAGGGCTATCAGTTATGTCGATCCTAAATGCTGAGCAGTGCTAAGTGGCAGCGCTCAGCCAGCCACTCCTGTCACCCTCCACAGTGCTGGGCAGGGCCTTGATCAAGCTGAGGCAAGTGAGGAGCCTGCAGACTCCACATTGGGAAGTTGTCCCAGGTCCCTAAGGCCCCAAGAGACACAGGCAGGGTCCTAATGGTACCCAGCCAGATAAAGACCTCACAAGCATACAAATCTGGAGGCTTACACTTGAGAGTAGGGTGTGATCTTTAGGAGGACTGGTGAGGGCACTTGGTGTCAACTACATGTTAGGTCTGTGAGTTCACACAGAGATCATAGGAAGACAGCAAGGCTAGATGGGAAGAGGCTCATCTGGGAGTTACTATGAAGGAATGGGCTAGGCTGAGGGGTACCAGGTCCTGATGAGGATGCTGTGCTGCTCATCACAGTCCTCCCTGTCCTTCCTCAGAACCAGGGCCTGCAGAGAAACAAGAGGATACAGTCCACCCAGCCCAGACTCCCAGAGCCTGCTATCTTGTGCTAGGGCCAGGCACGGGGTGGCAGCTGGTGGCTGTGCAGCTAGGGCTACGGCTGCTGCTGTTGATGCTGTCCCCTCAGAGCCCCACCCATGCGTTGCGAAGCTTGGCCACCCACACTCTACAAGCCCTTACCCCACTCCTTTGATCACTCAGGGTGGGCAGTCAATAGATGGGGTAATATTAGCGTCTCTCTGTTTATTCGCTCACAATAATACACGGCCCCTGGAAGGGGAAAGGGAGGGAAGGGGAGGGTGACAAGGAGTGGGGGGAGGGGAGGGGGTACGTATTTCCCCGGCCCCTCTCCCCTCTGTGCTTCAGGGGACAAGGGAGGGAGGGTGCTTCCCTTGACCCCCCTAGAATGTAAACAGCAGCAGATGAACAAAAATAAAATACAAAAGGCCAGAGGAAGCTCCCAGGCATGCCCCCACCCCAGGGTCTTTGCTGTTGCCACTGGAGGTCCCCTCGCTGCTCCCCTCCACCACAGCTGCCTCCATCCCAGGGCTGCCTGGCACTGGCCATATCCCAGGGCAAGTCCAGGGCTCAGAACTGCTGGGCCAGCAGCTCACACAAGTGACGGGAGACAGGCTCTTTGCTGGTGCGCAGGGTTAGGCGGTACATCTGTGTGGAGAGGAGAGAGCCCAACAAGGGGTACAAAATCAGAGGGGAAAAGGAAAGGGAAGACAGATGAGAAGATAATGAGAGGCACAGGAAGGAGGGCTGGGCGCAGGGAATGTGGGGTCACAGGGAGGCCCTCCCTCAGCACTCACTTGGGCCTGGGCATTGGGCTCCAGCCGAAGCAGACACCCCACCTGCAGGGCTTTTGTCTGGATGATTCCAGCACCCACAAAGTTCTCAGGGTTGGGATCCACATTGTTCAGAAGAGCAGAGCCAAACCCCAGAAGCTACAACAGCATGGGTATTAGAGAAGCAGAGCTGAGAGGCCTCCATCCTACTGCAGGCTAAACCCTCAAGTGTGAGAACTGGTCCATCTAGCGGCCAGCATCCCATAAATGCCCAGTCCAGCGGCCAGCACCCCGTAAACGCCCAGTCTCTCTCACCTTGGCCTTAGTAACTTCAGCATCCATGGGGTGGTTGGCTTTGAAGATTTTCTGTGCCTCCTGCAGTGGGCTGGGAGGTTGAAAGCACTGTCAGGCATTTGAGGCCCCGCCCCTCAGCCCCGCCCCGCCTCCCAGCCCCGCCCCTCACAGGCTCAGCTGCTTCCAACGCTGGAAAAAGTCTTGGGCGGCCATCTCTGTGGGCTGGAAGAATTTGTTGATGGTCACTGGGAGCTTCAGAGTGAGGGACTGGGCGGTGCCACCGTACCTGAGCAGATGAGGAGCAGCTCAGCCAGGCTTCGTCCCTGAAGACCCTGCCTCACTGCCCCGCACCCCGCACGGTGTTGCTCCCACTCACCGGAAGCGCACCGACAGTAGTGGTGGCGTCAAAAAGTCTCGCAGACACTCAATGTTGAGTACCTGCTGTACCTGTGCACCGCCGTCCACTTGTGCAGCCACACGCTTGGTCTGCACCGCCAGCTGTGGCCCCATAGTCAAGGAAGCCAGAGACAGCTGGAGGCATCTTGAGGAGCACGAGCCCACAAGCCCACGTCAACTAGAGGCTCTGGGCCAACTGCAGACTCACCTACAACTAACTCCTCCTTCCTCCTGTGAGATAGACCTAGGACTATCCTTCTCAGACTCCACTCCTACCTCCAGTAGGTGACCAGCCACACAGATCCTAGTGGGCTAGGCTGGGATTTTCTTAGCCTCCAGTGCAAACTGGGTACATGAAAATGTGCTGAGGGGTAGATGAAATCATCCAGCACCGGAACATGTCTGTGTTAGTAGTGGTCATGCACAGATGGAAGCAATTACTGTCACCATCTGTACGCAGGCCTGACATCACGGGTATGGCTAGTATCTACACTCACCTGCTCTGCCCTACTTCAGACAGAGCTGTCTGTCTACCCTGGGCTCTGGAAGATTGGTGAACAAAAGTAGAGAGGGAAGGGCTAGTTGTTGTAGTCTCACACATTCAGAATGAGGCCAATATAAGGGAGAGGGGGGCCTGGCTCTGCCATACACCTTCCAGGACATCCCAACTGCTCCTTCAAAAAGGGCGAGGAAGCCAGGCTCACTGGTGCACACCTATACTCACAGCGCTTGGGAGGCAGAGACAGAAGACTCACCTTGACTCAAAGCCAGCTTAGTCTGCAGAGTGAGTGGAGGTCAGCCTAGGCTATATTGTTTTGAAAACAACAAAAGATCTTCAAATGCAGAAAGAGGAGGGTTAGGAGGCAAGTCACTCAGCTGATGTACTGCAGGGCTAACACTGTAGGCATCCCTGGTTAACCTGAGTGCAGGAGCCCCAGAAGAAACCACATCAGCAAAGGTAAGGTTCCTGGCAGGGTAGCTGGTGTGCTAGAAGTCATCCATCCTATATATTGGATTACTGTCACCTGTGCCAGAGTAAAGAGGCCTACCTGCTATGCATACAGTTTGAGAAGTAACAAGTGACTCTAACTCAGAGTGAGGGGCCGAACAGGTATGGATCTGGTGAGTCTGTTTCCCAGGGGCCTACGGGAGCGGGGTTGGGGTTGGGGCACAAGAGCACAGGATATGAGTCTGGAGGTCCCCAGGGTGGACCACGGTGGGCAAGAAGTTCTGGAACTGCACGGAAGTCTTGTTGCCATAGAAGAGATACATGCGGCCTGCAGCGGGTGGGTGAGGGCTCCATCCAAGCTCCTCTGATCCCATACCCTGCCACCAGCCCAGCCAGGGGATACTGCCAACAACCCCACCCCTCCCCAGCAACCCCATTCCACCTCTGGGCCACCAGGACACACCCAGGTTCTGCCGGAATTCAGACTTGACTCCAATCTGCAGCAGCTGGTTCTCAAACAAGACCCCACTATTCTTACACACGAACCTAGGCAGGGTGGTGGGAGTCAGAATGGAAGGGCTCCTGACAGCCCATCTTGGTGCTCTCCACCTCTCCCCGCCCCCCACCCCCACCCCATGCCCACCTCTCCCAGAACTCACTTATTCAACAATTCATCCGCTTCTGGAATGGGAGGGCCTATGTCCTCAGGACCTGGGCTGGGGGAGAGGAAATGTGATACACAGGGGGCTGGGGACTGGAGGAAAGAGGCACAGGCAATACTCTCTTGGAAGGCAGATTCCCAGAACCTATAGGCCAAGCTTCCCCAGAGACCCTCAGATATGGAAGTGGGACCCCCGCAGAGGGATCTCCCAAGAACCCCAGCTTTCACTGTTTTCTAACCCTGCATTTGCCAGTTACTAGGAACCCCTAAAGCCCACCCTGGGGACATCCATCAACCCAAAGCCAGAGGCCACCCCTTACTCAGCAGCTGGAGCTGGGTCAGCCAACAAAGCCATGGGGCTCTCAGGGGCAGGGGGCTCCAGCTCACTGGGCCATCCAATCCCAGAGCAGACAGAGAAGACAGGTGTGGCAGGCAGCCAATCCCAGAGAAGCAGCAAGAGGGCCAGGAAAAGAGAGGCAAGAGGAAGGAGAGAAGAGTAGACTGAGACACAGCTATGGGAAAGGACAGCAAGGGTAGCTGGAGCAGCAGAGTCCAGACAGAAGGGGTGGGATGAGTAGGACAAGGACAGGAGGTACCTGAGGAAGGCCTCCTCAGGAGTGGGCCCCAGGCTGGGCTGTGCAGTGGGGCCGTCAGAGAAGACATCCACCAGGAGGTTCCCACCTACAGGAGCTGGGGGTGCAGCAGGGGGAGGGGCTGCCCGCAGCCCTAAGAGGTCCGCGGAGGGTGAGGGGGTTGACTGCAATCAAGGCAAGAAAGGGTATAGATGAGGCAGGGCAAGGCAGAGTGGACCCAGCCTGGGCACATGGTCCATAACTGGGCTCACCACAGTGCTGGGGGTGGGCTCCACACCCCCATTGATGTCATTGCTGCTGGTGTCCCTGCGGCTGTCATCCAGGGCACTGGCTGCCCCAGGGCCCTTCTTGCGCTTCAGCTTGGCCAAGATGGACGACTCCCGCTCAGGAAATGGGGGCATTTCTTCTAGTACTGTAGCCTGTGGGCAGGACAGGAGGTCAGGGGCACTTCTGCCCCAAGAGGGTGGGTGGTCCTAAGGACTGGGGCATTGGCTCTGACCAGAACATCAGTGCTGGCTACGGAGCTGAGGGTGAGGTACTCCACTGCCCGCTGCTGTAGCTCCACGTCGGCATTGCGCAGCTGGGAGCCGGCACGCAGAACACCTTGGATGGTGGCCTTGGTCTCAGGGAAGAGGTTGATGAACTTGATGTAGGTGGACAGCAGCAGAGCACGGGTGGCCACGCTGCACAGGTGGAACTTGGAGTGCAGCAGCGAGAACTGCACTGGTGGGCTGTGAAGGAGGCGGCGTCAGCAGACATGCTCGTCACCCATTCCCCAGCCAACGCTGTGTCCTCACTCAGGGGTCACTGGGCTGTGTGCTGAGAGGGGCCCTAGGAATCTCACTCCTCCAGCTCGCTGCCCCACCATTTCCCAGACCCCAAAGAGGGCCCCAGGATGAGGCTCCCTCACCTGGAGCGTGGGTCCCCAGCAATCAAGTTCCCAAACTCCCCAAGGATGTAGCCACCGACCTTCACCATGTTCTCATGACAGGCTGGGGCCTGGAGGGCCTGTGGGGGAGCAAGAGAAGGCAGGATGAGGACAAGGACAGGACAGACAGGAGTCCCTGTGACCTCTGCAAATGTTCACAGAGAGACTGTGGCCTGAGGAGTTGAGAGGTAACTAGCCTAGCTGTGTTACGGTATGACTGAGACCTCCCACACATACCACACTTCTAGTGCTTGCTCCCCAGCTGTTGGCACTGTATAGGAAGATCCTAAAAACTGTGGGAAGTGGGACCTACCTGGAAAAAGGAGGGCACTAGGGGGTGTGTTATCTTTGATTACTTCCTGGATAGCCATGAGTAGCTTCCATCCCATGTTCTGTGTGTGCTCGTGTGCACACAGAACCACACATCCAAGTGAAAGGATAGGAAGGCCAGAAGATGTCAGGCATTTTCCTCAATCATTCCCTACCTTATTTTTTGACACAGGGTCTCTCACTGAAACCAGAATTCCCATTTTGGCTAGCCTTGCTGGCCAGCTAGCTCCCAGAACCTGCCTGTCTCTGCCCCCATCACACACACACACACACACACACACACACACACACACACACACACACACACACGCTCAGCTTCTGCATGAGTGCAGAGACTAAAACCCAGACTTCATACTAGTCCATCAGGCACTTTACCCACATATCCCTGCAGCCACATGGGCCCTGTCACAACTGACTGCAACCCTCTGAGCCCAGGAAGCACGGCACAGGGAGGAATGAAGGAGCCAGCTCTCCTGCACAGAGATCTGATACAGATGTTGTATACGCTTCACGCCTGGGAAGGTCCCAAAGCTGCAGCTCCCATGTTG
Source organism: Mastomys coucha (assembly GCF_008632895.1). NCBI lineage: Eukaryota > Metazoa > Chordata > Mammalia > Rodentia > Muridae > Mastomys > Mastomys coucha. The sequence continues at coordinate 36,432,466 of NW_022196904.1, forward strand.
CTTGGGTAACTCAGCCAAGGCTGGAGCTGAGCAGGATGCTGGCCCCTGCTGGTGGGGCATAGGATTGCCCAGCTGCTCTTGCTGGCAGCCGAGCTCCATTACGGGGTCAAAGTGAAGGCTGCTAACCTCAAACACTGTCTTGGCAGCATAACCCTGGACATCATCACGGTTGGTGACAATCTGCAGCACTCGGTACCACACCTCCTCGCTCACATAGTCGCCTGCGATGCGGATGAGGTTGAGGATGGTGTCCACATACCAGCTGTAGTCCACTGCATACTTCTCAGCCAAGATGGCTACTTTCAGCACCTATGATGGGAGGTAGTAATGTGTGAGTGGACAATTATGCCCATGGGAGGGTGACTAGTGCCATTCCTGGATGTATGGTCATGGCTGGCCCCATTGTAGCACCCAGGGGCTGTCCCTCCCCAGACTCCTTCCTTAGACTAAGGATTCCTAATTCTTAGTCTTCTTCCCTTAGACCTAGAGGTCCAGTCCCTACACTTCTCCTTCAACCTAAGGGGCCAGACCCCAGCCCTCCCCCCTCACACTCAGGTGACCAGCTCTGTCCTCTAGACTCACGATCTCCTCTCGGATGGCATAGTCAGCAGTCTCCAGGTACCGCAGCATCTCTGATACAATCTGCTTGGCATTGCTCCGGTCACACATGGCATACAAGAGATCAGCTGCCCGCTGCCTCACGCTGACATCCCGCTCCGTCTGAGGAAAGGAAAACAGGAGCAAGCTGGGATCTAAGTTGCACTGGGCTCACTGCAGGGTCACCAAGCACCAGGCATCTCTGAGTGGGGCAGAGGGACATACCTTGAGGGCATTAATAACAGTATCAATGTGGGTCTTGACAGCTTCATGGGAGAACTCGGAGCTGGCCAGTGTGCACATGCTCTCCAGGGCCAGGTAGCGCAGGTTCGTCTCCCGGTGCTGCAGGAACTGGCCCAGCTGGTTGCAGGCGCGGACCAGGAGGTTGGGCTCACTGGCAGGCACAAGTGAAGTGTAGATGGAGACGAGACGTGAGCATAATGATCCAGTTCCTCATTTCTGCCCACCCCAGCATCCTATATGTCCCTCCTAGGAGCCCTCAGGAGCCCAGAGAGATAAGCAATAGAGTGGGGATACGGCCAGTAGAAACCAGTCCTGACTTCAATCCTCAGTATGCAGGATTGAACCAACATGATATGCAGCAATTCTGCATCCACCTCAGGGGACCATTTCACAGCTGTCCTCTTCCCAGGCCCTGCTGTCCTCAGACCCAGGAGTGAGATGGCAACCTCCCTCCTCAGGCCAGCGACCCTGCCTGCCCACCCCTCTGCCCACAGCACCTGTCATAGTGGATGATGAGGCTAATGGTCTCAAAAAGGATGGCGTTCTTGGCATTGGAGTGCTGCACCTTCTTGGACTTGGGAGGCTCCTGGGCCTTGTTGAGCACAGTCTCCAGACACTCCACTAACCGCCCTTTCACGGCTGCATCCTCTGGGAAGAGGGAGGGGAAGTGATTGAGCCCTCTGCTCAGTGGGATCCAAAGACTGCAGCTGCTCTAGCTCTCACCCTCACGGGAGGCCCAGCTGCCTTCAAGCCTGGCAGTCCTGGGCTGGGCCTCTGCCTTCTAATGTAAGACAGCAATTTCTAGAGCTGGGCTCCACTCATCCCATACTGACTCTGCTGGGCACGAGTCTCCACTCCTATGAGCCTCAGTTTCCCCTTCTGCTGCACTAATGTTCCTTAGGTTCCTCACAGAAGTATGGAAAACCCAGGAGCCCATCCCAGAGCCACCATGGAGCTTAAGCTTTCCCAAGGAGCTACCCATAGAGCCCAAGAGACTGACTCTGAGCTACCAGCTTCAAAGGCCACTGCACACTATTTGGATGCCAGGGGTTATGAGTTTAGCAGAAAGAAAGCTGATCAGCATCCCCAGAGTGCCTCACTACTGTGGTAGAGGAATCTGAGGCAGACCCCGGCTACACAGGACAGCTGCCAGGCAGGCAGAGCGGGGCAATGGTCCTTTCCTGTAAAGCAGGCATGGTACCCAGCTCACACCCCAGGACGGAGGGCCTATGGCAGGACGAGCTGTGCCACCCCAGATGCCGCATAGGGCAGGGCACCAGGCTGTTCCCCCACTCCTACCCAAAGCCAACCACGAGTCTGGATGCTTAGCCTTGCTCAGGAGAAGTGAGAACATAGATGCTGGCAGCCCACAGGCCTTACCTGGCGGTGGGTAACACTGTAGCAGCCGCAGTAACTTCACAGAGAGCCAGGGTGCAGGAACGAAGTAATAAGTGTAGTCCTGGAGGTCAGTGGAGGCTGAGGAGACAATCTGCAGAAGGAAGGAATGATGGGTGGAAGCAGCAGAGGGGCCTGTCCCCTGAAGAACACATGGTCACACCAGGACACCATGGGAGTCAGGTTTGACAAGAAAGGGGAAGCCAAGGCCTGAATACACAGTGGCCTGTGGGTGGGATGAACTCAGCCTGATGGCCTCAAAGTCAAGAGCCTCCTGCTTCAGCCTCCTGAATGCGTACAATGTGCCCAGCACCTCACTCTGAATTTTCCAAGCAATGCTGGAACACTGGAGCAAAAGTCTCTGCTAGTTCCCTGTGTGACAGTCCCGAGGGCAGGCTAGAGCCTCTCTGCTTATTGCTGGCTCTGCTTCTTACAGCCTTAACCACCATGGTTCCTGCATCCTCAGCACGGAGGAACTGACGAGGGTCAGGAGCTGGGTCTGATCCTTCTTCCATCCCTGGCCCAGTACAGGTCAGAAGATCGTATGACAATCACTCCTCAGGGGAACCTCCATCTCCACCTCAAAAATCCTTCTGCAAGCTGGGCAGTGGTAGCAAAAGCCTTTAGTCCCAGACTTCCATAGGCAGAAGCAGGCAGATCTCTATGAGTTTGAGGCTAGCCTCATCGACAGAGCTAGTTCCAGGATAGCCAGAACTACACAAAGAAACCCTGTTTCAGACAAAAACAACCCAACAACCTTCTCCAGGAAGCCTTCCCACAGTGCTCTGTGCCAGTGGTGTGACCACGTGTCCTACGCTGGCAGTGACCTCATCTCTGTACCTCTTGGGCTTGGCACCTAATACATTCAGATGTGTGATAACAAGGGGCTGGGGACAGAATGAATGGTAGGCATAGGTGCTCCTTCTCCCCGACAATATTTTCATTTCTTTTTCTGAGTCTCCATTTGGATTGCCATCCCCAGAAGCTTTCCTGTCTCCCAAACTGAACTAGGACCTCCATGAGCTGTTCACAATGCTGAGCTCCATCCATGGTGCATAGCCCTTCTTGGCAGTCTGTGACTGAGTCACAGTCCCTGTCACGCTCCCTCTCAGCAGGACAGGGCCGCCTTAAGGTCTGACTCAGACATAGAGAGCCAGGCACACAGAAGACACAGGGTGCTCTGAGGACGGGGTGGAGGTGGTGGAAGGCAAAGGAGGGATGTGTAGGCAAAGAGGAGGAAGAAGAGCAGGCAGGGGAGCTGTCAGTACCTTACCACAGCAGCCATGCTGCGAATGGCACTGACACCAGCCCCTGAACCACGTAGGAAAAAAGCACAAAGAAGTGAAGCCCTTTGCCTGTGGACACACAGCCTGATGAAGCCAATGCAGAGCCTTGGCTTTTAAGCACAGGCTGGCTTGCCTTTTAAGGAAGGGAGGAGAGACAGATGTCACAGACACAGGAGTCAGACCCTCCTGCAGCCAGTGTGACAGCACTCACCCGGCTTAAGCGAGACACAGCCAGGGAGATACAGGTCTTGAAGTCATCCGGATTCTTCTTGCAGAGACAGGTGATGAGGCTGACAGCAGCTGTGACCACTCCCTGCAAGGAGCTCAGGCATGAGGGACTTCATGCTGGGTGTCACTGGGAAAGCCCTGACATCAGGGTAAGTAACCTCAGGAGTCAGAAGCAGGGTGGGCTACTGGGAGTCTTGGGTGGGGTAAGTCTTTGCAAGACAGTTAGTCAATCAACTGGCCTTGCTATGGGATCTCTAGGCTCAGAAACTGGCAAATCCTTTTAAGGTACTGCATCAGAGACAAGGACAGTCCCAGGCAGCCAAGGAGTTATCAAGGAAGGAGGAAGGTTTCTTGAAAATCAGGCAGGGCATACACACTAGGGACAGGAGATCTGGGCTGGAATGTCAGGGGCTTCAGGCACTTGAGAGTGGGTCAGCCGGGCACCTCACCATGTGCTGATCATTGAGCAAGTGCACTACACGTGCCGTCCACTCGCCCATGGGCACCAAGTCGGGCGAGGCCTTGTAGAGTCGCAATAGGCATAGGGCTGCACTCTGCTTCACACTGTCCATGCTGTCTCTGTGGGGACACCGTGGGGGGCAGTCAGGGCTACATAGCCCCAGTGCACCTGCCATCCTATCTGTTGCCATGTGACCAGGATATTACATAGGCAGCCAGAGCAACCCCAAAGCACATGGATACTGCCCCAGCTGCTCCAGGGACTGTCTCCTCATCCACAAACATCTGGCAGAGCCAGGCAAAATGTGCAGGCTAGCTCAGCCCCACATCATGAGCACCTTTGTGTACCCTGCATTGCTGTAGATTATGAAGAGACGAGCAGACACACTGTGGACCATATCTGTGCACTAAGACCTTGTCTGCAACTGATGTGTCAGAAATAGAACAAATCAGAGGAGAAGGAGGAAATAGTTCTCCTTGAAGTCTTAGGGGTCCTGTCCTTCCCATCCAGTATTCTAGGCTGACAATGTTGGATGTTAGCCTCTTATACTATAATCAGGGCCTCGAGAGCCAAGGTTGCCCTTCAACTTCTGATCCTTTGGCCCCCATCTACCCAGGGCTGAGATTACAGGTATGCACAGTTTATAAGAAGCTGAGGCTGGAACCCTGCCACCCTCCAGCTATATCTGAGCTCTCTGGCTTTCTCTTTAATACTGGATCTTGAGAATGTATTTATCAGTTGACTGACTGGATCTTTTAATCTCAGCTAGTCTGGATCCCCTGCCTCCTCCTTTCTGTTTCTTGACACAGGGTTTCTCTGTGTAGCCCTGACTAACCTGGAACTCACTCTGTAGACCAGACTGGCCTTGAACTCACAGAGATCCACTTGTAACTCAAATGCTGGGATTGTGTCTCCATGCCTGGCTTGGAACTCACTCTTTGGCCAGGGAGCACCTTCAACTCCTGATCCCTTTTCTACATTCATAGTGGGACATGTACACCACCACACATGGTTTATATGGTGCTGTGGAGAGAAACCAGGGCTTTGGGTATGCTAGGTGGGCACTCCACCAATAGAGCTCAGCCTCAGCCTTCTTCTCGTATCAACTCTCCAGTAGAGAAGGCGGATTTGTCTTCCTGTCCATTTCCTGGTCAGTAATTTTGAAGCTAGACAGGAGAAGACAGACCAATGTGCTGCTCAGGCTGGGTGCAAATGACAATGAAGATGCAGCAAGGTAGGAAAGATGGACACAACTGTGAATCCAGGTGATTTCTGGGGAGCAGGAAGAAAGAGGGTAAAGCCAGAGGACATGCAATAGTCTCTGTGGTGTCCTGTACCTATCTGGTATACATAAGCACACATTCACATAAAAATAAATATTTTTTAAGTTGTGATAAGTTGGGGCTGGTGACACACATCTGTCATCCAAGCCCCAAGGAAGCTGAGGCAAAATGACAGTTAAATTCAGGGCCAGTCTAGACAACAGACTGAGTTCAGGTCAGGCTGGCAATTGAGCAAAACCTTTGCCCCACCCATTTTGAAACAGTGTCTTACCATGGAGCCCAGGCTAGCCTAGAATCCAATGTGTTTTGGAGTAGCCTCACATTCACATAAATCTGTCCTGAGTGCTGGGTAACAGGACATGCCACCATACTCAGTAAGACCCTGACTTAAAATAAAAATAAAAGGGTCAAGGCAAGAGAGGAGGTGGCTCAGGACCCAAGTTGGCAGTTCACAGCCACCTTGTTAACTGCCAACACTGGGATCTTATTCCCTCTTCTGACCTCTAAGGGTACCTCTACTCAAATGCACGAACTCAAACACTCAAACACACACACACACACACACACACACACACAGTTTAAAATAAACCAAATCTGACGAGGTTTGGTCTATTGCTATGAATTGTAATGATAATTGTAATTGGGGTTGTAAAACCCCTAGATCAGGTTGCTCCCTATGAGGAAATCCTCACATACATCAAGTGATGATGCTATGTAATCTTGCCCCCCAAGTTATCCCTGATTGGTCAATAAAGATGCCTACAGCCTGTAGTTAGGCAGAAGATGGAGATAGGCAAGACTGGTAGTTCCTGGGCTAGGAAGTCTGAAGCAGAGGCCATGAGGAAAGAGGAGAGAGAAAGACAAAGTCGCCATGGGGTAGGTGGACCATGAGAGCATGACCACGAAGTATGGCCCTTGAAGTAGGAACAGCCCAGGTGGAACATGGTGAGTCATATCTCGGGGTATTGACAGGGAAGTAGACAAAAATAGCACAGAGGGCTGCTATCTGCCCAGCTCTAAAGCTTTACAGCTTAGTGTAAATATAAAGGTTTTGTGTCTTGGTGAGATGGCTCAGCGGGTAAGAACACTGACTGCTCTTCCGAAGGTCCTGAGTTCAAATCCCAGCAACCACATGGTGGCTCACAACCACCTATAATGAGATCTGACACACTCTTCTGGAGTGTCTAACAACAGCTACAGTGTACTTAATAATTATAATAAATCTTTAAAAAAAAAAAAAGAAAGATTTTGCCGGGTGGTGGTGGTGGCACACGCCTTTAATCTCAGCACTTGGGAGGCAGAGGCAGTTGGATTTCTGAGTTCAAGGCCAGCCTGGTCTACAGAGTAAGTTCCAGGATAGCCAGGACTACACAGAGAAACCCTGTCTCAAAAAGACAAAAAAAAAAAAAAGTATCTTTTATTTGGGAACTAAATGATCTAAGGTAGGTGGAAACCCTCAAATATTTACTACAACACAAATCTTTACGGTAAGAGGGGAGTCTGGAGCTAGGTTTGGTAGCTGAGCCAAATAACCATAACATTTGTGAGGCTGAGGCAGAGGGTTAGAAATTTAAGGATACTCTTACTCTCTTACTCTTGCCTCTCTCTCTTGCTCTCCTGCTCCCCCCCTCTCTGAATTCCCTTCCCTCCTCTCTCTCCATGTGGCCATGGCTGGCCTCTACTTCTCTACTCTCTCCCTCCCTCTGCCTTTCTCTGCCTTTATTACCCTCTTAGCTCCCCTTCCCTAACCTCAGGCCTGCCCTGAGAAAAAGGGGTACAGTTTCACTCATCACAACTTTCTGCCATGACAATAAATGCTTAAAAAAGAAAGAGAGAGAGAGAGAGAGAGAGAAAGAGAAAGAGAAAGATACATAGTGGTTTCAAGGTCAACCCGGGTTCAATGAGACTATGTCCTCTCCAAACAAACAAAGAAAATCCTGTCTCAAAAACAATCAACCCAGGCCAGGCATGGTGGGACACACCGTTAATCCCAGCACTTGGGAGGCAGAGGCAGGTGGGTTTTGAGTTTGAGGCCAGCCTGGTGGTCTACAGAGTGAGTTCCAAGACAGCCCAGGCTCCACAGAGAAACTCTGTCTTGAAAAAACAATAAAAATTTGACCTAGCAGTTTCCCAGCTAGGAACCAACGCAAGAGTACTGCAGACTCCACTCAGATGAGAGCAGCATGTCTGTAAAAAGGGAGAGTTTTGTAATAATGGACACATAAAACATGCGCTGTCAGGCTCATGTGTGTGTGTGTGTGTCCGCCCACGTATGTGTGTATATATGAATGTGTGTATATATAGTATACATATCTATATAGTGTATATGTTTATATAGTGTGTGCAGTATATGTGTATTCTGTACAGTTTTTGTGTGTATATAGTGTGTGTGCATGTGCATATGAAGACTGGAAATCAACACTAGTAACCTCCCCTGTAGCTTCCTATCTTATCTTTTAGATAGGATCTCTTACTGAACCTGGGGCTCACTGAGAAGGTAGGTGGCTGGCCCCAGCGCCCTTCTGTCCTGGCAGCCCATGGATAGGGTTACAGGTAGAGTAATGATGCGCAGCTGTCTGTGTGCTTGTGGGTTCCAGACATCAGGTCCCCACACCTGCACCACAAGCACTTTACCAACTGAGCCATCTCCCCAGCTCCAGGCATCAAGTCTGACACCCACCACAGACAGATGAACAAACTCAAAATACACCTTTTCTCTCCATGAGAGAAAGCCACAGACCTGGTCACTGCACATTCCATGTCACTTCAGACAAAGCCTCAGCATGGACCAGTGAGCTCCAACTTGTGAGGGGGTAACAGACCTTCCCACAGCACAGGGCCTGCTCTCTCAGAGAGTGACAACAATGGTCTGGAATTGAGTAGTAGTTGATGGTTGCATACAAGAGTACATCAAAAACCACTGCCCTGTGCACAATTAGCAAATCTGAGCTAGACATCGTGGTACAGGACTGTATGGCAAAACTCAGGAGGCAGGAGTCACCAACAAGTTCTACGCCACTAAGGCTACACAGTGAAATCCTACCTCAAAAACAAACAGATAATAGATACTGTAAGTTTTGTCTAAGTTCAGAGGCTAAGGAGCAGGAGGAACAGTTCAAGGTCATACTCAGCTACTGATGGGCTGGACCATCTCAATAAGCAAATCAAACCAAAAGCAGACAAGCAATCAGCCTGGCTTCCCTAGTGAGAGCCTAGCTCAAACTTTGAGTTTAAAATTATTAACTAATCAATTAGGAGACAGGATCTGGCTGTGCTGCAAAGCGGTCTTAAATTCTTAATCCTCCTGCCTCAGTTTCCCCAGTGCTGCAACCACAATGGCCCTTTAATCCTTTTCCTCCTGTATGTCAGCCCATCCTCTGGCCCTACCTGCACATAGCACACTGGGCCCTCGGGGCCCACCTTCATGCTTCTTTTCTTCCCTGTTCACAGCTCCCTCCTTGGGCACTACATACATATATATGAGGTACATACATATGTAGGCAAAACACCCATCCACATAGAATAAAAAGAACAAGTCTTGAAAGGGCCCTCTGGGGCACCAGGTAGCTTGCCTGGCTTACATTGCTTCAAAGGTGAACTTGGGGGTGTTTGGGGACCCAGGCAGGATGAGGCAGCTATGGAAGTGTAGGCCTGAAATCCCAGCATTAAGTCGGAGGAAGCTGGAGGATCAACTAAGGCCAACCTGGGCTACATGATGCCCTGTTTCAAACAAGCACACAGAGCAAGCCAGCAGCAACTCTGGCTGCTGTGTGACAAGGGTGAAAACAGGTAATTTTGCATACAGCTCCCAGGGCCATTTATTTCTAGGACACCTACACTTTGATGTGTGGCTTCCCACAGCCTCTACTTGGACAAGCTTTTCTCTGCTCCCAGAGGCCACATTCCTCCCCCACCCACAAATACAAGACTCAGGTCCTCCAGCTCACAAAAGGTCTTAGAAGTCCAGGTGCCTGAGACCAACTCTGTCAGGTTGGCTGCTCCTGGCTAGGCCTCCATGTGTGCCTCACTTACCGGCTAGCTTAACTAATATCAACTCTTGCTCCTTTGTTCAAAATAAAGTCTTTCTTTTCTTTTTGACACAGGGTCTCACTGTGAAGCCTAGGCTGGCCTCAGACTTGTCACAGTTCTCCTACTTCCTACAAGCCTCACTACACTCAGATCAGCCACATTGTCAAGAATACCAGCAGCACCTCGTCTACACTGCCAGAAATAGAAATCTCACCTCTGGGCACAGCAGCCGCGGTGATTTTTCTAAAAGACAACATTGCTCCTATTATTCAACTGCCTGACAGACACCAGTCACCCCAACTTCTACAGGAAGCAGAGGCAGACTTCCCAGAGTCTCTCCCATGCTTACTATCCTCCATCTACAGAGAATCTCTGGTGGACCACACACCTACACCCAGAGCCTTGGCACCTACTGGGCCTTTTGCAGAAGGCACCCATATCCTCAAGTGATCACTGACTCCTAACTGTTCTAGAACATTATCCATCACCTCCTGGAGAATCCCTTCTGACTTGTTAATAAAAGCCTTTTTTCAGAGCTGGAGAGATGCCTCAGCAGTTCAGGACCCAACTTTGGTTCCCAGTACCCATGTCAGGTAACTCTCAACTTCCTGTGACTCCAGCTCCAGAGAGTCTCAAAGTGCTGGCCATCTGCGCTGATGTGCACCTGCACATAGACACACACACCTACACATGATTTAAAATTATAAAAATAAGTCTAGGGGTCCTTTTCCAGAGGACCCAGGTTCAATTCCCAACACCCACATGGCAGTTCACACCTGTCTGTAACCCTTCAGTTCCAGAGGATCTGACATCCTCACACAGACATGCATGGAGGTAAAACACCAATCAATATTTATAAAATAAAAATAAGCTGGGCGGTGGTGGCACATGCCTTTAGTCCCAGCACTTGGGAGGCAGAGGCAGGCAGATTTCTGATTTCGAGGCCAGCCTGGTCTACAGAGTAGTTCCTGGACAGCCAGGGCTGCACAGAGAAGTCCTGTCTCGAAAAACTAAAAATAAATAAATAGAAAAATTAATTAATTAATTAATTAATTACCTAGAGAGAGAGTGTGTGTTAGAGAGAGACTGCCTCACAAAATATTTATTCTGGCACACACACTTAATAAAATTCAAATGATGTATTTATCTTTCACTTTATATGCCTGGTGTTTTGCAGACATATATGTCTGTGTGAGGGAGCCTATACCCTAGAACCAGAGTTACAGATAATTTTGAGCTGCCATGTGGATCCTGGGAATTGAACCCAGGTCCTGTGGGAGAGAAGCCAGTGCTCTTAACCACTGAACCATCTCTCCAGTTTCATAATTAAGTTTAAAACCCAGAAAAGTCTAGGTATGATGGTGCACACTTTAACCCCAGCACTTGGGATTCAGAGGCAGGCGGATCTCCAAGTTCGAGGCCAGCCCAGTCTACATAGTGAGTTCCAGGACAGCCAGGGCTACACAGAGAAGACCTGTCTTAAAAACAAAAAACAAACACAAGGAAGAATTTGTTTCCACAGTGTCTTACGTAACCCGGGTTGTCCTAGAAACCACCAACAATCAGAAGAGGACCTTGAACTTCTGTTCCTCTGGCCTCCATGCATGGTTTACAGGTGCCCAGGAAGGATCCCAGGGTCCTTTGCAGGCCAGGCAAGGGCTCTATCAGCAGAGCTACAGCTGCAGCCCGCCCGCACATCTTCAGGTACCCTGGCACTTGGGAATACAGGGTCTCCTGCCACTGCTGCTTTGAGAATCAGAGCCATGTTACAAACAGATGTGAACTGCTCAGAAAACAGCTGAGAAGCTTCAGATAACACAGGGCCAGAGCTGACCCAACTAGCCTGAAACCCTGCCTTTCCTCACCCAGTAGCCATTGGATACCTTTCCTGGCTGCAACACTGAGACTGTCCACCTCTGTTGGTGGCACCAGTGTCAGCCATTAGTGCTGCAGGCACAGGGCCGATGCTGTCTCTTGAATGAATAAGATGAGGGAATGAGCCACCATATCCACAGAAGATACTAACACTGTGTCTCTGACATACGACCACCAGATAGGGATGAGTCCTTACTCCTTCTAGGCAGCCTTGTGAGGTGAGAGAGACAGAGACACTTCTGTCTAAAGCCCAGGTGGTAGAACCTAGCCAAGTGCCATAAACAAAGCTGGCTCTCATCTCCTGCTTTTGCCCTTTTGCTGTGGTCCCCAGTGCCTCACCCAGCCACCAGGATTCGAGGAATGTCAGAGGCAAAGGCCTCGCCCATCTCACGGCTGCCCACGTTGGCGATACAGTGCAAGGCCAGGCACATGAAGGTAGGGTTGCGACTGGCCAGGTCATTCTTGATAGCGTTGTTGATGAGCCGGATCAGCTCTGAGTTCGAGTTCACCAGGACTGAGATGAACAGGTACCCCTGTCGGGCAGAGAGGGGATAGCTGGGCACCTTTGGCTAAAGGACACTAGACCAGCATGCAGCTAAGTAGACCTGAGTCCTCCTTCCATCAGATCCAGGGATCCAGACCTAAGCCTCCTCCCTCTGCCCCAGCATCTATCCAGTCTCCTGCACTCACTATCTGCTTCTCCGTGTACTTGTTGGAGCTTAGCAGGTTCACTGCCTCCATATGTCCAAAGTCAATGTCGTGGCCAAGCAGGAATATGAAGAGCAGCTTACACACATACTTCTTTTTACTGTAGCCATCCAAGGCCTTGTCCCCTGAGGCAGAGGATGGGAAAGGGAGCCAAGTGAGGAAGCTTCTAAGCACCTTGGGCCCTGGATCCCTCCCAGGCCCTGGGCCAGCAGCTTGCCTTTGAACTTGGAGCGGATGTTGGCCAGTTCCTTGTTGATCCTCTTGATCTCAGCCTCTTTGCTCTTACCTGTGGAGAGAGCACAGGCACACAAGGCCACAGGCAGCCACCAGTGGCAAGGTTATATATAAGCTTTCTGCTACCCCTTCCTCCTCCCGGTGGCCCATGAGCTGCAGGATGCTGGGGCTGGCTTTTGGAGGGGTCTATCACACCCTGTCATGGGAGCCCAAAGGCCCATCTCTCATGTTCTATCGATGAGCACATCATGGCAGAGCTGGGACCAACCAATCACTGAAGAGTTCTGCTGGCTCCTGTCACCTCCCTCAGCAATAGCACCTGACAGCACCCTCCCCACACCCCTTCCTTTCTCATGGCCTAGCTCTCTTAACCCCTATGTCTACACTGTTCCTAAACCTCTGCTGTAACAAAAGATTCTCTTTGTGATTCCAGGCCCGCTGTCTGCTACCCCATGTACCCTAGTCTGTCTGTCTCTGGCCATTCTCACTGCCCACCGGAGCCCCAGGGCCACACCTCCAGACTCCACTGTCCACTCATTTTGCCCCACACGTGCCCCACCTCAGAGATGTCCCTGTACTGCGACACACCATCAACCCCTCACCCGAATACAACCTGCACATACATGGTTCCTTTGGCAGCTCTTTTCTCTGCTCTCTGCCTCCTTCCCATCCCTACCCTCTGAGTTATGGGACACTGGCCTTGGCCTCCAGCCACTCCTGTGTTCTATCACTTTGGTCTTAGCTCCTGCAACTTCCTTTGAGAGGTGCTTTCCACTCACTTTTGTCCAAGAAACTCACTATTGTTATAATTATAACATTTTTCATGGGTATGAGCATGAATGAGTGCCTGCAGGGGCTGCAGCCAGTGCCTGGCATACAGCAGACGCTCTGTTAACAGCTAGCTGGTCAGTTCCAGGAAGCACTAAGTGAATGAGGAGGGACCGAGAAGATAAGCATTCACACCATCCTCCTCCACAAATCCTCCTCACCTCTGCCCTTAATTCCCAAGCAGTTCTACAAGCTCCACTCAGACAGTGACTACAGCAGGAAGTCCCTGGAATTAGCACCCTCATCACACAGCTACATAGTCTGGGTGGCAATGGCAGACAGGCAGTTCCTGAGCATCCAGGCTGAGGCTACTTCAAACTGAGACAGGTGGTAAGGAGCAAGAACACACGGGGCTAGAATGCTATGCAGTGTCCATCGTGGGGGCACACCTATGATCCCAGCACTGGGGATGCAGGGGCAGATAGATCTTGAGTATGAGGTCAGCCTGGGCCACACAGCTACTGAGGCCCTACCTCAAAAAATAAACAAAACCAAAACCAACAAACCCCCAAAGGGCTAGCTAGGGGCAGGCTCAGTGTGGGCACGCTAGCCGAGCACACCCAGCCCTCAGGCTCCATCACCAGCACTGGAACCAGAGGAAGAATGTTAAGACACTGACTCCAATGGCAGTATTCTGAATATGCTGGGTTATATAAATAAATAGCTAAAATTAATTTTGGGGGTGGAGAGATGGCTCCACGGGCAAAATGCTTACTGTGTAAACATGAGAACCTGAGTTTAGGTATCTAGCACCTACTTTGCTGGGCGTGGAAGCACACATCCACAGCTTCAGTGCCAGGGTGGTGGAGGGCAGATCCCCAGATGTGCTCTAGGGGCAGTGAGACCATTTGTATCAAGTAAGGTGCAGAGCAACTGAAGAAATACCTCTGGCCTTGACATGTGTACCAACATACACACACAGAAAATAAAATAAATCTGATTGCTTCTGTCTATCAGAAACATGTAAGGGAGCAAGTCACATGACCAGCAACCAGCAGCTGTGATGCCCGCCTGTGTGATGCCAGCCCTGTGAGGGAGCCCTCTAAGGTATGGTCAACCTCTTCCCTGGTCAGAGCCTCCTCTAGTAAGGGCTCAGTAAGGCACCAGGACAGCACTGACTGTGCCACTGGCGCAGGCCTGCCACCCCAGGCTTTAGTTAGTTTTTTGTTTTGCTTTCTCTGACACAGGGTTTCTCTGTATGTTCCTGACTGTTCTGTTACTCTGTAGACCAGGCTGTCCTTCTGAGTGCTGGAATTAAAGGCATGCACCACTACCGCCAGGCTTTGGTTAGTTTTTTAAACAGGGTCTTGCTGGGCATTTGGTGGTACAGATCCCAGCATTCTGGAGGCAGAGGCAGGTGGATCTCAGTTCAAGGCCAGCCTGGTCTAGAGAGTGAGTTCCAGGACAGCCTAGCCTACAAAGAGAAACTTCAAAAAATATAAGAATAAAAATAAAAACAAACAGGGTCTTGTGTAGCCCAACCTAGGATCAAATTAGCTCCGTATCTGAGGATTCCTTGTACTTGTGATCCTCCTGCTTTCAACTCCCCAGGGCTTCATGCATGCTAGGCAAGCACTCTACTGACTAAGGCACAGACCAGTCTCTTCCTATTTTTACAGGGAGCTAAGGTAGGAAGATCTAGACTTCAAGACCAGCCTGGACAACTTAGTAAGACCCTATCTCAAAAGAATAAAATGAAATTAAAATTAAAAGAGAGATGGCTCAGTAGGGAAGAGTGCTTGCTGCATTTACAGAGGAGCTGGGTTCGATTCGTCCATATGGCAGCTCACAATGGTCTATAACTCCAGCAACGAGGGATCCTATGCTCTCTTCCAGCTTCTGCAGGGAAAAGGCACACATGTGATGTACACACATACATGCAGTGTATGTGTGTGTGTGTGTGTATACACATACATACATATATACAAACATACATACATACATATATACACACTAAAAAATCTCAAAAGATTTTTTTTTTTTTTTTTTTTTTTTTTTTTTTTTTTTTTTGATTTTCTGTGTAGCCCTGGCTGTCCTGGAACTCACTCTGTAGACCAGGCTGGCCTCAAACTCAGAAATCCGCCTGCGTCTTCCTCCCAAATGCTGGGATTAAAGGCGAGCAGCACCATTGCCCAGCTTACGATTTATTTATTTTTAATTGAAAAGAGGGCCAGTCATGAGGCGAAGTTGGTAGAGTACTTACGCAGAATGCACAAAAGACCTGGTTTTGATTCCCCAGAACTACATAAACTAGGTATAGTAGCACACACTGGTAACCCTAGCAGTGGGAGGAGGGTAGAAAAGCAGCAACACCATCATGAGTTCTAGGCCATCTTACGTTACACAGCAAGTTAGAGGCTAGCACAGGATACATGAGACTAAGTAAACAAATAATTAGCAGGAAGGGCCTTGAGCAGGACAGGAATCTACCCTGAAACCCCAGGAAAGATGGGAGAGCTCTGGGCCTAGTGTGACCCCATGGCTTCGGCACAAGCTCTGTGACCTGTGCTGCCTCAAACAATACCTGACCATTGTCACTTCCTAATCAGTCTCCTGAGTTCTATGGGTCAGCACTTCTCCCACATTTCCTGGGAACTCTTCACCTGGTAAGGGTAGATAGGGATTCAGCCACACTTGAAAGGCTACTTGGGCTCCATTGGGGCTGTGGAGAAGCAGCCAGAAGAGGGGACATTTTAGGAGGACATGAAGAGATGAATAAGGTTCAGCCAGGAGGCTGAGTCAGATCACCAGCCAGGGATGCAACTGCGCCAGGCAGGGAGTTGCCCTTGAGGGTGCTAAGGGGGTGGACAGTGTCCCTCACAAGGGCAGGGAATGATGGTGACCAAGGTGGTGCCAGGTGAACACTAGAGTGTAGGCACTTCTGTTCCTGACCGTGTGACAGGACATCACCCAAGAGCTGTCTGACTGCCCAGTACAGTGGCACACAACTGGGGTTGAGCACTAGGAAAAAGCAGGGAGATCAAACCCTGGCTAACTTGGGTTACACAGACAAACAAACAAACGACCCAGCTCTGGGGAGGCAGAAAACAGCTCTGTGGCAGAACCCTTGCCTGGCAGGCTTCAACACCAAGCCCTGGACACACACACCCTGTAAACACTCCCTGTAATGCTCTTAGAGGACACGGCAGAGCTCATGGGATGAAAATGCTTGCTGTCCAAGCACGAGGACTTGAGTTCAGATCCATAGAATGTAATGCATACATACCCTAGCCCAAGTGAGCCCCACCGAGGGATGAGAGGTGAAGCCTGGCTAACTGCCTGAAACTCACAAACCAGGGAGCTTGGCGACTGTAGCAGTGAGCAAGAGGCCCTATCGCACACAAGGGGAGAGTGAGGGCTCACACCTAAGGGTATCCTCTGACCTCCACTCACTGGAGCACATCTGTGCCTGCACAGACAGACACACGTGTACTGAGAGTGGATTTGGATATATATAAATATACTCCATGTTTCTGTTTTCTTTTGCAACAGTCTCTCCCTCTGCTACCAATTCCAAGTCCTATCCCCACGAATGAAGAACACATGCTCTTAAATGTTGACCTACTTCTCCATGTAGGCACTCATTGATCTGTAAATATGTGTATTTGTGTTTGTGAATTCTGTAACTAAGCCCAGGGCTTGGCCCCAGCCCCTCACTCAGGATTCTAGGCAGGGGCGCTACCACGGAGCCATGCCCCCTGAGTGATGCTAAGCAAGCTCCTCACTGCTGAGTTACATCCTCTGTCCTAGATACAGTTTTTCAGGGAAGGGAGAATGTTTTTTGGTCTCTAGCTAGTTGAATTCACAGATCTGAACCTCGCCACTACAGAGGGTCATCTCTCTGTGTGAGTGTGTGTCTTTCTTTAGGCTTTAGTCACATCTATCAGACAGTGGTTTGGGCATAATTGATACACTCTGCTATTAAAAAGAACTCAGAGGGGCTAGAGAGATGGCTCAGTGGTGAAGAACATTTGCTGCTCTTCCCAAGGGTCCAGGTTTAGTTCCTGGAATCCACATGGTGGTTCAAAACCAACTGTCACTCCAGTTCCAGGAGATGCAATACCCGTTTTTCTGTCCTCTGCAGACACCAGACATGCACACTGTATACATACATACACAGGAAAACCTTTTACGCACATAAAGCCTGGTCTACATAGTGAGCTGCAGGACAGCCAGTGCTACATAGATCAACCCTGCCTCGAACAAAACCAAACAAAGATAAATATATCTTTTATTTAAAATAGCAGAAAGAAGCCGGCGGTGGTGGCACACACCTTTAATCCCAGCACTTGGGAGGCAGAGGCAGGCAGATTTCTGAGTTCGA
>NW_022196904.1:36450251-36453565 GCF_008632895.1 Mastomys coucha
TCAGAAATCCACCTGCCTCTGCCTCCCAAGTGCTGGGATTAAAGGCGAGCGCCACCACCGCCCGGCTAAAGATTTATTTTTATGTGCATTGGTATTCTACCTGCATATCTGTGCTGGGAATGGAACTCTGGAAGAGCAGCCAGTGCTCTTAACTGCTGAGCTATCTCTCCAGTCCCATAAATTTTTCTTTTTTAATTTAAAAACTGAAGTATAGAGTCTCCAAACTAGCCATGCCTGGTAGTGGAGGCATAACATCCTTGCTTCTTGGGAGAGTAAGTGAGGGCAATCATAAGCTCAAATCCCAGCGGGCAGTGGTGGCACATACATTTAATCCCAGCACAGATGCAAGTGATCTCTGAGTTCAAGGCCAGCTTGGTCTACATAGTGAGTTCTAGGACAGCCAAAGTTATACAGAGAAACCCTACCTTGAAAAAAAAAAAAAAAAACCACACATAAACAAACTAACTCACTAAATTAAAAAATAAAATAAAAAATAAAAAACAAGTTCAAGACCAACTTGGGTCAGAGTAAGTTCAAGTCTAGCCTGGACTAGTTAGTGATGCTCTATCTCAAAATCAAAAGAAAAAAAAAGAGCTGGCACTAATTGGAGCTCAGTGTAATGGCTCCAGTCTATAATCCTAGCACTTTGAAGGCTGAGGCAGAGGGACAGATATAAGCTCTAAGCTAACCTGGACTACAGAGACTCTATTTCTAAAAATTTAAAACCAAAAGCCTGGGAGTATAGCTCACTTGGTAGCAAGCTTTTCTAGCACAAAGCTCCAAGCCCAATCCTAGCACTGCATAAAGCAGGTGCAGCACACCTGTAATCCCTGCAGAAGGTCAGTGGGGACGACCAAGAGTTTAGTGTCATCGCGGCTAAATCTAGGCTACATGAGACTGTCTGGGGGTTAGGGGAGCTTGATTGTGCTTGGGAGCAGGGCTTAGTAGAGACCCCTTGCCTAAGGCCCTGGTTTCCATTCCCAGTACTAGGGGAGAAAATAAAAGCAAAAGGCAGTCCTACAAAGAGCATTCAGCATTCAGGGTCTAGGGACAGTGCAATGGGGCTCCACAGAAGGAACTGCCCAAAGCTACTAGACAGACTGAGCACTGGTTAGCTTGCTATGGAGCCCTCAGGATAGTCAGGCAGTAATCTCACCAATACAGGAGGGATGCAAATGTGCCAATGAGTCTTAAAGCAAGTCTCTCATTCACAAAGGGCTGGAATCCTCCCTCCTTCTCTTCCTTTCTTTCCTTGAGATGCTCTATGGGATGGTGTCAGCACTCAAAGCTATGCAGTCTTGGTTGTCCTGGAATAGCTCACTACGTAAAGGAGGCTAGCCTCGAACCCATAAAAGATCTGCCTGGCTCTCACTCCCAAGTGCCACATCTGGCATGGAGGGATTTCTTGAGTGGGTGTGGGAATGAGCCACTCCTGGTCCTGCAGAGCTTTGGTTTGGTGGAGAGGTAGACAAGGACAACAGTGAGTGTTTTGACAGAGACAAGCTTTGGGGAGACTGGAACTGGGTGGGGGGAGGAAGGCCCCCTGGTGAGAAGCAGAGACAAGGCAATGGAAGCAGCAGACAGACAGGCTTGCAGGGGGCCAGCAAAAGGGATCCCCTTGAACGGCTTGAGCATAAAAGGTCAGGAGTGAGGGCCACCTCCACAGGAGCAGCTGCCTGCGGTTATCTTCCTTCATGATGGAGACCTACTCCAGCATGAAGTTTACAGCTCAGAGGTACACAGGCAGGAGTGACAACTTCTGTAAGTGGTTACAGAAGCATCAGCATCAAGGTGCGTCTGTAATTACCCTCAAAGGAATTTGGGCCAGCCTGGCCCTACCCTGGAGGACCCTGTGTGCACTCATGGAGAAAGTGCAGAGGCCCGAACCCTGACACCTGTGAACCCTGACCAAAAGCCCATCAGCCATTGCTTCCAGACCTTGGATTGCCACAAGACTGAATGTCCTGATCCTTCCATGGCCAAAATATAGCCATGTGGTATGAGGCACTGGAACCAGGACAGTTGTGACAGAGCGTGTGTGTGTGTGTGTGTGTGTGTGTGTGTGTGTGTGTGTGTATTGTAGAGTCAGATTTCTCACCTATCCTTCACATTTATGAGGAATCTAGAATTGAACTCTGGTCACCAGGCTTGCACAGCAAGTGCCTTTACTGCTATGGGTCTCACCAACCCTACTTTGTTTTGTTGGAGACAGGGACTCCCAAAGCCCAGGCATTGAACTTGCCTTGAACCAAGGGTAACCTCAGACTTCTGATGCCCTTGCCTCTACTTCTCAAGTGCTAGGAGACCAGGCTGGCACCATGACACCCAGTTTTCAGTATTCCTTCTTGATCCCTAGCAATAATTGGGGGGCGAGGACTGGCTTATTTGTTCATCTACCCACTTCCACCTTCATCAAACACCTGCTAAAGGCCCCCTAAGGGCCAGGACCTGCAGAGGGCAGAGCTGAAGATGACCCCGGGACTGAGGCA
Source organism: Mastomys coucha (assembly GCF_008632895.1). Lineage (NCBI taxonomy): Eukaryota > Metazoa > Chordata > Mammalia > Rodentia > Muridae > Mastomys > Mastomys coucha. The sequence continues at coordinate 36,452,741 of NW_022196904.1, forward strand.
CTGCCACAGTAGATCTAACTTGGGGCAGGATGTGCTTCTTCCTGTGCTGTAGCTTTAGGCAGAGGGAGTCAGCACTCCAACCCCAAGGTCTTCTCCATGGACCTGCTCCAGAGGAACAGGGTTTAGATAGGAGACAGCCCTAGCCTGCAGCTCCTCTCTGATAAGGCTTCCCTGCTCAGGGAGGGAGCATCATGCTTTCACAGAGCCCAGGCTCAGTAGCTGTTATCCTCAGGATCTGAGCTTCCTACTCAGAGCCTGCTTGCTGTGCCCCACAGGGCTCCACCCCAGAGGGCTTCCTCCATCCCAAACCTGACTCTATTCTCTCCTTGCCCATAGATCTACCTGCATGCTCTCAGGACAAATAGCAGCCTGACCTCTAACCACAACTCCCTGATCTCTGGACCTCTGCATCATCACCCATGGCTTGACTCATCCATACCTCTACATCCCACTGCAGTGAGTGTTTTGAAGCAGAGCCCAGACAGAACTCCACAAACCTCTCCCCTACTGGGCTTACAATGTTGCACATATATCTTAGTTTGAAATAAATAAATATTAAGATATAAATCACAAACCTATCATCTCAGTACTTGGGAGGTAGAGGCAGATAGGTCAGATGATGAAGGTCATCTTTATCTATGCAATGAGTTCAAGGCCAGTTTTGGTTAGTAAAGGAGTCCCTGTCTCAGAAAACCAAAAGCTAAGAAAAACTTCAGTTAAAAAGCAAGAGATAGACAGGCGGTGGTGGCACAAGCCTCTAATCCCAGCAGTTGGGAGGCAAAGGCAGGCGGATTTCTTTTTTTCTTTTTCTTTCTTTCTTTCTTT
>NW_022196904.1:36453575-36462402 GCF_008632895.1 Mastomys coucha
GGGTTTCTCTGTGTAGCCCTGGCTGTCCTGGAACTCACACTGTAGACAAGGCTGGCCTCGAACTCAGAAATCCGCCTGCCTCTGCCTCCCAAGTGCTGGAACTAAAGGCGTGCACCACCACCGCCAGGGCCTAGGATGCTTATGGAGTATTTAGAACTGAGTGAAAGAATAAGATAAATTGAAATAATAATGCAATGTATTTCAAGTAGAATTTTGAAGTTGATAATAAAAAGAAAACTACCAGGCAATGGTGGCACACACCTTTAATCCCAGCACTCAGAAGGCAGAGGCAGGAGATCTCTGTGAGTTCATGGTCAGCCTGGTCTACAAGGCCAAGTTCCAGGACAGCCAGAAACCTCTCTCTATTCTGTGTGTGTGTGTGTGTGTGTGTGTGTGTGTGTGTGTGTGTGTGTGTGTACATCCATCCATACATACACACATATATATGCATATGAGGAGGGGAGAAAAGAAAATTGTCCTGCTTTAGTAATGACAAGAGCTGCCATCATGTCTGGCTCTTTGGAGATGGAACCCTGGAGTCAACAGCACTCTAAAGTATTAAAGTACTAGAAAAGTACACTACCTTTCAACTACGCACTAGCGCCTTTTTATTTTATTTTTTTTAATTTAGAGACAGGCAACCATGTAGCCTTGGCTGTCCTGGTGTAGACCTGGCTGGTCTCAAACTCACAGACATCTGCCTGCCTCTATCATTCAAGTGCTGGGACTAAAGGCATGTGCTAACTCTCCTTGTATATGTGTATGGGTGTTCTACCTTCATGTATGTCTGTGTGTGCAGTACCTACAGAGGCCAGATGGTGTCCCATGGAACTGAAGTTACAGGTGGTGTAAGCTGCCATTTGGTACTGGGAATCGAAGCCAAGATTCAGTGGACTTACCTGCTAAGCCATCCCTCTAGATCCTAGAGGGTTTCTATGTGTAGTCACCTTGGTCCTGGAACTGGCTCTGCAGACAAGGCTGGCGTTATACTCAGAGACCCACCTGTCTCTGCCTCAGTGCTGTGATTAAAGTTGTGTGCCACCACTACTTGGCTCAGCCCCTAATTCTCATTTTAAGTTGCTCAAGCTGCTTTTTGAACTTACTCTATAACACAAGGTGACTTTTAAAAATTGTTGTTAATATATTTATTACATATGTGTATACATCATTGTATGCTTGTAGCAGACAAAGGACAACTGTAGGAGTCAGTTCTCTCCATCCACCATGTGATTCCAGGAATTGAACCCATGTCAGGTCGGGCAGCAAGTGTCTACCTACTGAGATATCCAGTGAGGCTCAGGCTGACTGTGAACTTGAAGTCCTCCTGTCTCAGCCTCTGGAATAGCTGGCATGACAGGCCTGAGCTCTAGTTGTGGTTCTGTTTGCATTTCTTGTCTGACTTGTATCAAGCCACAGAAATGCATCTGTGAGGACAGCCGTGATCTGCTCGAAGTACCATCTCTTCATAGGGTCACAGCTGCACAGAGCATACACTCCTCTGTCTTATTTGTCACTGTGCCCCAGTGCTGTCACAGGGCTTGAAACACACCAGCCACTCAACACCTGGCTGTCAAGGCAAGGACAGGGCAATGCTAGGTGCTACAGCAGAGGCCAGCTGCTAAACCACCCCAAGGTCTGCACTTTTGTCTTTACTGTCCTCTGGCTGTTCTCTAGGGTCCTACAGTGTAGTAACTACCTATCTTCTTTCTCTTCTCCAAACTCCAACATAAATTCCCTTTGTCAATCCTTCAAAAGTGACCTAAAACCTTTTATTTTGTTTGGATTGTCTAGGTGTATATCTGAATGTGTAAATGCACATGCCCTTGGAATCCAGAAGAGCGTGTGAAATCCCATAGAGCTAGAGTTATAGGCATTTCTAAGCCAACTGATGTGGGTCCTAGGAACCAAATATTGGTTCTCTACAAGTATATTTAACTGCTGAGCTACCTCTCCAGCCCTGTTGGGGTTGGTTTCTGGTTTGCTTTGGTTTGTTTTTTCGAGACAGGGTTTCTCTGTGTAGTCCTGGCTGTATACACCAGGCTGGCCTTGAACTCAGAAATCCACCTGCCTCTACCTCCCAAGTGCTGGGACTAAAGGCATGCGCCACCACTGCCCAGCTTTTGTTTTGTTTTTGAGCCAAGCCTTGCTATGGAGCCCAGACTGTCCCTATACTCACCATCCTAGCCCCGTGGCCTTCCAAATGGTACGCTGACAGCGTGCGACCCCAGCCCCTTGCTTCTGCTCACGGCTGAGCAGTCCTGTTCTCACACTTGTCCTAGAGGTCTGTACTACCTTTGCTTTGGTTTCCAGCTGCCCTCCTAACTTCTCAAGTCTATTCTCACAGACAGAGCAATCATTCAACAGTTTAGACTTTCTCCTTGACACACAGTCTTACCTAAGACAATCTGAAACTCACTAGCCTCCTGTCAGCACCACCGTGCCTGGTTCTAGAGGAATCCAGTGAGCCACTTCCTGCCTCTGCTCAAAAGCATTCTACAGTTTTTGGTTTAGCCACGGAAAAGCTACAGTGCCCAGAGCCCTTTGGCCCCCATGTCTCCTCAGTCCTCACTCAGGTCCGATGCTTACATGTACTTGGCCTAAGCAAGCTGCAACTGCAGTACCTCTGAACACTTTACCGCCCTGCATGGACCCTGTTCCTCTCAAACCCAGGACTTATGGCCTTTCCAGTCCTGATACTCCACAGGACCAGCCACTGGCAGACTAGCTTGTGCTCCCTTCTGTCTACTCAATCTCATCTTAAGGAACAGATACCCAAACAACATGGAGTTTTGTTTTGTCTTTGTGGTGCTAGGGATGGAACCCAGGACCTTGTTCACCCTAGGCAGATACTCCACCATCAAGCTATGCCCTCAGCCCTTCGCTGAGATATGTTGGGTAGGTGCTCTACTGCTGGACACCAGCCCCAGCTCCAAGGGTAGGAATTCTACAGAGCTGTAACCCCAGTACTTCAAATAGCGACTGATAAACCAGAGGAATCAAACAGGATTCATCATATAAACGAGTCATCAAATGTCTGTGGGCGACATTGTTAGGAATGGAGTTAGCCAAAGGGGCTCAGTGGGGTGCAGAGGATCATCCCACCAGTAGTTAACAGAGACAAAGCAGACCCATTTTTAACAGGTACCCATGCCAAAGTCTACAACCCTTCCTATCTCCATCTCTTCTCACAGGGTCCGAAGCATCTCTCATGTAAGGGAGCACAGAGCTTCCCACTGTCCTTCTGCTGACACCTACTGAGCTCAACATCCTCCCCTGAGCAGCTTGGAGGAGTCATTCTTTAGATCTTAGCCAATGCCAACAGCAGCTACTAGGACCTGGCCTAAGACCTCACCCCACATCAGCCCAGCCACCCCTCCTTAAGAAGCCATCAGCAGCCTCTCCTAACATGAATAAACTGAGAGGTGAGGTCCCTCATTCAAGGTCACACAGTGATAGAGTTCTATAACACAAAGCCAGCTCTGGCCGACCACATCCATTCATGGAACCTCTGAAAGCTCCTGACAGCTCCAGATACAGCATCTGCTCCCTGGAGTTGTGAGCTGAACAGCAGCCAGGCCATCCCATTGCTACACACCTTCCTAGAAGGGATCATGGTCCTCATATTGACAAGCCAAGGAAGGCTTGGATCCAGGCCTGCCTTGCTCCCTTCCTTGGGGTACAAACTTCCCCTACCCCCAGTTTGTTAGATCTCTTCCCATGGAGCATTGAGATGCCTTGCTTCCTCCCAGGGGTCTGCTTCCATCATAAACACTCACTTTGTGATACCTTCCCAGGTCCTGCTGGTATCTGAGGTTGCCCCAAGACTTTATATCTATATTTCCTCTCTTCTTGTATGTAGCCTCTTCAATGCCGTTCATGTTTGCGGGTTGGAGGGTTTGGGGGACATTGGCTTTTTCAGACAGGGTCTCTCTGTGCAACCCTGGCTATCATGGAACTTGATTTGTACACCAGGCTGGCCTTGAACTCACAGAGATCAGGCTACCTATGTCTCTGAGGTGCTAGGATTAAAGGGCTGCCCAAGCACACTTGGTACCTTCCATGTCTTTTAAGCAATCTTCCAGGTAGAGTCTTTTCATACATCATCCTCTGGTCCTCTGTCCCCCACCTCTTCATCTCTAGTCTGTCTGCTGTCCCCCAACCTTATCATCTCTAGTTTTTCTGCTGTGTCCTCACCTTATCATCTCTGGGCCCTATGGTGGTGCTCCCACCATGTCATCTCTGCTTCCTCTGCAGTTTCCCCCACTTCCATCACTGATCCCTTCGCTGTCCCTCACCTTATCTTCTCTATCCTTCTGCTGTCAACCCATTTCTATTTCTGATTCCTAATATCTCCCCACTTCATCATCTCTGGTTACCTTGATGCCCCCCACTTCCATCTCTAGTCTCTCGGCTGTCCCCCTCCACTTTATCATCTCGAGTCCCTCTGCTGTCCTCCCACTTTATTATATCTGGTCTTTCTGCTATCCCCCAATTTTATCATCTCTGGTTCCTGGGCAGTTCCCCAACTTCTGGCCCTTGGCCCTAGGTGGTTGCCCGCCTCCCACCTCTTCTGCGTCCCTGATTTACTCCATCTAGGCTCGGAATGGCACTGAATGACCTACCTAACCCGTTGCCCTATTCCCTCCACCTCCTCCCGCCACGTCCGCCCGCGCCATCCTGGTCCTTCCCGGGAGGACACCCCCGCTCTTCCCTGCTCCCTCCGCCCGGTTGCCGCGTGACCCCCGGGCCCCGATCGTGAGCTCACAGTTCCGGATGTCGGAGATGAACACGGCAAGCCCACGCATGCCATCGCCTTTGGATACAGCCGGCATGATGGCGGAGGGCTCGGCTCCAAGCCTGGCCGAACGGGCGAGGGGCTAGCTGACGGCACCGGGCGGAAAGGACCCCAGACGGCGCCGAGGTGCCGGCCGGGGGAGGGCGGGCTAGCGGCGGGCTGGCTGCAGGCCGACGCCCCGCCTCAGACCCGCCCCTACGGATTGTCATCCGGGAACGTACACCACTTGTTAGCTGAAAGCCCTGCCGCTCACAATAGAACGCCCGCCCCCCTCTCTCTCTGATTGGGTAAATAGTAAAGATACCCGGCGATGATTGGTGCAGTACCAGGCTATTTCCGTTCGGAGCTGGGAGGCAGGGGGCGTTGCCCTAGAGACAGGCGGAGTTCGATGACACACCCTGGGACCGCCCCCTGAACGGCCGAGACCAACTCTAATTGGATGGACCACCAGCTCCGCGCCAGTAGGGCGGGATGTAAGAGGCCGAAGGAGGCGGAACTTCGGGAAAAGAAGACCAATGGGTGAGGAGATTGCACTCCGCAAGGCTCTGCCGATTCGCCGGAAGCGTCATACTTCCGCCCTCGAAGGGGCGGTTGTGGGGGGCGGGCAAAAGGGCGACGACCCGTAGAAAAGGAAGGAGAAAGAAGGCCTGTCAGTCAGCTGAGCCGCGATAGGTGGAGCGATGCCTGCAATTCCCTGCTGCAGAGAGGGGCTGGGCGAGGCGAGACTGTGAGGTGTCCACTACGCAGGCGCCTCTCTCTTCCCAGCCTGTCTCCACTCCTGCGACCCGAGCCTCGGGAGCATTCCTCTTCCCTCTTCTTTCCCTAAAAACAATACCTGTAAATTTGATTTGTCTGGAAACCTTTCATCCATGAGAGGAGGGACTGCCAGCCAAGGCTTGTTACCATAGATACTGAGGTCCAAAGAGATTGAATGGCTTCCCCAAGACTACACAGCTCAAAAATTGAAAACTGGGGGATTACTATTTTGGTTTTTAAATATTTTTCAATATAGGTTGCTCTTTTTTCCTCCCTCAATCCCAGTATCGAAGACAATCTGCATATAATGGTCATAAGATCAAAATTGCTTCCCAAGGAAAAGCCAGTTAAAGCCACAGTTGAGGACTGGGTCAGTTTGTTTTGCCTCCGACTCCCTAGGTTCTTTGGTTCACTGGTTGCAGGGAAGTCAAAGCCCCCAGATGGCCAATGCCTAGGGCTATTGAGAAATTTGAGGCAAAGGGACTTGGAAGAGTCCATGTCTATTATCCCCATAAACAAAACAGCACCCCAGACAGGCTTTTCTAATTTCTGACACCCCCAGAATGGGTCTAGAAGGTGTGTCCTGGGACCTAAGAAGGGGCAACACTGAGACCTTGTGAATAGGGCAGTTTTCTGTGAGTTTGAGGCCAGCCTGATCTATGTAGAGAGGTCCAGGATAGCCATGACTACATAGAGAGTCCCTGTCTCAAAAAACAGAAAAGGTTAAGGATGTAACCTTTAATCCCCAGTAAGGGAATGGGTGTATGTGTGGCTCAGAGATAAAGCCTCTACTTAGAAATCCCCTGTGAGGGACTGGGGCATGGCTCAGATGCAAAGCTCTCACCTTGAATCCTCCAGTGAGGGGCTGGGGCCTGTTTCAGTGGGAGAGTACTTGACTAATACATCCAAATGCTGAGTTCAATCCTGAGCACTGAAAAAAAAAAAAAACAAAAAAACAAAAAACAAAAAAAACCCACAAAATCAGATGTCTACTTCCTGGAGAGTTTCTAAGTATTAGAGACATCCATAAGATGCTTAAGGATACGGATTACCAGTGATGTTTGAGCTAATGGTCCATGGAGGGATATGGAGAAGAGACATAAAATATAGCAAGAATATATACAAAGTCTATCTCTAATTAGCCTAGTAGAACATCTCTTCCTATTCCCTGCTCATGCAGCCTGGTATGGACAAGAGGAGTTACTGAGTTCTGTGTAAAAAGAATGGCCTTTTATTCCGGGTCCCTCACAAGTAGACAGGAACCTCAGTGTTCCCCGACATGTCCACACTGCTTGCATAGCTGTTGCTCTTAGATTGCTTGCTTGTTCTGAGACAGAGACACACTATGTACACCAGACTGTCCTGGAATCACACAGATCCTCCCACCTCTGACTCCATAGTATTAGGATTAATGATGTATGCCACTATGCCCAGTTCACAGGTTTTTGGTTTTGTTTTGTTTTTGTTTTGTTTTTTTTTTTTTTTTTTTTTTTTTTTTTTTTTTTTTTAAGATTTATTGTTTTATTATGTATACAGCATTCTGCCTACATGTATGCCTGCAGGCCAGAAGAGGGCACCAGATCTCATGATAGATGTGGTTCCTGGGAATTGCACTGTGGACCTCTGTTAGAGCAGACAGTGCTCTTAACCTGAGCCATCTCTCCAGTCCTCACAGGTTTATTTTTAAGTCCAGACCTAAAGCAAAAGCTTTCTGAAAAGCAGCAAATACCAGGGGAGGGAACTCAGACTGCCCAGCAGTGGCATCTGTGGGAAGCACAGCTTAGAGTGAGCATTGGAGAAACCAGACCTGTTTTCTTCAACAACAGGAAAGGAATGGTTTCTGGCTCCGTGGATGTAGTCAAAAACCCTGGTGATCCTGTACCATTGTATTAGGAGCCATGCCCTACCTAAATCCCCCCAGTATCTTGAGCTTTGTCTATCAGTGGCTAGAATACATCCCTATGAAAGAGACCCCATGTACTTTGCATCTTCCGAAGTCAGAATCTGTCTGTGTGCTTATCACAGATTCTTCCTCTAGGATGTAGCTGTCTTTGGCTACTTTGTAAGTTCTTCTTTCTTCCACCCCTTCTTCACCACTTTTCTGCCCACAAGATAAGAGAAAAAAAGGGTAAAGAGGGAAGGAAAAGATTCCTGAATAAAGTTAGGAGTAGGAAAGGGGGTGTAAGTTTCTTGGGGCAAGTTTGATCTTCACCATCAGGATATCTAACTTCATTTTCATGTTTCTTCTTTTCCCACAACTACTTAACAAACCATGACAAACAACAACCAACAACCACCCAAACACCCACACCAGCTCTCAGGCCTTAGCATTTATATACCCTCTAAAAAGTCCCCAGAATTCCATACATCATACATTCACAGAAACAGCATGAGGCAAATCATAGTCAGCTACTGTGGACAATCTAAAGCAACCCCATATCCCACACCTGGGATTAAAACAAAAAAAAAATCATATTTTTGTGTTTTTTAAAGAAACCAAAATTCCAAAATTCTCGCTGGGCAGTGGTGTTGCACACCTTTAATCCCAGCACTTGGGAGGCAGAGGCAGGCAGATTTCTGAGTTCGAGGCCAGCCTGGTCTACAGAGTGAGTTCCAGGACAGTCAGGGCTACAGAGAAACCCGGTCTCAAAAAAAACCAAAAACCTGAAACAACAAAAAAAAAAGTTCCAAAATTCTCACTACATTTCTCCCTTTCTGTTTTAACCCATGAATTAGGCCATATGGCTGTTTGTAATGGGTAACTTTAAACAGAGACATTATCAATGAAATAAGTGGCCAAGGTTTTCAGGAACCCTTTCCTGCTCAGCTTTAGTCTTTGTCAGTCTTGATGGCATCCACAGCCTTTCATTTCCTGTGGAAATAAAAACAAACCTGCATCCTCAATGCAAAACTTTCCCTTCCAGTCTGATAACACATCCTTATAGTATATAGCCTGATTTAATTCCACAGCTTTTCTATAACCCAGTATCTCATGGCTGCTATTGTTCCTTTCTCATTAACATTCAGAACACTTAAAGTTAACACAGCACTATTTAGTCTATCCCTATCCCTAGGGGTCTTTATTCTTCTTTTAAGGTATGATCAGCTCTTTCTATAACTGCTTGTCCTGTAGGATTGTGTGGTATACTTGCAATGTGCTTTATATTATAATATGTAAAGAATTGCTTCACCGTACTGGAAACAGATACATGGCATTGCCAGTCTTTTGTGTGTGTGTGTGTGTGTGTGTGTGTTTGTTTTTTTTTTTTTTTTTTT
>NW_022196904.1:36462429-36469840 GCF_008632895.1 Mastomys coucha
GGCTGTCCTGGAACTCATTCTGTAGACCAGGCTGGCCTCAAACTCAGAAATCCACCTGTCTCTGCCTCTCAAGTGCTAGGATTAAAGGCATGTGCCACCACTGCCCGGTGGCATTGCCAGTCTTAATTTGTGCAACTATTCCCATGGTAGTAGCCATTGCTTCCAGTAAGTGTACCATTACAGAACCAGCCTTTGCAGAACTCAGAGCAGTTGCCCATTGACATCCTGAGTATGTATCAATGGTATGGTGTACAAACTTTGGCTTTTCCAAATTCTACAAAAATGAAACACAGCCATCTGCCAGATTTCATTTCTTTTGGTACCCATAGGGTTACTTCTGGCAGGTAATGGAGTTTGGTTATACAAAGAACAAGTTGGACATTTTCTTACAATTTCCTTGGCTTGTTGCTAAGTTGATGCACAATTTTATCAGTAAACCTTTTTGATATTAACATGGTGGTTTTCATAAAAAATTGAGGCTTCTAATACATTTCCTATTAATAATTGATCAATCTCTTCACTTCTTGTGTTGATAGAACTGGCAAGCATGTATGAGACTGAATTTGGGCAATATGTTATGGATAGTTTCAATTTCTGAGTGCTTGTTGTAGCTGTATAAATGACAAGGTTAATTTTTAATTATCAAGAATAAATTCATCATATGCAAAACAACTCTTTCTGCATGGTAAGAGTGACTATACTAAGAGATTCAGGAAAATTTAATACTACCATAAGATTTCATTCAACTTTGATTTTTGAAGTTTATGGACTTTGCATTACTTTGTTTCTTTTTTCTGACTTATAGCCTGCCATTCCCAACTTCTTTGCATCAGTAGAAAATTGTAGGTGCTTCAAGAATTGGTGTTTTGTACAATACATGCAGAATTCAATTAGCTGTTTTTATAAACTGAAGAGGCTTGCTTTTATTATATTTGCTGATAATTTCTCCCAATAGTTGCTGCAAACTCTTTGCCAGTTTACATAATCTCAGCAGGTACTACAATTTCTGCCAGGTTTATTCCCAACAATAGAAGTAGTCTTATTCTATCTACCCTCTATAATCAAATCAGAAACCTTTTCTGTTTAAGTGTTTAATATTTTACTTTGTGTGCTAAGAAAATCCATTCACTAAAATTATCTTCCCTTTGCATAATGAGCACCATAGGAGAACAGGAGAAGGAGTTGAAGGTAAAATAATCATATATACATCTTTGCCATCTCTGTTCTACTGAAGTTAACTCTCTCTGCCTCAGCTGGTAACATCTTGGACTGTTTAAGTCTGAATCTCCTTGTAAAGACATTTGAAACAAATTACTTAACTTTTGAGTAGTTAATCAAATATTAGGCTGCAGCCAATTGATAGCTCCATTAATTTGTTTGTTTGTTTGTTTTTGAGACAGGGTTTCTCTGTGTAGCCCTGGCTGTCCTGGAACTCACTCTGTAGACCAGGTTGGCCTCGAACTCAGAAATCCACCTGTGCTGGGATTAAGGCATGCACCACCACTGCCCCGCAACTCCATTAATTTTTGAAAACCATTAAGAGTTTGCAACTAGGCCATGCAGTGGTGGTGCCCATCTTTAATTCCAGCACTCAGAAGGCAGAGGCAGGAGGATTTCTATGAGTTCAAGGCCAGCATAGCCTACAGGAAAGAAAGAGTTGTACAGAGAACCTCTGCCTCAAAACACACACACACACACACACACACACACACACACACACACACACACAAGTTTTCAGTTGATCTATTCTGATCTGTACCTTTTGTGGTTAAGTTTTTGCTGATTTATTTTTTTAACCCACATAGTTAATAGACGCTCCTCTCTATAGCTTTTCAGGAGTAATCTGTAACCTCCAGCATGATAGAATTATTTGTTTCCTTAAATATTTTCTTTAAAGTATCTGCAACATAATCAGCCAACAAAATATTATCCATGTTATGATAAATAATTGATTGAGGAAATTGCCTACAAATTATTTTCAGCAGTTGTTGCATAAAATATTGGCATAGAGTTGGACTATGTAACATTCCTTGTGGAAGAACTTTCCACTGATATCTTTTTATAGATTGAGCATTATTATGGATAAGTACTGTGAAACCAAACCTTTCCCCATCCTGCAATTGCAAGAAAATAGTAAAAAAAATTTTTTAAATCAATCACTATCATAGGCCATAAAGAAGGTAATAAAGAAGGTAAAGGAATACCAGGCTTTAACAGACCCATTGATTGGCTTACTCTATTCGCTGCTCTTCAGTCTGTTAGCATTATCCATTTTCATGATTTCATTTTTGTAACAAATACAGGGGAATTCCATGGGCTGGTAGACTCTTCTATATATTGAGCCTCCAGCTGCTCTTGTACCAACTGTTCAAGTGCCTGTAATTTTTCCTTGGTTACGGGCCACTGATCTAGCCACACAGGCTTGTCAGTCAATCCTTGGTACTGTAGCACTAGCCCTGTTATAAATTGGAAACTCAATCTCTGTCATAACCTGTGTTGGACAATTGGCACCAGCACAGCCTGGGTTTGTTTTTGATGACATACGTCCAATACCTTCCCCAGGAGCATCTACCCTTTTAGCTCTTATTTCATCATGGGCTGTGTCTGAGATTGCAGGACTGTTAATCTGAGTGTCCCACTATTGTAAAAGATTCCTTCTCCATGAATTTGTGGACATGTCAGCCACATAATGTCTTTTCTTAAAAAAAGATTTATTTATTTATTTCATGTATGTGAGCACACAGTTGTTGTGTTCAGACACACCAGAAGAGGGCATCAGATCTCATAACAGATGGTTGTGAACCACCATTTAGTTGCTGAGAATTGAACTCAGGATGTCTAAGAAGAGTAGTCAGTGTGCTTAACCACTGAGCCATCTCTCCAGTTCACATAATGTCTTAGCTTTTCTGTTTGACTTTCTAGTCCCACACAATTAACCCATCACACACTTTGGTTTACCTGAGATAGCTCTCTAATTTTTAGAAACTGGGTATAAAACTTTTGAAGTTGCAATTGTGAATTGAAAATTTTCTGTGAGATGATCAGCTCCTGTATCCACCAAGTCTTCTTCAATATCATTTACTTGCAATCTCAAATTTGGCCTCTGATCATTAATTATTGTTTGCCAGAACACACATTTTCTAGGACTTCCAAACCCTTTGGTTCTTTCCAGAGGAACAGCTTTGGCTTCGATGTAGGGAAACAGTAGCAGCTGAGCAACACTATCACCTGTGTTAAACCACATCTCTCAGGCTGCAGAGATGGCTCTATGGGTAAGAGCACTGACTGCTCTTCCTAAAGGTCCTGTGTTCAAATCTCAGCAACCACATGGTGGCCCACAACCACCTGTAAAGAGATCTGATGCCCTCCTCTGGTGTGTCTGAAGACAGCTACAGTGTACTTATTTATAATAATTAATAAAACTTTTGGCTGGGATGAACAGAGACTATGCAAACGGGGCCGACCAGAGCGAGCAGAGGTCCTAAAAATCAATTCCCAACAACCAGATGAAGGCTCACAACTATCTGTACAGCTACAGTGTGTACTCATATGCATAAATAAGTCTTTTGTTTGGTTGGTTTGGTTTTTTGTTTTTTGTTTTTGAGACAGGGTTTCTCTGTATAGCCCTGGCTGTCCTGGAACTCACTGGGTAAATAAATTTTAAAAGACAGACCCTCCTTGTTAAAAACCGCATCTCTCTTTTTACATAGGCTATAATATTAACTCCTCCTTTGAACTCTTCATCTATAATTCCTGGATGCATAATCCATCCTATTTTTTTAAAGAATTATTTATTTATTTTATGTTTATAAGTACATTGTAGCTGTCTTCAGACACACCAGTAGAGGGCATCTGATCACTTTACAGTTTTGAGCCACCATGTGGTTGCTGGGAATTGAACTCAGAACCTCTGGACGAACAGTCAGTGTTCCTAACTGCGAGCCATCTCTCCAGCCCCACAATGCTTCCTTGGGAAGTCAATCCACTCCTTCCCAAGATCATCCCTACTACCCTACATTCTAAGGACCATAAACTCCAGGAGATATTTTATAACATTGATTTTGGGGAGAGGATAGTGTAAGATGCTTATCTATGGCCAAGCCTAGAGTAGTAGTACCTTCAGTAGCATACATTTGATCTGCAATACTTAGTTGAGGTTGTTTTTTTTTTTTTCCTGCCTGCTTGTTATTTCCTGGTTGACAAGAGGCAAATGGCTCACACTTTTTGCTTTAGGGCCTCAAGTCAGGCCCTGAAGACTGTTTCTTCCTATCTGAAATTGCCTTGTCTAACTCTCTTGGACATATTCATCAGTTCAAGAGAACACTTGCCACATCACCTGCACACCCCTGAAAGCCTAGGTCTTCTTTCTGGTCTATATTTAGAAAAACCATTCCTCGTCAGGCAGTGGTGGTGCACTCCTATAATGCTAGCACTTGGGAGGCAGAGGCAGGTGGATTTCTGAGTTCAAGGCCAGCCTGGTCTATAGAGTGAGTTTCAGGACAGCCAGGGCTACACAGAGAAACCCTGTCTCGAAAAACAAAACAAAAAAGAAAAGAAAAAAGAAAACCATTCCTCTTAGAGATGCTTTGTTCACAATCTTGTTGCATATGACCAAATTTCCCATAACTAAAGCACCAGCATCTTGAGATCTGAGACCTTTAGTGACTTGGTCACAGTCTTTTTGCAAATGACTATATTTCCTGCAATTGAAACACCAAGCATTTTGAGATCTGAGACCTCTAACTATAACTCGAACTACGATATTCGCACGGTACACATTAGAACCAATATCAGTCATATCCCTTATCTATTCAGACATTGTGCTGCCCATGCCTTTAATGATCTAATAACTTTTTTACATTTGATATTTGCATTTTATTTTTTAAAGATTTATTTATTTTATGTACATGATTACACCATTGCTCTCTTCAGACACACCAGAAGAAGGCATCAGACCCCATTTCAGATGGTTGTGAGCTATCATGTGGTTGCTGGGAATTGAACTCAGGACCTCTAGGAAGAGCAGTTGGTGCTCTTAACAGCTGAGCCATGTCTCCAGTCCCAATATTTGTATTTTCATATGCCAAGGTCTCTATCAAAACCTGTCTTATGTCAAGGTCTGGTACATCTTTGTTCGTAGCTGAGACTAATCTTTGTATAAAAAAAAAAAAATTAGTGAAGGCTCCTCCAGAGCCCTCTATAATCTTTGTAAACAAAGTGGACTTTTTCCCAAATCCTCAACTTTTTCCCAAGCTCTTAAAGCCACTAAGTGACATTGTTCTATACTAACATCATCAAACTGAAGCTGTCTGTCAGAGTTCCCTCTTCACCCAGCAACTGGTCTTCTGCTATAGTCATTCCCCCTGCTGGTCTTCTGCTATAGTCATTCCCCTTGCTCTACTTCACTGTCTCATACTCCCAGTTGCTTCCCTCCTCCATGCTAACAATTGCAGCTGCAGACCAGAGTCTAGTACAGCCGTCACCAATCCCCTCCAGCCATAGGGAATAATTCTATTTTGAGTGGCTCAGTTATTTAGAAATTTGTTTCGCATAAGGGGAGTGCATCCCATATAAAATCATGGCCTCTTTAAACTACCTTAGATCTATTCTTTCTATAGGATGCCATAACCTTGCTTCACAGCATGTGCAGGCATATGCTACTGGGAAAGCTGATAGTCATTTCTTCACCCCTAGCTGCCCTTCCTCTAAGTCTGGAGGTGCAGCTGGTTTGAGATCCACCCTTGTTCTCTAAATGGCTGTTTGGTCAGCTTCTCTCTGATCCTACTGCCCTTCAGTCCAGGTTCTTTCCTTCTTTCTTCCTGGGAGAACTCCCAATCTCTTGCCCAGTCACTGGGACTGGACCTTGCTGTTCTCCCTTTTTCCAGTGCTCCTCACCTCCCCATCGGTTTGGCTTCCACCAGCAATTTTTTTAAGGTGCACAACCAACTCTACAACACTTTCAGAAAAGAGAAAGCAAAGCTACACCTTTTGTTTTCTCATTTCAGCCATTTTTTTTATTTCTCAGTCCCCACTCCATTCTCACCTGCAATTTTTCCAGTGCACAGACATTCTCCCAACCTTTTTTGAAATGAAATAGGAAGAAGGAAAAAGAAAAACAACAACAAAATAACAACAACAAAACAAACAAACAAACAAAAAGCCAGAAAATCCCCTCTGGGAACAAAGTAGGGGATGTCCCAGCAGTAGGGGTTGTCCCAGCAGTAGCAGCTACAATAAACTTTTTGCTGACCTCTTTTTTTTTTTTTTGGTTTTTCGAGACAGGGTTTCTCTGTGTAGCCCTGGCTGTCCTGGAACTCACTCTGTAGACCAGGCTGGCCTTGAACTCAGAAATCTGCCTGCCTCTACCTCCCAAGTGCTGGGATTAAAAGCATGTGCCACTACTGCCTGGAAACAACTTCGATTTCTTTAAAAAACACAGGACTGTGGGAAGGGGTGACTGGGTGTGGGATCTGGGGCTGCTTCAGATTGTCCACAGCAGCTATGATTTGCTTTGTGCTCTCAAAGGGGCTTGATCTTGCCAGCTGCAGATAGTTTTTTCGATTGCATGTGTGGGGACATGTGTAGAGGCCAGAATACATGTCTTCAGGCACTGTCTATCTCTTTGGGGTTTTGTTGTTGTTTTTGTTTGTTTTCTTGTTTTTGTTTTTGAGATAGAGTGCCAGGGACCTGCCTGTCTGTACCTCCCTAGTGCTGGGAATGCAAACACATCACAATGAGTAGCTTTTCTGTTTGAAATGTGCATCCAGGTAGATTGAACTCAGCAGGTCAGGCTTGGTGGCAGTCACCTTTACACACTGAGCAATCTCCCCACCCTATATATTCATTATCTCCCTCACCTCTTACATTTTTTTGTTTTTGTTGTTATTTGTTTCTTGGGTTTTCTGGCTTTTTGAAACAGGATTATACTCTGCATAGCCCTGGCTATCCTGGAACTCACTCCATAGACTAGGAGACCTACCTGCTTCTGCCTCTGAGTGCTGGACTAAAAGGCATGTACCACTCCCACCCAGCTATTTTTCTTTGAGATTTCACTATCTTTGTTTCGTGTTTTGCTTACATACATGTCTGTGTACCACCACCTTGTGTGCCTGGTGCTCTCAGAAGCCAGAAGAGGTCATCAGAGTCCCCCATACTCTGTGAGTGGAGTTATAGATGTTTGTGAGCTGTCATTTGAGGCTAGAAATTGAATTCTAGGAATTCTATAAGAGCGGCAAGTGCTCTTAAGACACGGAACCAGCCGGGCAGTGGTAGTGCACGCCTTTAGTCCCAGCACTTGGGAGGCAGAGGCAGGAGGATTTCTGAGTTCGAGGCCAGCCTAGTCTACAGAGTGAATGAGTTCCAGGACAGCCAGGGCTATACAGAGAAACCCTGTCTGGGAAAAAAAAAAAAA
>NW_022196904.1:36470211-36484173 GCF_008632895.1 Mastomys coucha
TCAGAAATTCACCTGTCTCTGCCTCCCAAGTGCTGGGATTAAAGGCGTGAGCCACCACCGCCCGGCTGATTCTTTTCTTAATAGGTAAAATTGTTGGGTGCTATTGTGCATGCCTTTAATCACAGCACTTGGGAGGCAGAGGCAGCTGGATCTCTGTGAGTTTGATGCCAGCCTGGTCTACAAAGGGAGGTTCAGGATAGCCAGGGATACACAGAGAAAAGAAAAAAAAAAATTCACACACAGTATGAAGACTAAATCCCAAGCACATGTTGAGAAGCTGTGACGACATATTGCCATGATTTCTCCTGACTCTCTGTGGCATGTCCGATGCTGGGATCTTTTTGTTTGAGTGTCTCTCTTCTCAACTCTGCCTCCCACGTGCTCACAGAGCACCAAGTCCTTCAGTGAAGGGCTTGGAAATGATCCTGTTCTGTATCTCAGATCCTAGGCAAGGCACGAAGCAAGATAGATGACCTGGGACTGGATCCAGAGCTGGCTGCAGGGTTAGGGCCCAGTCCACTGTGTGCTCTAGACTGAAATGAGGGAGCTGTACAATCAAAGCCAGGGCCGGAAGAGTCCACTGAGGTCTACAGGGGACAGCAGAGCCAGTACCTGTTCTCCCCTATACCCCTCTCTGTGACCCAGTGGTTAGGCCCTTTGTGACTCAGGCCAGGAGCTAAGGGACCCTGAGCGCCAGGGGGGAGGCGGGCAGAGTAGGTGGTGAGTCTCCCCCTGGGAGCAGGCCCCCCACGCCATGGCAAGCGTGGTGGTGAAGACAATCTGGCAATCCAAAGAGATCCACGAAGCGGGGGACCCACCTGCGGGGGTTGAGAGCCGCGCCCAGCTGGTCCCCGAGGCTCCCGGGGGGGTGACCAGCCCTGTCAAAGGGATAACGAAGAAAAAGAAGGCCGTGTCCTTCCATGGGTGGGTTTCCTGCACCCTGTTGGTGACAACACGGCCTACAGCAAAGCATGGATGCTTAGGGCAAGGAGGGACGAAGAAGAGGGCATTACAGAGGCGGTAGGGAAAAAAAGGTGGTGGGTTGAAGGGAGAGTCAGGAGAAGCGATGGAAGGAAGCGGGCGGGGGTGGGGGGTGGGGGGTGGGGACGAAGCTAAAAGGCAACAGGGAAATGGTAGATGAAGGAGCCAAGGAAGCAGGAGGTCAATGGCATCAGAGGGTGCAGGAGCTATGTCGAGGACATAAGGCCCGCCTGTCTGCCCCCCCCCCATCCCGACTGTGTCCTGGGTCATCTGCAGGGTGGAGCCCCGGATGTCGCACGAGCCGATGCACTGGTGCCTGAACCTCAAGCGGTCCTCTGCCTGCACCAACGTGTCCTTGCTCAACCTGGCTGCCATGGAGCCCGACTCTTCAGGCACAGACTCTACCACAGAGGACAGTGGTCCACTAGCACTGCCAGGGCCACCTGCTTCCCCTACAACACCCTGGGCTCCAGAGGACCCTGACATCACAGAACTACTGGTGAGCAGCTGACAAGGGGTGGGCCACAATCTACTCAGTGGATGTAGGCAGTTGGGGTGGGGGCAATCTAGTTTAGAAGGAGAAGTTATCGTCCCTGAGACCAGAAGACAGGCTTTAATAACCCTATCAGGAAAAGTCCCCTGGGGGCAGGGGTATAGCTCAGCTGTTGAGCACTTGGCTAGCAAATGCAAGCCCTGGGTTTCATCCTAAACAACACGAGAGAACACACTAGGCCATGGCCCCCACTGGAGGGATTCTAGGCAGGTTCTACCACTTAAAGACATATTCATTTATTTTATATGAGTACACTGCAGCTGTCTTCAGATACACCAGAAGAGGGCATCAGATCTCATTACGGATGGTTGTGAGCCACCATGTGGTTGCTGGGACTTTAACTCAGGACCTTTGGAAGAGCAGTCAGTGCTCTTAACCGCTGAGCCATCTCTCAGCCCCATCCTTTCTCTTTAGATAGGGTCTCACTCCTTAGTCCAGTCTAACCTTAAATTTGTAGGCCTCCTGCCTCAGCCCTCCAAGTAGCTGGGATGTGAGGCCTGAATCCACACACCCAGCTCCTAAGATAGGATGTCAGGAGTAGGGACAACTCCAAACCGTCCCTCAGCTGCTCGAGGCAGTATTTTTGTTATTGACTTTGTTTTTGAGGCAGGGTCTTACTATGTAGCTCTGGCTGATTTGTAATTCTCTGTGTAGTCCAGATTGGCCTAGAACTCACAGAGATCCTCCTGCCTCTGCCACTTGGCTGGAATTAAAGACATGCAGCACCACACCCAGACTCTCGTATTAATTATCTCAGTCTCCAGGGACCTGATTCAGGCCAAAGTGAGGTTTGAGGCTTCTGTGTAGAAAAAAAAAATTGGAACTAGTGGGTTTGTACGGCAGAACTGGAGATTTCAATAAGAACATTTAATACAGACTTTAATCTCGCCAGTTAGGAGGAGGAGTGCTCAGAGGGAAAATAAGATCCACTCAAGTGTGAGTATTGCCTTACCAAGGGAGAATCCCAGTGAAATGTCTTAGCATCAGCTGTACATTCCATTCTGATGGCTCTCAGGTTATCTCTCTCAAGGTTGCTAAGACAGCTTTTTTCTGTTTTCCCAGTTGATTCTTGGGATGGTTTGGGGAAGGGCACGCCCCATGGTGGACTCAGAGGATAACTTGGACCTATAGGCTCTTTCCTTCCATGATGTGGAGCCCAGACTCGGTGCTTCACCCTTTACCTACCGGGCCAGCTATTTAGAGGCAGGAGTTCTCTGTGCAGGCTAGGCTGTCCTAGAACTCATTCTGTAGATCAGGCTGGCCTTGAACTCTCAGAAATTGCCTGCGTCTGCCTTTCAAATGCTGGGTCTTCAGGTGATGGCATGTGCCACCACCATCCAGCCTGTTGGGATTTAGAAAAAAAAAATTTTTTTAAAAAATTTTATGTGTATGAATGTTCTGCCCACATGTATGTATGAACACTGTATGTGTGTCTGTTGCCCAGGGAGACCTGAAGAGGGTGTCAAATCCTCCTGAAACTGGAGTTACAGATGCTTCTGAGCTGCTAAGTGGAGTCTGGGAACCAAACCTTGTCCTCTGCAAAAGCAGCTAATGCTCTTAGCTACTGAGCCTTTTTTTTTTTTTTAATAACACTTATGCTTTTGTGTGAGGTGGGGCACAGTATGCTACAGTACAAATGAGGAGACCAGAGGGCAGCTTAGTGAAGCTCCCCTTCATTGAATGTGTCTGGGATCAGACTCAGGCCATCTCAGCACCCAAAATCTGCTTTCTACAGCTTCTGCCTTACTGATCAGGGCCATAGACCTGATCCATCTAAGATCCAAAATCCTCAGCCTAACCGCTAGGGCATGGGGCACAAGATGGCCTGCCCTGGGAGACTGGCAGATCGTCTCGTGAAGGTGACTAGGACAAGATGATGGCATTGTTTGAGATATAAGGGCCAGTGTGATGGTTCAGTGTATGCTTCCAAGCTTGATAGCCTAAGTCCAATGCCAGACATCCACGTGGTAAAGAGAACCAACTCTTTCAAGGTATCCTCTGATCTCCACACACAAGTTCTGGCATCTAGGTGCTGAGACAATAAATGAAGAAAATAAAAGCCAGGCAGTGGTGCCACATGCCTATAATCCCAGCACTTGGGAGGCAGAAGCAGACAGATTTTTGAGTTCAAGGCCAGCCTGGTCTATACAGTGAGTTTCAGGACAGTCAGGGCTACACATGGGAGGCAAAGCCAGGCTGATCTGTGTAACTTGGAGGCTAGCCTGGTCTACACAGACCTTGTATTAAAAAAAAAAAATCTAAAGCAGAATCTGTTAGAGATTCAGTTGTGGTCTGTGAGGGTTTTTTTGTTGTTGTTTTTGATTTTTGTTTGTTTGTTTTGTTCTGTTTTGTTTGGTTTTGGTTTTTTGAGTCAGGGTTTCTCTGTGTAGCCCTGGCTATCCTGGAACTCACTTCATAGATCAGGCTGGCCTCGAACTCAGAAATCTGCCTGTCTCTGCCTCCCAAGTGCTGGGATTAAAGGCATGCACCACCACTGCCCGGCCATGGTCTATGAGTCTTGCAGAGCCGAGAACATGTCCCACTGTGAGGGCTTTGTGTATATTGCTTTAGTAATGACATACGGTGTAGGAAATAGCAGATTCCAAAACAGAAAGCTAGACCCATCTCCAGAGGTTGTCCTTAGGAAGAAGGAAAGTCTACTCACTCGTGTCTGAGCCTTGGTGTGGCAGCCAGCCAACAGCCCCTAATACTATCAGCGGTAGTAGTTATTTCTGTCAGTATTGAGCCTCATTTCTCTGTTGGTGATGCTGTGGAGGCCCAGAGAGGTTAGGTAGCATAAGCAAGGTCACAGAGCTTAAAGTAGCAGAAGCAGCTTAGGGAGTCACACAGAGGGTTGGTGTGGTGATAGCCTGTACTGGCAGGGACACTGGACACCCTAAAGAATAGTCAAAGTGGCTTTTCAGAAAAGAGAACACACAGGCTGGACCTTGAAACTGAAATAATGTATTTGTCATACAGAAAAACAGGGAAAGGTGTTGCGGCTACTAGGAACAGCATGTGCAAAGAGACAGGGCTGAAAAGAGTCTGGTAATGAAGGGACAGGGCTGTGGCATACAGGAAAGATGGCGGCTGGAGGGAGAACAGGACATTGCCCACAGAGGCTACAAAACATGGGTACTGTCCCAAGGGCCATAGGGAGTCATTGTGGATTCAGGAGGGAAGGGGAAAGCAACCCACTTACTGCTGTCTTACTGTGTGCTCTATCCTGTCATTTCCCCCTCTAGAGCATCTATAAGGGAGTTGGTATATTGACCTAGTTTAAAGATGAAGAGAAAAGGGCTGGGGAGATGGCTCAGTGGTTAAGAGCACTGACTGCTCTGCCAGAAGTTCTGACTTCAATTCCCAGCAACCACATGGTGGCTCACAACCATTTGTAATGGGATCTGATGCCCTCTTCTGGTGTGTCTGAAGACAGCTGTAGTGTACTCATATAAATAAAAAACAAATAAATAAATCTAAAAAAAAAAAAAGGAAAGTTGAAGAGAAAATTAACTGAGTTTATAGAAGGCAGAGTCATTCCCAAGGTCAAAAGGCTGTGGAGTGCTCATTAATACCAGAGGCTAGATTAGAAGGCTGCTGGGTTTGGTACCAAGGAAAACTCCTTTCTTCCCTGAGACTCCTTTAGAATGGGAGGGCAGTATGCGCAGGGGAGATGAGGCAGGGAGGCCAGAAGGGGTGGGGCTAGTGCTGGATGGGAAACCAGGCATGGGATAGACTCAGACCTCCCTCCACCCCAACCCCAGTGCCTTCCAATGGTTTTCATGTGAGCCTGGAGCTGGATGCCTCCCTGCAGAGCTATGAACATGTCACTCAAGGACTGATGGCATCCAAACAGCTCTGGGCTTCGTGAGCGTGCGTGAGCCTCAAGCATCTTACTGCAGCTTCCTTCTGACATGGAACCTGTGACCACATCAGGGGTTGGGGTGGAGTGATGATTTGGAGTGCTCAGAGAGCTGCAGAAAAGAGGGGAAAGAGACACAGACTGGGGGTGGGGGGAGAGAGAAAGACAGACAGACAGCAGAGCCCCAGAGGGCCACGATGACCAGTCATCATCAGTGTCCACGCCTAGCTTTCCTGGAGGCAGAAATGCTGTGCAGAGATGGTGGTGCTCTTGGGTGGTCAAGAGATAAATGACAGCAGTCACCATCAGGGTCTCCCCTGCTAAGGGCACACTGACATACTTATCCCGTTCTGTGGTGGCTCCTTAGTCCCTCCTGGACATACTACACCATCTTCATTATTTTATTTTGGGGTAGATCTCAATATAGAGCCCAGTCTGGCCTGGAATGCATGCAGTCCTCTTTGCTCAGTCTCCTAAGCACTGAGGCCGCAGGCATATGCCACCATTGCCAACTGTGATATATTGTGGCCCTTGATTGTTTTTCTTTTTTCAGACAGAGAACCTCATGCATCGTAGGTTGGCTTCAAACTCTCTTTGTAGTTAAGGATGACCCTGAACTCCTGATCCTGCTGCCACCACCTCAAGAGCTCAGGTGTGCACCACCACACCAGGTCTGTGCAAGGCTGAGGATGGACCCCAGGCCCTTGTATGTGCTCTGTGGCAGCAAGCACTCCAACTGGGCTACAGCCCTCAGAGTCACTATGAATCGGAGGTTTGACTTGAACTTCTGATCCTCCTGCCTCCACCGCCATACTGACATGGGTCACTGGGTTTACCAGTCTAGATATTGATCACCCTGTGGCTCTAGATCCGGGCATATGGCCAGCCTTAGCATCATAGCTATCTAGCCTTATACCCCATTTTGGGGGAAGGGAAACAGAGAGGCTCAGGCAGGGAATCCTGCTGCTGGGGGGTTGTGTGGCACGGCACTGGCTGATGGCAGAGCATGGCTTCCTCACCTGCCTGGAACACTTTAGCTTGCCAGTCTTTCATCCCCTCTCCCCTCCAAGGATCCTGAGTTCCCCTTCCCAAGTTTTGACCCATATCATCTGAATCAGTCATCCTGTGATGGTGGCTACTAGTCATACTTATATTGCACAGGAAGGGAAACTGAGGTACAGTTGGCTAAGATGCTCTCCCAGAGATCACACAGGAAGTGAAATGAGCTGACCCAGGACAAATGTTCTAAGTCTCCCAAAGAGCCCCCTATGGAAGACTCCTGAGTCTCCAGTTCAAAAAGACAGTTTGCATTTTATCTAATGCTTTGAAAGTTGTCCTGACACTTAACATAGACCATCTGGGAATGGGTAAGTTGGGAGGTTCTGGCATAGGGCCATAATGAGGGTTCAGTCAACATTTCTGCCAGGGCTATGGTCCTCTGAAGAGACCAAGGAGGGTTAATATTTTGTCCTATGCCATAGTACTCCAATGGGGGTGAGAATATGGTTGGCAATTCATCCAGGACTTAACCTTTGGGTGGGATGAAGTTGCTGTAGACATTACATCCATAGATATAGGGTGCAATCACTTCTGTGAGGACTGTAGGCCCTTGGTGAGAGGTTCATGCAGTTGACACTGTTATGCTTAGGGCTATACTTGTCTGATGTGATCAGTGTGCAGTCAATGTTTTGGCCAAGGCTGGATTCTTCTGATGGCTTGACTAGGGTTGGAAGATGCCCCACAAAGACATTGCCCCGTGGGTGCCTCAACTCCCCTCTGGCTTCTGAGTGGAGATCTGGGCTCCTGGCCATATAGGCTGCCTCTCCTTACACAGATGCTCATGACGTGGCAGCCAGCATTTCTCAGAACATCACCTTCCTCAACCTCCCAGGGCTAGACAACAGATGTGTGCCTCCATGCCTGGCCCACCACATCTTTAAACTCTCACAGCTGGGCAGTACTATAGCACTCAGAAAGCAGAGGCAGGTGGATCGCTGAGCTCCAGCCAGTCAGTCTGTAGAGCAAGTTCCAGGACAGCCAGGGCTACACAGAGAAACCCTGTCTCAACACCCTCCACCCCCCACCCCCCCACCCCCGCCAAAAGATCTCACCATGTAGCTCTGGAAGCCCTGGAGCTCATTATGTAGACCAGGCTAGCCTCCAGTTTACAGAGATCTACCTGTCTCTGCCTCCTGAGTTCTGGGATTAAAAGTGTGCCACATGCCCAACCACTGACAGACCTTAAAACAATATATTTTCATAGTAATCACAAAAGAAATGTATTTTCTTCTTTTTACAGTCAAGGAAGCTTATTTTGGTTTGGTTTTTCTTTTTCTTCCTTCCTTTCTTTCTTTTTCTTTTTAAAGATTTATTTATAAGGTATCCAGTGTTCTGCCTGTATGTGTTCATGCCAGAAGAGGATACCAGATCTCATTATAAAAGGTTATGAGCCAGGCAGTGGTGGCGCACGCCTTTGATCCCAGCACTTGGGGGGCAAAGGCAGGCAGATTTCTGAGTTCGAGGCCAGCCTGGTCTACAGAGTAAATTCCAGGACAGCCAAGGCTACACAGAGAAACCCTGTCTTGAACCCGCACCCCCCCAAAAAGAAAAAAGATTATGAGCCACTTACAGATGGGAATTGAACTCAGGACCTCTGGAAGAGGAACTGATACTCTTAGCTTTTGAACCATCTCTCTAGCCCTTGTTTTTGTTTTTAAAGACAGGGTAGGGTCTCTCTCTGCGTAACTCTGGTGGCCCTGGAACTGCTCTATAGACCAGGCTGGCCTCAAACTCATAGAAATCCACCTGCCTCTGCTTCAGGAACACTGGGATTAAAGGTGTGTGCCATCACAGATGGAATAAGACTGTCTCAAAAGGCAGGGAGAATGGGGTGCAGAGCTCTTGCCAGTAATGCCAATACATAAGAAGTTGAGGTGGGGGCATATTAAGGACTGTACAGTCCATCTGGGCTATTTAATGAGTACATAGCCTGAGCTAAGATTCAGATCCTTAAAAAAAAAAAATTAAAAGGCCGGGCAGTGGTGGCGCACGCCTTTAATCCCAGCACTTGGGAGGCAGAGGCAGGCGGATTTCTGAGTTCAAGGCCAGCCTGGTCTACAATACAGAGTGAGTTCCAAGACAGCTAGAGCTACAGAGAAACCCTGCCTCAAAAAACAGAAACAAACAAAACAAAACAAAACAAAAATTAAAAGAGAGAAAGAAAGTAAAGTAAAAATAAAAATCAGTAGATAAAAGGGGACGAGGAAAAGAAGCTGAAGCTGAGGAACAGGAGGAAGAGGAAGGAGGGAGAGGAAGGTGGAGGAAGCCATGCCTGTCCTTTCAACACATCACTCAATGTCCATGCCATGCCGACCATCCATATCAGCCATCATGACCACATGCGCTCAGCCAGCTGCAGAGGAAAGTCTCGATCTCACTGAGAAACAAGAAGGCAAATGCCGGTGATTATGTAACAAGTCCGAGTGCTGTAGCAAAAAACCAGAAGAGTTTGCACAGGGCACAAGCTGCTGACTCAGCTCTGAACGGCTGGTAAGAACTGAGCACGGGAAGCCAGGCATAGTGGCCCACGCCTTTAATCCTAGCACTCAGGAGGCAGAGGCAGGCTGATCTCGGTGGGTTCTAGGCCAGCCACAGCTACATGGTGAGACAGATCTCATGGTCTCTATCAGATGATCCAAGATGGTTGTCGGTTTTATACTTCAGAGAGTGGAGAGACAGAAAAGGAGAGATTTTGTGGATTTTCTGGGTACACATTTGTGGTTGTAACCCACAGTCTTGTGCATGCTGGCAAGCACTCTGTCACCAAGTCACACCCCCGCCCCTCACTGGGGGATTCTAGGCTCTACATTGAGCCACCTGCTCACCTCCAACTGGGGAATTCTAGGCATTTTTCTGAAACTCTTCCCCTCTTGTCCCAGCACACTGTGTAGAATACTAGTCTACTTCTGGCTTTATCAAACAAGAGAACTAAATCCAAGGATTGTGGCCCAAAGCCACTACCCATCCAGAGCAAACTCAAGCTGAAACACACAGCCTGCTACCTCTAGATTTGTCTTGGTGTTGAACTCTACATGTCTCCCGTTCTTCACCAGAGTGGGGTCAACAGTGGATTGGTACGTGCCAAAGACTCCATCACCAGCTTAAAGGAAAAGACCACGCGGGTTAATCAGCACGTTCAGACACTGCAGGTAATGATACTTGAGGACCCTGTAACCTCTTCCTCCAGAACTAAGTCCCCCTCGCACCCCCTACCCCGTCTTAGTAGCCACCTTTCTCTATTGCGCATGCTCAGACCTCTGGAGGCTAAGCCTCTGGTCGCCAGATAAGCTTTAACCTCTGTGTAACCCTGCCTCCCTTACATGGTCAAGAGCGAGTGCTCTGTGCTGAGTGAGAATCTGGAAAGAAGACGGCAGGAGGCAGAAGAGTTGGAGGGGTACTGCAGTCAATTGAAGGTGAGCCCCTGTGGAAGGAATGGGTTGGGGAGAAAGTGATGAGAGAAGCAGGGACCACGGAGGGATTATGTGGCTCAGGTTGCAGAGTGCTTGCCTAGCAGGCAGGGAACCCCGGGTTCGGTCCTAGCAGGGCATTAAGCTTGAGTGTGGTAGCCCATACCTCTGATCTCAGAACTTGGAAGTACAAGATTCTTTCCAGCTATATAAAGAGTTGGAAGCTGGGGTACATGAGAATTTCTCATGGCTACCAAAAAATGTTCTGGCTTCTGGCTTTCGTGGGCGCTGCATGCACTGTTGCACATATACATATGTATATGCATATACACAGGCAAAATACCCATACATATAAGATTTTTTTCCCCCAAGACAGGGTTTCTCTGTATAACCCTGGCTGTCCTGGAACTAACACTGGAGACCAGGCAGGTCTCAAATTCAGAGATCCGCCTGCGTCTGCTGGAATTAAAGGCATGTGCAGCAAGGCCGCAGCCACCACATCCCGGCTCATGAGACGTTTTCAAAACAACAATTTAAAATTTTAAAACAAAAGGAGCACAGGAGAAGTGGGATGGTCACAGGGGTAGTACAGTATGGGCTTGGCTAGGGAGGAAGCTTGGTTGGGAAGTGGGTGCGTCCTACATAGGTGCTATGCAAGAAGGTGGGGGGCAGAACCGGAATAGGAAGGCAGGGCCCCCGCCCTGATGTCCTGACCCAGGAGAACTGCCGCAAGGTGACCCGTTCAGTGGAAGACGCTGAAATCAAAACCAATGTCCTGAAGCAGAACTCTGCCTTGCTGGAGGTACGAGGGCGTGGAGGGGTCCCAAGCTAGTAGGAAGTTTGGGTGGAGTCTCGGGATGTGGGGGTTGGAGGAGCTCTGGTGGACAAGGACAGGGGTGTGGAGGCTCCAGGGCCTCCAGTGGACTTGAGGAGGGTTTGGGACCTAGTTGTAGGGGGTTGATATCAGAGGAGGGAGGGGCCCAAAAGGGCTAGCTGGGTGGGACCAGGGTAGAGCCTAGCTTAGTCGTGCAAGGGTGTAGCCTGAAACTACTGAGTAGGTCGGGTCTAGAATGAAGACTTGCTAGCTCACTTTCCAACAAAACGCGGAGAAAGCTTGTCGCGGTCCCTAAGAAGCAGGGGCTGATTTTTGGCAGGCAGGGCAGAAGAAGGGAGTGGCAGGTTGCCTGCAGCTGTAGAAACAACTAGCAGAGTTTAGAGTAAATATTACCTCTCCTAAAGACAAGCAGGAATTCAGTTAGACTGCAAGCGTGCTTCCCAACTATCCTCTCTCTACACTACTTTGCAGTCTCGGGGATCCCTGGGGTGCAGTTAGCTGCAGGTGGTAAGGTGCCGAACACCTTGATTCGTTGTCCTCCCTTGCCCAGGAGAAGCTAAGGTACCTCCAACAGCAACTGCAGGATGAGACGCCCCGGAGACAGGAGGCCGAGTTGCAGGAACTGGAGCAAAAACTGGAGGCTGGCCTCTCCCGGCATGGCCTGAGCCCTGCCGCTCCCATTCAGGGCTGCTCCGGTCCTCCTGGCAGCCCCGAGGAAGCCTCGCGGCCGCGAGGCCTGTCCTCCAGTGGCTGGGGCATGGCAGTCCGCGCAGGGGAGGGACCCTCGCTGAGCGAGCAGGAATTGCAAAAGGTCTCCACCGGCCTGGAGGAGCTGAGGTGGGTGGGGACTGGAGGAGGGGGTGAAACAAGGGGCGGGAGCTGGGAGGAGTTTGGAGGCTAGTGGGCGGGACGGAGTGGATCCTAGAGGGGTTGTGGTGGGTAAGAATTGGAAGAGCTTGATGTGGGAGGGGCTTAGGGAGTGGTGTGGGCGGGGCTTAGGGAAGCTAAGCGTGTGGTCACAAAAGCAGAACCTAGATGAGGATTGGGTGATAGCATAGATGGTACTGGGCTAACCTCGTACACACAAGAAAAGGGAAAAGGGGGGAGGGGCAGAGTGGTGCATACCTTTTTTTTTTTTTTTTAAAGATTTATGCCGGGCAGTAGTGGTGCACGCCTTTAATCCCAGCACTTGGGAGGCAGTGGCAGGTGGATTTCTGAGTTCGAAGCCAGCCTGGTCTACAGAGTGAGTTCCAGGACAGCCAGGGCTATACAGAGAAACCTTGTTTCGAAAAACCAAAAAAAAAAGATCTATTATAAATAAGTACACTGTAGCTGTCCTCAGACACACCAGAAGAAGGTGTCAGATCTCATTATGGGTGGCTGCGAGCCACCATGTGGTTGCTGGGATTTGAACTCAGGACCTTTGGAAGAGCAGTCAGTGCTCTTACCCACTGAGCCATCTCACCAGCCCCAGTGCATACCTTTAATACCAGCACTGGGAGTCAGAGGCTGAAGGGTCTTTGTAAGTTCGATGCCAGCCTAGTCTACATAGAGAGTGCCAGCACAACTTGGACTACAATAGACAAGAATGTCTTTTTTGTTTGTTTTCAAGACAGGGTTTCTCTGTGTAGCCCTGGCTGTCCTGGA
Organism: Mastomys coucha; assembly: GCF_008632895.1. Classification (NCBI taxonomy): domain Eukaryota; kingdom Metazoa; phylum Chordata; class Mammalia; order Rodentia; family Muridae; genus Mastomys; species Mastomys coucha. The sequence continues at coordinate 36,482,556 of NW_022196904.1, forward strand.
ACTCACTCTGTAGATCAGGCTGGCGCTCAAACTCACAGAAATCTGCCTGCCTCTGCCTCCCAAGTGTCCTACCACCACTTGGCAACAAAAAACAAAACAAAACAAAAAAGAAGAAAGAAAATAATTTGGTGGTCTATTTGGGGCGAGGTCCACAGGGGCATGCGTGGTCAACTCTATACCTAACCCTTTCTTCCCTTCTAATCCTCGTAGGAGGGAGGTGTCCTCGCTGGCAGCCCGGTGGCATCAGGAGGAGGGGGCGGTGCAGGAGGCCCTGAGGTTGCTGGGAGGCCTGGGCGGCCGTCTGGATGGCTTCCTGGGCCAGTGGGAGCGGGCGCAGCGGGAACAAGCACAGTCCGCACGAGGCTTGCAGGAGCTGCGAGGACGAGCAGATGAGTTGTGCACCATGTAAGGACTCAGAAGGTGCTGAGGGGATGCGGGCTCCATAGGAAAGAGGAAGTAACAGGAGGAGGGTGGATCTTTGAGGAAAAAGGCTTGAGCTGGGGGCTAAGTGACCTAGATGCCCCAGTGAGAGGCTCAGACTGAGCCCCTGCCTCACCCCTGGTATGAGTTAAGGGCTTGGCTTTGAAGTTGAGCCCCTGCTTGGGATCCACCAGTAAGGAATGAGAGTGTCAGCATTTGCCTAGCAGAAGCCCTGGCTTCTGTCCCCAGTGGAGATGGACAGATCCATCAGAGCCTGGCCAGGCAGGTGTATAGTATTAAAAGATGGACTTTCGGGCGCTGGGATAGAGCTGGGTATTGCGGCTTATCCACGTTGGTCGCTCTTCTACCTCAGGGTGGAAAGGTCGGCAGTGTCTGTTGCCTCACTGAGGAGCGAACTGGAGGCTCTGGGCCCAGTAAAACCCATTCTGGAGGAGCTGGGACGGCAACTTCAGAACTCCCGAAGGGGAGCTGACCATGTCTTGAACTTGGATCGGTCTGCCCAAGGCCCGTGCGCGCGCTGTGCCAGGTATGGAGAGGGGTAACTGTGGATCACATTTAGGATTGATCGCACACTAGGAGAGATGGATTCCTGTGGGTTGCAGAATGAGAGCCCGGTTGCATTGTGGGAACAACTTTTTTACCCTTCCCACATGGTAAAAATTGACTTCTTGCCGGGCGGTGGTGGCGCACGCCTTTAATCCCAGCACTTGGGAGGCAGAAGCAGGTGGATTTCTGAGTTCGAGGCCAGCCTGGTCTACAGAGTGAGTTCCAGGACAGCCAGGGCTATACAGAGAAACCCTGTCTCAAAAAAAAACAAAAAAACAAAAAACAAAAATTGACTTCTTGTAGAGAAGCAAAGGTTGCATGCAATGGTATTTGAGACTTTGTGCATTTCCAGCACACTGTGGGAAGGCTGGGGTGTCATGAGGCTGGGTTCTCTGTGACATAATACTAGGGGCACAGAGGGGTAGCTCATTTAGGAAAGTGTTTGTCTTGCAAGCAGACAGGAGATCCCTGTACTGGTCAGTCTAGCTGAATCTAGGAACTCCAGGTCCTGTCCTAAGAAAAATAAGAGATTCTGTCTTTAAAAATAAGGTAGAGAGCCGGGTGTGGTGGCACACGCCTTTAATCCCAGCACTTAGGAGGCAGAGGCAGGTGGATTTCTGAGTTCGAGGCC
>NW_022196904.1:36484309-36502729 GCF_008632895.1 Mastomys coucha
AAAAAAAAAAAAGTAGAGAGCCGGAGAGTAGTTAAAGTAGTCAAGAGCCCTGGCTGCTCTCCCAGAGGTCCTGAGTTCAATGGTGGCTCACAAACATCTAATTGTAGCCCTATGGGATCCCATGACCTCTTCTGGTATGCAGACCTACATGCAAACAAAACAAATATCCATGTACATAAGCAAATAACTCTAAAAAAAAAAAATAAGTAGGGCTCGATATGCCTGCACATGCCTTTAACCCCTGAGCTAGGAGGTAGAGGCAGCCTGGTCTACATAACAAATTCCAGGCCAGCCAGAGCTACTTAGATAGATCATGGTTGGTTGGTTGGTTTTTTAATAAAGTAAAGAGAAAAGAAAAAAAAAAAGGTAGGGTTAGAAAGGTGGCTCAGTGGATAAAAGTGTTCTGACAGCCAGACAAACTTACAACCTCTGTATCCCACATGGAAGGAGAGAGAATCCACTCCTGATAGTTGTCCTCCAGCCTCCACACTTACGTGTCCACATTCTCTCACACAATAATTAATTAAAAACACAGTGGAGGGGGCTGGAGAAATGACTCGGTGGTTAAGAGTGCTGCCTGCTCTTCCAGAGGACACAAATCCTATTTCCAGCTCCCACACATGATGCCTCACAACTGCTTGTGATTCTGGTTCCAGGAGATCCAACACCTTCTCTTGGCCCCAGTCGGCACCTGTCTGTACACAGGTGGCTTTTCATCACACGTACACAAAGATAAAACAAATCTTAATAGAAAAGCAAGAGGCTGGAGAAATGGCTCAGGTGCTTTAGAGGCCCACAGAATGAATGGGTCAATAACCATCTATAATGAGATCTGGTGCCCTCTTCTGGCCTGCAGGTATACACGCAAGCAAAACACTGTATACATAATAAATAGGTAAATCTTAAAAATGCATATAAGTTGGAATTGATAGAGCAAGACATTATCAACCTTTGATCTCCACACACATACATACACAAAGAAAGTGAGAACTGGATGTCTTGTGGAAAGAGCAGTAAGTGGGTTTTCAGGTCAGGTTTAAGTCCTATGCTGCAGATAATCCCTGGTAAGATGGTCTCACCAGGTACCTAAAGAAACAGGGCCAGGCCTGGTAGTTTGTTCACACCTTTAATTCCAGCAGTCAAGAGGCAGAGGCAGGGCATCTCTGTGACTTCCACTTCAGACTGGTCTACATAATGAGTTCCAGGATAGCTAGGGCTATGTAGAGAGACCCTGCCTCAACAAACACAGACAATAAAAAACAGTGCTAGGCAGTGGTGGCATGCGCCTTTAATCCCAACACTTGGGAGGCAGAGACAGGTGGATTTCTGAGTTCGAGGCCAGCCTGGTCTACAGAGTGAGTTCCAGGACAGCCAGGGCTACACAGAGAAACCCTGTCTCAGAAAACCAAATAAATAAATAAATAAATAAATAAATAAAAACCAGCCAGATGGAGCCTAACTAGGGCCTCATCTATCTGCAACCGTCCTTTCCAGCCAGGGGCAGCAGTTATCCACGGAGTCCCTACAGCAGCTGCTGGAACGTGCGCTGACCCCACTGGTGGATGAGGTGAAGCAGAAGGGCCTGGCTCCTGCCTGCCCCAGTTGCCAGAGGCTACACAAGAAGATTCTGGTACCAGGGACCTTGGGTTGTCATGACTCACGTTACTTTTGTGTTTTGTGGGGTTTGGGGGGTCTGCGGCAGGAAGGGGAGGCCTACGTGGGAATAGCAAGCCTTGTCTCTGTGCAGGCAGGACAAAGATCTTGTGTTGTAACTCCGTCATTCTGCAACCTGGAGTGACACTTGGGTTCATTGGGTCTGAGATATCACGGGACGTGTGGGGCAAATTCTACTCTATAGCTCATGGAACATGGATCTGATTTTCTGTAGTCCTTCAGGGAGGTCACTGGAGTCAGAAGGACCCTTGATAGTAGACTGGGGGACCCATTGACCCAAGTGCCACAGCCCTATAGTTTATTAGAACTTGAGGCCTTAGCCGGGTGGTGGTGGCGGCGGCGGGACACGCTTTTAATCCCAGCACTTGGGAGGCAGAGGCGGGTGGATTTCAAGGCCAGCCTGGTCTACCGAGTGAGTTCCAGGACAGCCAGGGCTACACAAAGAAACCCTGTCTCGAAAAACCAAAAAAAAAAAAAGAACTTGAGGCCTTATACGTTATGGGATATAGAGAGCAAGTGCATGATACTGGCCTATGGAGTGATGGGATCCAAATTATACTGAACCGCCCAGGAATACATGGGAGGTCATGGCCTGGTGCACTGGGAGCTATGGGATGATGGGATATGAACGGTAGTGAGCTGCAGCTTCAGTAGTACATAGAAAGCCATGGAGCCTGGTGAACTGTGGGATTTAGAACATTGTAACACTAGGGACCATTCTTGTGACAGATGCTGGCATCACAGATGCAGGGCCTTGAGAATTCTGGGATGTAGAAGGGCACCACAGGATGCTGGGATAAACACAATATAGGAAAATCCACAGGCATTAAGGGAACAGTACTTCAGATGTGATTCAGCTTGCTGGGACACAGGCCAGTGCATTAGGGACATTGACAGTCTTCTTGCCAGATGCAGTTGGGGAGACCAGTGAATTGTAAGATTCCCCGGGGTAGTTCCCAAACTCAAGGCCTGATGGGTTACTTTGGGTGGTATGCGGGCTCCATGGGACCCTGCCCCTTGCCCTCCGCGACCCAGCTCCCCCTCCACCCCCAGCCCAGTCCAGTAAGCCCAGCGGCGCCTACACTCCTCTCCCCAGGAGCTGGAGCGCCAGGCCTTGGCCAAACACGTCAGGGCAGAGGCCCTGAGCTCCACCCTTCGGCTGGCCCAAGACGAAGCCGTTCGGGCCAAGAACCTACTGCTGACGGACAAGATGAAGCCGGAGTGAGGACAGAGGCGGAGGGCATGGGAGGAGGGTGAGGTCTCTGGATAGGGCCTGGCTCCTCCTCCTGCCTCTTACCCACCCTATCCCGGCTGCCCCCCCACCCCCCAGTACTGATCCCCAGCTGGCTGTCATTGCAGGGAGAAGGTGGCCACTTTGGACTATATGCATTTGAAGATGTGCTCCCTCCACGACCAACTCAGCCACCTGCCACTTGAGGGGTCCACAGGGGCAATGGTGGGAGGAAGCAATGGAGGGGCGCCCCCTAAACGTGGGGGCCCAGGCTCTGAACAATAAATGGCCTCTCATGCTGGCATGAGTTCTGACTCCTGGGTTGGCATCAAAAAGTATAGTCATCAGGTGTGGATGTGAGACAAGAGGATTTCCATGGGATCTGGGATAGCATTGGTTACAGAGTAACACCTTGTCTCAAAAGCAAAATGGTAAAGAGATACAGTTCACACTGTAGAGTACCTGCTGGGCTGGCTTGAAGTTGGCACCCAGGATGCAGGTGCACCAGACTTGACTACACAGAGAACCCCAAGCTAGCCTGTGCTTCGTTAGGCCCTGCCTCAAAAGAACAAAAGGGCTGGGTAGATGGTTCAGTAGTTAAGAGCACGTTAATGCTCTTGCAACAGACCCAAGTTCATTTCCAAGCACCCATACGGCTGCTCACAATTCTCTTAACTTCAGTTGCAGGGCAACTGGCGCCCTCTGCTGGCATTTTTATGTACACTGCACATAGCACACACAAAATACTGATCCACATAAAATAAACTTTTTTATACTGATCCACATAAAATAAAATAAACTTTTTTTTTTTGGTTTTTTTTTTTTTTTTGGTTTTTCAAGGCAGGGTTTCTCTGTATAGCCCTAGCTATCCTGGAACTCACTCTGTAGAACAGGCTGGCCTCGAACTCAGAAATCCACCTGCCTCTGCCTCCCAAGTGCGCCACCACCGCCTGCCCGGCTAAAATAAACAAACTTTAAACCGTGAGGAAGGGAAAGGGGAACGAAAAGAGCAAAGAGGAGGAAGGAGGAGGAGCAGAAAAGGAGCAGTCCCGAGGCTGTGTGACAGAGGGCTCTGGAGTTTTGCTGGCCCTTACTCCCCCAAGCCCTAGAAGAGTTCTTCACCCAATTTTGCAGATGAGGCCGGTAAAGTGATGACCCACTAATTCTCAGAGGCATTTTATTAAGGGTAAAACCCTGTTACTGGTTTGCTTTGTTTTGAGACTGGTTCTCACTACGTAGCTCAAGTTGTCCTGGAACTCACTGTATGAGACCAGATGAGGCTAGCCTTCAACTTATAGAGATCTCCCTGCCTCTGCCTCCCAAGGGCTGGGATTAAAGGGATGATCCCCTTACCCCCCCATGCTTCACACCCAAGCACACTTTGAGATTGGGCCTTGCTATGTAGCTCAGGCTAGCCTGGAACTCGGCATCCTCCTATCTCTGAGTTGATCTTCAACAGGAGCATACAGTGGTACATCCCATCATCCCAGCATATGGGAGGGTCGAGAGTACGGCTACATAGGAAGTTCCAGAGCAGCCTGCCTGAACTACAGGACACTCTGCCTCAATCCTTTCTCCTCGCAGGATAGAACTGCTGTCCAGACCTTGGTTTGGAGATGGTCTGATGGACCTTTGGTGACAGGAACAGGGCTCCTGGATGTGAGAAGCTGATTGGTCTGGTCTGGCCAGGGAGTTTGGGATGGAGCCTGCTCAGGTGGTGGTGTGGGCTGTGGTGAAGGTGAGGACAACTGGGAAGCCAAGTTGGGGTGAGAGGGGTGTCCCCCCCACTCCACCCACGCCCCCAGAAAAACCACAGTGGATACCACACCCAACTCACATCTTTATTACCAGGTGGGTGTGGAATCTCCGATACCCTAGTCTGTGCCAGCCAAGCCCTGGGAACAAAGCCCTCCTTCCTGAGGGAGACCAGCTCCCTGCTGAGGGGTTCACAAGTTGGTGGAGGATGTGGGAATATCGGGGTCCACAGTCTTACAGGAGAGAAAGCCGTATCTATAACCCGGATTTTCCCCAAGCCCGCTGGACTGGCGCTTGAAATGCTGTCCAACCTGGAACAGGGAGGCTACATCCAACAGGGCGTTTTCAATGTGCTGCCCCAGCCGGTGCGAGTCCTGCAGAGAAGCAGATGAGGAGCTAGGGGAGGCCTGAGAGACAGGCCTGAGGGAGGAGGCTACATCAGGGACCCCTGGGCTCTGAAGGGCTCAATCCCAGAATTTAGAGAGAGATAGGGAAGGCACTTGAGTTCCTCTTACTGTTTCTGTGCTTGATTTCTTGCTGGAGATGTGGAAGGTGATTGCGTTGTCCCCCATGAAGATGTAGGAGATGCCATACCCATGGTCACTGGCCTGGAGCAGGGAGAGTGAAACAAGACAAAAGCCCAGCCTATCCTCCACGCCCGCAGGGCAGGAGTCCCACCACCACCACCGTCCCCTTCCTTCACCCCCCGGCTGTCCAGAGGCTGGACCCAGTCCAGTTCACTCACAGGCCCAAATCCACCTCCAGAGGAAACATAATCCGGATAATTGTGAACATCAAACAGGTGTGTCTGCTGCACAGGGATCTGGCTGGTGGACAGCAGCCATTGCTGCGACTGGACCTGAGGGGAGCAGGTGGTCACATGAGCAGACACTCCTCCACTGCAAGCCTGACCTCTTCCTATGCCAATTCCCCGCAAATCAGAGGCTTTCCTCTGACCACACCCCTTCCCAACTAACCACTTCCCTTCCCCAACCCCATGCCTTCTTTTCCACTCTGCTCTTTCTTCCTCCCTCCGCCCCCACCCCTTTTTTCTTTTCTCTCTTTTTCCGAGACAGGGTCTCACTATGTAACCATGGCTGTCCTGGAACTCTCTGTAGACTAGGTGGGTCTGGAACTCAGAGATCTGCCTGCCTCTGCCTCCTGAGGGCTGGGATTAAAGGCATGGGTCACCACCACCACCCAGCCCTTCCTTTCTTTATGGTGCTAGGGATTGACCCAGGACCTATATAGCATGCCAGGCAGGGGCTCTACCACTGAGCCAAGCCCTTAGCCCTTCAGTGGGGGATTCTGGACTGATGCTCTACTGCTAAACCCCACTGTTCCCACAGCACCCCCACCCCATGTGGCTGTCTCTCCATGCTCTCCCACTCAACTCTTCCAACACCACCCTCCTGGCTCTTAACCCCCCCTTCCTCCTGCCATTCCTTTTCCTCCTAAGCGTCTCCCTGACCTGGGTCAGGAAGGGTGACTGCACATGGAGGAGCCGGGACATGATGTAGAGTGCGAAGAGGTGACGGTCGATCCCCTGTCCACTCATCGCTGCCTTCAGTAGAGCCTGGTGCTTGTCCACGGCCACCCGGAACAGGGCAAGGCACTGTTGGTCCTGGGTCCCCCAGGGCAGTCAAAGGTCATGGAAAGACAGGAAGTGGGCTTACTTTGAGGACCTGGATTCTATCTGGTCTCGAGCCAGCTCCCAAGGTGTCTGCAAGGCGGGGATATCTACCCCACTTGGCAGAAAGGAAACGGGTTCAGAGAGTAGAAGCAACTTGTCGAGGGTCACACAGCTAGGAATGATATGTGCCTGATGTTAGGACCTTTAGATCCTCTGGTGAACCACAGAATCTCACAGGTGAGGGAGCTGGGCTTGCCAACAGGGAGATCGGGGAGTTATTTAGAGCAGAGGCTATAATTTGAGGTATGATGTAGACAGAGGTCATGGCCACAAGGTGTCAAAGTGGCTGGAGTGAGGAGAGCCAACAGAGTGGAAACATCGCTCTCTGCAAAGTGTTCCCCAATACTGTGTGTCATCCCCACTAAAGCCCAGAACACACTCTCCTGGTCTATGGTTAATCCCTCATTTTGAATCCCCATGGTCAGAGCTGGTTGGCCCCTTGTTGTGGATGCCCCTCCCAGACCCTGGCCACAGGTATCTGCAAACATGAGCACAGACGAAGCAGGCTTCCATGAGGCCGGCACTCACCGTCTTCTCCTTGTTGTCCATGGCTCTCACAAACTGGCAGGCCTCTCTGGTGCAAGACCTCACCGTCTCCGTCCTGCCTTCCAGGAACAGTCGGGTCATGGCTGACTCATAAGTCAGGCAGAATTGACCCCTGTCCTGGGGGAAAGAAGAGGAACCTGTCAGCTAGCCTCGGGAGGTGTCTCTAGTTCTGACCTCCCAACAGCCTCACACTCTGCTTAAAGCTATGGAGAGGAAATCAAGATGGCGAACCCACAACACAACAACAGACTCACAAAATGGCCGACCCACAACAAAATGACTGACCCATAGAGAATGAATGACCCAGAATAAGATGGTTGATTCACAAGATGGTCAACCTATGTCAAGATAACTGACCTACCAGGCTTGTTTTGTCCATGCCTTTAGTCCTAGCACTTGGAAGGTAAAGGCAGGTGGATCTCTTGTGAGTTTGAGGTTAGCCAGGAATACAGAGACCTTGCACACCCCCACAGGCTCCCATATATCCCCTAAAGACTGATGTAAAGCACAGTGAGTGACCCATAAAATGGATGAGCAGATGCCCTACAATGATGAAAGACAAGAGACCCCGAGGAGGTGGCTAGAGAGGCAGGTACTGGAGGCTCTGAGTGAGCAGGCACTGACCCGGAAGTGGGCCAGCTGCAGGGCCAATTGGATGAAACTGTCTGAAGAGACACGACAGCATTTGATGAAGCTCTTGCCGAAGTGGGAAAAGGGGAAGACATGGCAGTCGATGTTGCCAGACAAGGTCTTGGCTCCCCTCAGGGCCAGAGAGATGGACGAATGGATCTGCCAGAGAGGGAGGTGGGAGAAATGACTGGTGTTAACACGCAGGGCAGAGGCAGAGCTTAGGCATGGATCTGGAAGGGAAGAGGCAGCTGTGGTTAGGTGGGGTGAGGCAGAAGGCGAAGAAAGGAAGAGGTTAAGATAGGGCAAGGACAGCAGTGAGGGAGTGGGGGCTCGGTTGAAGGCAAGGGCCGAGATGCAAGAGCTTGAAGAGGTTTGAAGGGACCAGGCATGAGGCTGGGCGGGGCTACAGTTGTTGGGACCCGCCCACCTGAGAGAGAAGGTGCAGGGAATGGGGGTGAGAAAGAGATAGAGACAGAAATGTGATTGGACAGCAGGGCAGTGGTGGCGAACGCCTTTAATCCCAGCACTTGGGAGGCAGAGGCAGGCGAATTTCTGAGTTCGAGGCTGGGATGGGCAGGCGAGGGGGTGAGGGGGATCGTTAACGTTTTGGGGTGAGGTTAGGGTTGGGCATAGTGTGGGACTCTAGGCAGAGGGTATGTTTGGTGTGATATGAAAGTTGGCACAGGGAGCAGAGAATGAATTCAGGGTGAAGGTGAGGGACTTAAAAGGGGAGCTACAGGGGCTGGAGAGATGGCTCAGCGGTTAAGAGCACTGACTGCTCTTCCAAAGGTCCTGAGTTCAAATCCCAGCAACCACATGGTGGCTCACAACCATCTGTAATGAGATCTGATGCCCTCTTCTGGGGTGTTTGAAGACAGCTACTGTGTACTTACAGATAATAAATCTTTAAAAAAAGGGGTGGGGGACTACAGAGTCCAGCCTTACCTGCTCTGGAAGGTCCCACTGTAGGCGCTGGGGCTGTGGCAGGGTAGGGTCAGGGTGTCCCTTACAGTGGCCATCTGTGGCATAGCCCAACTGGAAGCACTCTGTGGCCAGGGTGAACTGGGGACAAAAGTGTCATTTACTTCCCCTTCTGGACTGAAGCCACGGTGGAGACAGCAGGGCCCAGTGTGGCTGAGTGCGAGCCTCCAGACTTCAATGTTGTGGGATGTTTTAGGTTCCTACTGCTCAGGCACCTGCTGCTTGCTTAGCCTTCTGGGCTCACATTTCTACCCCTCTCAGCTGCCCTGTAACCCATTTTGGTTTCATTCTGAAGCAGGGTCTGATGTAGCCTAGGCTAGCCTGGAATTTACCATGTAGTTGAGGATTCTGAACTTCCGATCTTCCCGCCTCCACCTCCTGCGTGCTCAGACAACAGGCAGCAGCACCTCAGCCATCTTACATGGTGCTGGGGATGGAACCCAGGACTTCCCAAGAAGCCCACCAGTTGAGTCCAAAGCCAGCCTTGTTTCCCTCTGCAATAGACTGGCCTTGTAGCCCAGGCTGGCCTCAAAATAAAAGCCTCCTGCTCCCCGAGTGTTTGGATTACAGATGTGTGTGCTATAGCGTTCTGTGTGTGTGCAGCGTGAGTATATGTTTATGTGCGTATGTGTGCTGTAGTCTCCTGTGTGCATGTATGTGTGTGTGTCTGTCTGTCTGTCTGTCTCTCTCTGCATGTGCATGGGTAGGGAGGTTAAGTTCTAGGTTCACTGTGCCTTCTTTCTGTGTGACCCTCAAAAGTCACTTTTCGATGGGCGGTGGTGGTGCCTTCAATCCCAGCACTTGGGAGGCAGAGGCAGGCAGATTTCTGAGTTCGAGGCCAGCCTGGTCTACAGAGTGAGTTCCAGGACAGCCAGGGCTACACAGAGAAACCCTGTCTCAAAAAACCAAAAAACAGAAAAAAAAAAATTCACTTTCCTGTCTCTGAGCACACCCACCTCAGGCAAGTCATTGTGGCAAGCCCCATTCTCTGCTGGGCCCTTCTCTGTCTCTGAGTCCAAATGTCTCTATTCTAAGGTCCTTCAGCATTAGTCTTTGACAGGGTACCTTAGGAACGCACCTCCCACAAATGTCCTGAGATAGGGCAGTCGGCCCATGAGTGTTCCATGCTGAAGCCCAGCTTCCCATTGGAGAAGACGATGAGGGTGAAGGATTTGTCAAACCAGCTGCAGAAAGAGTTTGGATGGGTCACCAAAGAGCCAGGGAGGAGAATGTGAGCACCCGTAAGGCTTCTGGTGTTGGGGTGTGCTTCAGGGTGAGGATGAGGCAGGGGAATCAGCGGAGGCACCAGCCCAAGGGGCCTCCGGGAATGCTGCTGCTGGTCCCCAGAGGTGATTTCAGACAGTTTCCACAGGGGTGCCAGATTTAGGGAATCGCTTTTTGGTTTTATTTTTCTAGGAAGTCAGCTCTGGAGGTGCTGGGAAGAGACTCAATTTTGGGTCTGTTGTTATGGTTAAATAATCCTCCATCAAGGGACCACATTCCCTTAACTGACCCCGGTTCAATGGAAAAGTTGATCTCATGAGCAGTAACTAGCAATAACCTAGAAGTCCAAAGGTAGAGTATCAGTTATCTAAGCTCTGCTCTGCTCAGGCTATAGAATACTATACAGCTGCTATAAAGCTGAACGGGGCACATCTATATTCACTGACCTGAGTATCAAGTTATAAGAGGCTGGGGTCTTGAGTAGATTGGTTCTCTGGTTTAGAGGTCTCTTATTTCTACTGAACTGTTTTGGGGGTTGTAAGACATAAGTGACCCTGGGGGTCTAGCTGCTGAGGCGTGAAGTCTGGCTGCTTCCATAAGTGTGTAGGTGGTATTGTAGGGGTTAGACTCACCGGTCATGACCTTGGCCAGCCAGCAGAGCGTGGGCATAGGCATCCAGGGAAGCTGCGGGGTCCTCTCTGGTCAGTCCCGCAGGCTCAGAATCGAGGGACACAAAGAAGGCAGCCCCTTCTACAGCCTCCAGGGCAGTGGCTGCATGGGTCTTCACTGACTCCCGCACCTGGGCCCACATACTCCTGTCCGAGTGGGATGGGCCTGAGCCCAGCTGGCCCTCTACCCTGCCCAGCCTGTTCCCTGAAGCCCAGCCTGCCCCCTTGCAACCACAGGTTACAGGTCCTCACCTGGGAGCAGCAGTCAAAGCAGCTAGATGTTCCTCAAGGGGACAGGCTGGGGAGGGGTCATCCAGGATGTCCTGGAACTGCTGTTCCAGGGCCCGTGGGGACAGCAGGCCATTGGAAGAGTGGGTCCCTACACGGAAGAATCTGCCCCGGTGGAAGACAGCCACATGTCGGCTGTCTTGAAGGTGACGAAGGTAGTCTGGAGGAGTGGGGTGGTGGGTGGGAGGAACATGAGGGTGGGAGGAAGCTACATAAGAACCACCCCACTTACTAATCATGCTCTCTGCCCTTGGGCTATGTTTTTATTATTTTCGAAAGTTGTGTAGTAGTCCATAGCCTGAGAATAGCCCAAGATAGTTTCAATTTTGATATATAGAGCAGAGGATGACTTTGAACTCTTGCCTCTACCTTCCCAGTGCTGGGTGACAGGTGTAAGTCACCATGCCTCATTTATAACAGAGGGCCTCTTGCATGCTAGGCAGGAAGTCTGCACAGGACCAGAGAGGTGGCTCTGTGTGTCCTGAGGATCCAGATGGCTGCTCAGAGCCATCTGTAACTCCAGTCCCAGATCTGATGCCCTGTCCAGGTCTTGACAGGCACTGCATGCACGTGGTACACAGACATGCATGCATTCATACACATAAAATAAAATCTAATAAAAGAAATAGAGGTCCAGGGCTGGAGAGGTAGCTCAGAGGTTAACAGCACTGTGGCTCTGGCAGAGGATCTGGGTCCAAATCCTGGCACCCACATGGCATCCCACAACCAGCTCTAACTCCAGTTCCAAGGAGTCTGACATGATCTTCAACCCTCCAAAGGCACCAGACACACAAGTGGTGCACATAAATACACACAGGCAAAACACTCATACACATAGAATAAAATAAATAAACTAAAATTAAGAAGGGAAGGAGGAAGAGGAGGAGGAGGAGGAGGAAGAAGATGAAGAAACCACCAGGAGATAGTGGCACACGCTTTTAATCCCAGCATTTAAGAGGGAGAGGCAAAGCCGGGTGGTGGTGGTGCATGCCTTTAATCCCAGCACTCGGGAGGCAGAGGCAGGCAGATTTCTGAGTTTGAGGCTAGCCTGGTCTACAGAGTGAATTCCAGGACAGCCAGGGTTACATAGAGAAAACCTATCTTGAAAACAACCCCTCCCCCACCTCCCCAAAACCCAATCAACCAAACAGAAAGGTCATGAGCTTAAGAGGGATGGAGTTGAGGACATGGGGGTTAGGGAGCGTGTTGAGGAAGGAACCTGAGGAGGGCAATGATGTAATTTTTTTTGTTTTTAAAAATCGCAAAAATATATTGGGCTGGAGAGATGGCTCAGTGGTTAGGAGCACTGACTGCTCTTCTAGAGGTCCTGAGTTCAACCATCTATTAATAAGATCGGTTGCCCTCTTCTGGTGTGTCTGAAGGCACTACAGTGTACTCATAAAATGAGAGTCTTTCTGGCTTGCTCCACCTTAAGCTACCTTTAATTTTACACCACCTCAGGTACCAATGTTACTCCATTTAACTGTTGAGGAAGCCAAGGCTCAGAGGGGACAACGATTACCTGAGGCAACACAGGAAGCAATACAATCGGGATAGACACCCACACAGGCTGGCTAGAGTCCTGCTCTGAGTCTCTGCCCCAGTTGCAGACAGGGACAAGGACTGAGTAGGGGGTTGTCCTCACCTTTTTCCACCCCTGGAATCCGTGTAGTGTTGAACATCCTCTCATACTGGGCAGAACACAAGGGCCGCATCCCCATCAGCAATGTCTGCAGGAGGCCAAGGGCTCCTGAGCCAGGCTTGGCCCTCTGTGGCTCCCTGAGCCTCCATCCCCAATCCATAGGACCTGCCTTACCGGTGAGATCTCCTGCCGGTTCAGAAGGTGGCGGTACAGGAGCAGGGTATGCACAGCATTGCCCGCACGGGCTGCCTGCAGCGGTGTGGGGGTGACGTACAGAAAATCCTGCTTGGTGGCAAAGGGAGGGAACACAAAATACACTGAGGCCATGCTTGTCCCTGATGGGGGCCCCAGACAGCACTCTGCACTTAGGTCATGGGTCACCAAGGCATGAGGCCCCTGCCACCCACTGCCTGCCTCTCCCTCCTCACCATCATGTAGTAGGTGCTATTAATCAGTGAGCCTCGAGAGCGCAGGTACACAAACTCTTCCCACCAGTCACTGACCTGGGAGGAGAATCAGAGATGCTCAGCTGGGGTGGCTGAGACCAGGAGGGAGAAGGATGGTGTGACTAGGGAGCCCACAGGCTTTCCTGTGCCACATGGGCAGAAAGAATCTCTGGGGGTTGGGAGGGAGAGAAATTGGTTATGGTTAACAACCAGCAATAGCCGGGCGGTGGTGGTGCACGCCTTTAATCCCAGCACTTAGGAGGCAGAGACAGGCGGATTTCTAAGTTTGAGGCCAGCCTGGTCTACAGAGTGAGTTCCAGGACAGCCAGGGCTACACAAAGAAACCCTGTCTTGAAAAACAAACAAAACAAAACAAAACAAACAAACAAAAAAGCAAACAAACGAGTTGAGATGGCTCAGTGGGTAAGAGCACAGTCTGCTCTTCTGAAGGTCGAGAGTTCAAATCCCAGCAACCACATAAAGAAATCTGGTGCCCTCTTCTGGTGCCTCTGAAGACAGCTACAGTGTACTCATTTATAATAATAAATCTTCAAAAAAAAAAAAACCAACCAGCAATAACCTATAAGTCCGCGGATATGAATGATTAGTTCATTAAAACCTGCCACCCCCAAGTTATGGAATACTATGCAACCATTAACAAGAGTAAAGGCACAGGGGAGATGGCACAGTTGGCAAGTGCTTGTCTTGCACACATGAGAAGCCCAGTCAGAGCCTCAGAGCCCACAGAAGAGCCAGGAGATGTGGTTCACACTTATAATCTCATTGCTAGGGAGGTAGAGACAGAATTGCTGGGACCTGCTGGCCAGACGCCCTCGCCCAGTCAGCACACCCCACATCCCAATGAGGGACCCTGTTTCCAAAAACAAGATGGTGCTAGGGAGATGGCTCAGGAGCTAAGAGCACTGACTGCTCTTGTAGAGGACTTGGGTTTGGTTCTCAACACCCATACAGCAGCTCACAACTGCCTAGAACTCCAGCTCCAGGGGATCTGACCCTCCACCCTTTTCAGACCTCCGTGGGTAATGCATGTATGTAACACATTCACACATACGAACATGCAAACGCCCATACACAGAAAGTAAAATCAGAAGAAAAACCTTTAAACAAACAAACAAACAAAATGCAACTGTACAGTGCCCCCAAAGAGTGACAGCTGAGGTGGACCACTGGACTACATACTCATGCACACACATATTTGTGTATGTGTACATTCAAACACGTGTGCACACTTGCACACACACACACAGAGACACAAAAGAGTGAGGAACATGTCTCTCCACACAATGAGCATCAGCACACAGTTTTGAGGGCTCTGAATAGCTCTTACTTGGTGGAGCGCTTGCGTACCACATACCGGGTGTGGTGCTGCCTCCAACCGGGCCATACCCAAGTCCTCTTGCATATATTTAAAAAAAAAAAAAAATCAAGATTTCTTTATGTGCTTGGGTGTACCAACAGCACCCTGCAGTCAGAAGAAGGAATCAGATCTTTTGGAACTGGAGTTACAGAGGCTTCTGAACCACCATGTGGGTACTGGAAATAGAACCCAGGTCCCCTGTTAGAGCAAGTGCTCTTAACCATTGAGCCATCTCTCTAGTTCCTCTATATTGTATATACTTTTTGTTTTGTTTTGTTTTTCGAGACAGGGTTTCTCTGTGTAGCCCTGACTGTCCTGGAACTCACTCTGTAGACCAGGCTGGCCTTGAACTCAAGAAATTCACCTGCCTCTGCCTCCCAAGTGCTAGGATTAAAGGCGTGCATGACAACTGCCCAGCCCTGTATATACTTTTAAAGTGCAGAATCTAGCCTAAGAACATGAAGAAAAAAGGAATAAAAGTGGACCACTAAGGTCCAGCTTTCTCTAGCCTCTGCAGACACTTAACATTAATTGTTGACCCCACTGCCCCAATGGACAGTGCTCTACCCCAGACCCTCTTTCCTTCTCTTGCCTCTGTCTCCCTAGTGTCCAGATTAAAAGCAGGAGCCACCAGCCCCAGGCAAGCCCAATGCTTGGATTAAGTCAAACGTTTGTTAGCTAGCTATTCTCCTCAGCTTCCTCTCCAACCTCCAATCTCCGGGCCTTCCTACATACCCTGTCCTGTTCTAAATCTTTCCAGCTCCCTAGTCCATTCCTGAGAAAGCCTATCACTCTAGGCTTCCCATCCTTGCTTGCACCCCCGTGTTCTGACCAAAGTGAAGCCCCTTTCCATACTCGTTTACATCAGCCTCTTCCACCTCTCCCAAGTCCTGCTAACAACGGGACAGTTCGGTTCGCTGTCAGGCTCTCTGTCCACCACTGAGATATTTATAGCTCCATCTTTCTTCTTCACCACCTCTCAGATGCCCGTTGCCTGTTAACCGTCTTCAGTTTCCTACAGTTAGCCATGGCTGGCATTCTTGCTTCGTGTGGCTCATTCTGCGCCTCAGTTTCCCAAGGAGCTCAATTCAAAGTGCAGCCACCGGCCTAGCTCCCAAACTAGCTAACTACCTATCTAGGAAACCGTCCGGGAGCTGGAAATGGTGGACAGATTCATGCTGGAATTCTGGTCCTAACACAAGTAGTGGGACTCAAACTCAGATGGAGGATCCTGAAGTAATTCCAATGTAGGGGACAACAGGGAGGGGCTGAGCATGGAGGCGGGGCTTAGAGACCGCCGAAGAGGCGGGGTTACTTACTGAAATTCCATTATCCAGCAAATCACAAGCAGGGCTGGGGCAGGCCAATCACTTGGATAGGCCAACTGTGGCAGGGGCATGTTAGGGCAGGCCAATCACCACAGGGTGGGTGGGCCAATCACTGCAGGGCTCAGCTGAGCCCCCGAACTCACGTAGTTGGAAGCACACCAGGACTTGAGTTGCAAATAGAGCTGTAGCTGTGGTGCCTGCAACCTCAGGAAGTCGTTTGCCAGCGCCGTAATGTGGTCGAAAGCGTCGTCTCCGAGCACAGGACGCACAGACTCTAGGTACTACAAGCAAATGAGGACCGGAGGAGCGTCAGGGCGCCCCGCCGCCTGCCCGAGACCGCCCCACCCCAGGACACTCCCACCTTGTGCACGGTCTCTTGCACTACGGGCACCGGCTGCCGCGGGAGCGCACGTTGGAAGCTGAAGAGCCTCGGGTGCCTCCCGGAAAAGATTCTAACCAATGCCTGCGGGACAGAGGAGAGGACCCAGTTGGGGCACGGAGAAGGGAGGATGAAGATGATGTAGGGAGAGGGAGTAAGGAAATGAAGAGGGAAGGATGGAGGAGAGATGATGGGGCAGAGAGGACGGAGGTGATGGAAGAGAGAGGGAAAATGATGGAGAAGATGAAGGATGGGGGAGGGAAGAGAGAGGATAGAGATAATGAAGGGAGAGAGAGACAGAGTGAAGAACAGGATGAGAGGACAGAGGTGATGGGGAGGAGAGGGAAGACAGGGATGATGCTGACCCAGAGGACAGAGATACTGTACGATGAATGGAGGGGGTACGATGTATAGAGATAGTGAGAGGGGGTATAGCATGAAAAAAGGAAGACAACTGAGGTCAAAGCGGGAGCCAAAGACCCAGAGAGAACAGGGGTGGAGATGGGGGATGGACGCAGAGACAGGAGTGGTGGTGGACCGAGACCCAAAAACACGTTTGTTCTAAGAGTCTAGATCCTCACATACCAGCCAGGTCTTCGTGGGTGAGGACATGGTGCCATGAGGTTCCAGAAGCCAGCCATGGTGAGACAAAAGGAGCCTCAGAGCTACGTGAAGTGTGAAGATCAGGGCTCCCCACAAACACGAGGCAAACATTGCTGCTGCCAGGAGCCCCTGGAGCTGATGGTGCTGTCCGCCCCTGGGAGAGAAATGAATAAAGGGGTGCCCCTGAAGCTCTTCAGTGGACTGAGCCTGCAGGATGGGCATTGGGGACAATCACATTTGACAGACATATTTATTTACCTTATAAAATGGGTATGTCCCTCTGTTCCCCATGACTACCCTTGGGGAGGCACCAAGCTTTAAAAATCACTTTCCTGGGACCAGGGAGTACACCAGGGTAGAGTGCTTGCCTAGCATTCGAATGCCCTGGGTTCAATGAATAAGCTGGTGTGCTGGCACACTCCTACAATCCCAGCCCTGGGGAAGCAGGAAGATGAGTTAAAGTCCATCCTTGGCTACATTATGAAATGGAGGACAGCCTAGGTTACATGAAGCCCTGCCATAAAGAAATAAATACAGCCAGGCGGTGGTGGCACACACCTTTAATCCCAGCACTTGGGAGGCAGAGGCAGGTGGATTTCTGAGTTCGAGGCCAGCCTGGTCTACAGAGTGAGTTCCAGGACAGCCAGGACTACACAGAGAAACCCTGTTTGGAAAAACAAACAAACAACAAAAACAAAAAAAGAAACCTTGTCTCGAAAAATGAAAAAATAAATAAGAATAAATAATAATAAGGGGCTGGAGAGATGGCTCAGCGGTTAAGAGCACTGGCTGATTTTCCAGAGGTTCTGAGTTCAATTCCCAGCAACCACATGGTGGCTCACAACAATCTGTAATGGGATCTGATGCCCTCTTCTGGTGTGTCTGTAGATAGCTACAGTGTGTTCATAAGCATAAAATAAATAAATCTTTTTTTAAAGAATAAATAATAAATAAGCAGACTGGGAAAGCAATGAGTGCAATGTGGTGAGGAAGCCCAGAGCTTAGCCTCGTAGCAACCCCTCCCCATGGGCTGCAGGTTTCTGACTTGGGTACATCACTGCAGCTCCTCCATAGGTTGCCTTCTCCAGACTGAATCATAAATATGCCTAATCATGATCCATGTCTAACTGGGGCTCTGCCTTGCTCAGCAAATCTATCTCTTCCCAAGGAAGACGGACCCACCTCCCAGAACTCAACATACCTATCCCTGCAGGTTTCCAGGCCCTTCCTAAAGGAGGTAATGTTTGCTTTGGTTGTTTGGTGTGAGATGGGATCTTGGTTTGTATTCCAGGATGGCTTCATACTCACAAATCTCTGCCTGGGTCTCCCAAATGCTGAGGTTATAGGCATGTACCTGGCTGGTGACATTTCTTTTGGTTTTGGGGTGTGTGTATGTGTGTGTTGAGAAAGGATCTTCCCGTGTAACCCCTGCCTCTGCTGGGTTAACACTTACTTGGTGAGCAGCCATTCCTGAAGCTGACTCAGTTCAGAACTGAGTATACGATATGGCAATCCTGAAAATCTCATGTGCAACCAGAGGGAGGTGGATCTCTGTGAGTCCAAGGCTATCCTGCTCTCTACATAACAAGTTTCAGGACAGCTAGTACTACATATATTAAGAGACCCCATCTCAAACAAAACAACAACAAAAAAACAAAAGCAAAAACAACCCAAAACAAAAAAACAAAAAAAGGAAGAAACTGGGCAGTGGTGGTGCACACCTTCCCTTTACTCCCAGCACTTGGGGGGCAGAGGCAGGAGGATCTATGAGTTTGAGCCAGCCTTGTCTACAGAGTGAGTTCCAGGACATACAAAGCTACACAGGGAAACCCTATCTAAAAAATCCAAAATAGGTAAATAAGACTAAGAAGTGAAAGAGATGAAGCCCCCCCTCCGTTTTGGCTGTACCTCTATTTAACAGTCATAAAATAAACTCCAGAAATTACTTTTTTTT
>NW_022196904.1:36502739-36506744 GCF_008632895.1 Mastomys coucha
TTTTTTGAGTCAGGGTTTCTCTTGAGTAACATCCATGGCGGTCCTGGAACTCACTGTAGACCACCTCCTCCTGCCTCTGTCTCTGCAGAGCTGGGCTTTCAGGCCTATGCACCACCCCATCCAGACAAGCAAAGCACACAGAGTGCCTTTGTGGGGGTAGTGACTAGGGTGGAAAGGAAGGTTCTCACCAGTCCGGCAGCGACTCTTTAATCTTCTCCATCAGTCCTAGGGAAGGGTCCAGCTGGAGGAGGCGAGCAAGCTGGATTGTACTGAAGAGGAAGAGCCAGCTGAAGGGGGTTGCAGGGACCACCCCAGCAAGAAAGTCATTCTGTGGTGAGAAAAGGGCCTCTTCAGGCACGTGCCCTCTGAGGACACACTCTGTATCACTCTCAATAGCTTGTAGGGTCTTGGATGTGGGCAGAGCTCAGGATTCCTTTTACTCAATGTATTTAGGAAGGAGTTGGGAGCATGGCATAGCCTTTGCCTACTCCTCAATGAGGGGCTAAGGCTGGGAGAGAGTCTTTTCCTCCACTAATGAGGGGTTAGTGGAGGCATGGCTTGGTGGTAGAGAACTCTCCTGGAATCTACCAGTAACGGGGTGAGAGTGTCATTCAAGCTATCCTAGTTTGTTCAAAACCCCGGGTTCTGAACCTTGGCACCAATAAGTAAGTCAGTCAGTAAGTAAACAAATAAGTAAATAAATCCAAGATAAGGAGACTATACTGAAGTTGTTGGGGGAGGAGCAGCATGGGGAGGGCAGCAGGGGTGAGTGAAGTGAGTCAGGATGCTGAGCCAGCTAGAGCATACCAGAGGAAACCATAGTTAACAGTGACCTGGGACTGGACACCCAGGTCTTCAGAAAAGGTTTCAGGAACCCCAGAAGCAGGTACCTGGATCCCCAGAAGGAAACCAGCCAATAGCTCTCCTCACCCAGACACGATAGAGATGTCTTTTCCAGGAGCGCAGGGCAGAGAGGCAAATCTCCTGCCACACTGAGGAGCTGAGTTCTACTTCTGCCCCATCAGAACTCAGTGAAGACAGCAGGCTCGAGGCCTGGTGTGCCTCAGCCATGTTCCCTGGGCTTCCTAGGAGGAAGACGGAGAGTCATTCTCCAGGACCTCGGTGCCTCCCTCCCCAGATCCAGGACCGCAGAACTTAGCTCTCTTCCCTCAGACCCACCGCCGCAGACTTTGCCTCTACTCTCAGGTGTGTGTGGGGTGGAGGATTCCAGCCCCCAGCCCCCTCCCTCAGACCCTGCCCCTTCCTCCCCACTGCAGGGCCACAGAACTCAGCGTACTCTGCTCTAAGAACCTGAGGGGTGCTGCAGTTCACAGTCGGAGAGGGCTTTGGACAGGAGTTCATTTAATTGGGGATCTCTGAACCTATAAAGGCTGGAGAGCAACCTTGAGACCTGTATTACTGAGAATTCAGTGCTCAATATTCGGGGTTGGGGGAGGGAAATTGATGCAGGACCAGTGGTTCAAATAAAACAAACTAGTTTTTCATTTCTTTTTTCGTACTACTTTTTAGACGCATAGGGAAATGAACATTTGCCGACGGTGGCACTGTTCATTTCCAATTTCAAGGCAGACACATATGGATTCCCTTCCACCATGGGGTCTGGAGGGGGGGGGGGGATGAAAGAGGAAGCACCCTACTGCGCATGCCCGGCATCGAGGGATGCTGGTGACCAGCGGAGGCATGTTCAGGACAAGTGATGGAGAAGCCCTACTCGCCTGCCCCAACACAAGGTCCATAGCCCCTCCTGTACCTGGTACTAGTACTTACACTGGTCAGAGGTCAGCAGCTGCGGTTCCTGGGGCCAATTCCATATACACCTCCTTCCCCCAGTTTGAGTCCAGTACCCAGTTTCCCTTGTACATACATTCAATCCCCGTGTAACGAGTCCACGAACTGATCAACCGTCTTTGGCAGTTCTCCTGAACCCCAGAGCCACCTCGCGGGCGCCTCCTGCCTCCCAGACCAGGGTGCTCAGGCCCTAGGTTTTATCCCCGCCTCCTCTGATCCCTCCGCGTTCCGTCCCTGCCCCCTTTCCAATCCCTCCGCATTCTCTCCCCGCCCCTCGGAGTCCTAGCGTCCAACCCTCTTACACCAAGTCTGTTTTATTTTTTTCTTTCCCTTTTCTTTTTTCAGTTTGTTCAAGAAACTAGTCTTGGCCTCCCTCCCTGCCCTCTTTTAGGTACTGCATCATGTTATGCATGTCGCCGTATATCTGCTGGAGCACTAACATCTTAGATACTTCTCAGGCTGACCCATCAGAACCATCCATAGCAGGCGTACAGACACGTGAAATAGGCGCCACTGGGACTAGATCCCAGCTAGACAATCAGAGGGACGGTGCAAGATGGGCATAGATACATACAGACTTCGCAGTCTGCTTTATTCCACTCCGGGGTTTCATATTCTGTCCACGATGGAGCTGGTGTCTGGTGTTCTTTTAGGTCCCCCCACCCCACGACAGAGACCAGCCCATTGTTACCTAGCAAGGGCTACTAATATTCAGGTCTCTTCACTGAAGGTGGGGATCTGCGAAAGTCATGCTTCCCTAGCAGTAGGAGGTGGCAGGGTCAGGAGAGCTAGTGCTTGGAACAACAGGGAGCTAGCTGGTGTGGCGGAAGAACCAATGCATCAGGCACAGGGTGGGAAGCCAGACCAAACAGGTTTTTTTCCTTTTTTTTCCGAGGCAGGGTTTCTTTGTGTAGCCCTTGCTGTCCTGGAACTCACTTTCTAGATCAGACTGGCCTCGAACTCAGAAACCCGCCTGCCTCTGCTTCCCAAGTGCTGGAATTAAAGGCATGTGCCACCACCGACAGCCTCCAAACAGGTTTCTTGTCCCTTGGCGTTTTAGAGCTCAGATCTACTCAGTGAGCTTTCTGGCTATAGGATTACCCAGTCTCACTTGGCCACAGGATCTCAATTCCCACCTGTTCCCAGGCCAGAGTGACCCAGCTTCCATAAACACTGGTAGACCAAAATACTGGTCTTGCCCTTATTCTGGAGGACAGGTGAGTGGAGGGGCCTGGGGTCACTGGAATGGAACTAGCTTACTTAGAAACACAGGATATCCTCTTAGCACAGGATAAGAGCACTGCAGGTTCTGATTTCAAGTGTCAGCAACCATGATTGGCTTAATAGTGGGATCTGATGCCCTCTGCTGGTGTGCAGGCACACAGGCAGACAAATATTCATATATAAAGAAATAAACCTTAAAAATACTTAGTTGAGCAGTGGTGGTGCATGCCTTTAATCCTATCACTTGGGCTTTTAATCCCATCACTTGGGAGGCAGAGGCAGGTGGATCTTTGTTGGAGGCCAGCCTGTACCATAAAGCAAGTTCCAGGACAGCAAGGGCTACAGAGAAATGCTGACTTGAGAAAACAAAACCACACAAACAAATACAAATGGCATGGGACCACAGTGCAGACCTTTAGTCTCAGTACTCAGGAGGGAGAGGCGGGTGGATCTGATGGAAGCTAGCTAGCCTGGACCATAAACCTGGACAGTTCCAGGACTGCCAAGGCTACACAAAGAAACCCTGTCTTGAACCCCCTCTCAACCTCCCAGAAAACAGAAAGAGCAGATGGAAGGTAGACTCTGGGGTGGAGGGGCAGAGGTGTCTGACCCCCACTGAGGACTGTCCTCAACCTCTGCTCCAAAGAAGAATCTCAGGAAGGTCAGGGAATCCAGAGACATGGTGGAGCCAGGAAATCTTGCCTAGCTTGAGGTATACTAACCTAGACCTAAAATGGACAGACCTCAGGAAGGGACAGGCCACGGAACTACCCCAGCCCCCAGGGCAAGAAGTGGCATGGTCAGCTGAGGATTTATTGGCATAAACGCAACCATATAAAAACATAAGTTATGAAAAACACAGTCACGATGTACCCTCCCATCCCCCAAGCCCATCCCCGGAGCCCCCTTCTGCAGGAGGGCCAGCCTGGCACCCCCTCAGCGCATCCGGTAGTCGGTGGAACAAGAGAGCTC
>NW_022196904.1:36507159-36554396 GCF_008632895.1 Mastomys coucha
CTTCACTGTTAGGTAGTCCTCCATGTAGAACACAGTCTGCTTCCAATGTGTGTATGGGGACTCAGGACCTGAAAGGTGGACGAGGTCAGTTCCAGACTTTGCCTGGGTGTCACCATGCTAAACCTGCCCGGGGCCCCACAAGGTCACCACCAGCAAGGCTTTGAGGGCTACTATGCCTGATCTTGCCTGTGTTTACTGAGTTACACTAGGACCAGACTCAGTCACTCAACGACTGACAGCAGCTCCATTCCAACTCTCCTCTTTTGAGAGGGTTACCACTTTCCTCAGCTTCAGAGCTAGAGTTTTCTGTCTTGTTCCCAAGTAGCTCTATGA
The DNA here is from genome assembly GCF_008632895.1 of Mastomys coucha. Lineage (NCBI taxonomy): Eukaryota > Metazoa > Chordata > Mammalia > Rodentia > Muridae > Mastomys > Mastomys coucha. The sequence continues at coordinate 36,507,493 of NW_022196904.1, forward strand.
TAGTCATAAGCATAAGACGTGTGCTCTGCTGCCTGTCACACAGAAATCTTATTGATGCTCTCAGCCCCCGCCCAGCACCACTCGGTGCTCACTGGTTGAGAAGCCGGTCCTCTTGTGGCATCTGGTGAACTCGATGTTGAAGTAGGCCACCAGTGCATGCACGTAGTCATTCCTCTTCACTTGCAGGCAGAAGGGGGAGGTGAAGGTCAGGTCCTCCACCTTGACTGTGTAGATGTCCACCTCCTGCCAAATGGGTGAGCCCCGTCAGTGTGCAGTGCCCACCCCGCGTGAGAACTGCTGCCTATTAGGCGCCTTCCCATCACAGGAAACAGCTCCCCCATCCCATAACCTGAAACAGGGTCTCATGTATCCTGGGCTGGCCCTTAAAACATTTTCTTTCTTCTTAAAAAAGACTTGTTTATTTCATGTATATGAGTACACTATAGCGGTCTTTATTGTAAATCAGAAGTGGGCATCAGATCCCATTACAGATGCTTATAAGCCACCATGTGGTTGCTGTAAATTGAACTCAGGACCTCTGGAAGAGCAGCCAATGCTCCTAAATTGCTGAGTCATCTCTCCATCCCCCAATTCCGCCCCTTCCCCCAGACAGGGTTTCTCTGTGTAGCCTTGCCTGTCCTAGAACTCACTCTGTAGACCAGGTTGGCCTCAAACTCAGAAATCCGCCTGCCTCTGCCTCCCAAGTGCTGGGATTAAAGGAGTGCCCCACCACTGCCCGGCTCCCAATTTTTTTTCTTAAAAATTTATTTATGGTGCTGGAGAGATAGCTCACTGGCTTTTCTTCCAGAGGTTCTGGGTTCAAATCCCAGCATATAAATGGTAGCTTATAATTGTCTCTAACTCCAGTTCCAGACTTATTGACCTCTTTTAATCTCCAAAAACATCAGACACACAATCAGTGCTGATACATATATGCAGATAAAACACCTGTACAGATTAAAATATATAATTATGTATGAATGTATATGTGCCTGTCTGAGTTAATGAAATCATGCCCATGAAGATGCCCACTAAGGTTAGAGGTTATTGGATGCCTGGACTTGGGAGTTACAAACAGGACTGTGAGCAACTGTCTGATATCCCCTCAAAGAGCAGCAAGTATTCTTAACCACCGAGTCACCTATCTCTCCAGTCCCAAGTCTTGATCCTGAGACCACAGGCAGGCAACAAATGAAAGGAGAAGAAGCATGATAACTCACCCAAGCCCCAGGTGGATCCGCACCCCACCCCACCCGCTCTAGTGTTCTCTACCGGCTTCATTTTGCCATCCTGGAGTTCAGCACAGGGCATGGCCCACTGTTTTCCCACACCTCTGATGGACAGGCATGTTAGGGACCTGGAGCCCTGCTGCTGCTGAGTTACCTTTATGAGGCAGGCATTGGTGACCAGCTGCTTTGGGTCCACCACGTCCACCAGGGGCTCCTTGATGGCCACGTCTTTAATGCAGGACATATCAAAGCCATATACGTTCTCCCACCCTGGGTACAGACAGGGTCAGATGAGCTGTGGAACCCAGGCCCTGCCCTCGCCACCCATCCTGCCCTCACTACCCACTTCAGCCCCAACTCACAGTGGATCTTGTAGTCTTTATACTGTCGGTCCTCAATGGCTGTCACATACAGGGTGGCCCGGTCTGGGAAAATGAGGCCATCGGGTGCCTAAGGGAGGAGTTGGGTAACAGCAAGAACCTAACTGAGCAGACCCAATTGTCCAGCCCACCATCACTTTTCAGAGACCCCTTAGCCATCTAGGCCTCATCCTTGAGGCTGGTCCCTACTCAAAGTCTGTCTGGCCACAGTGCACCCAGAGCCTAGGCTGCCCCACAGTTCCTAGGAGCCTGGAAACACCCCAGAAGGAAAGATACCTCCACTTTGTACAGTGTCCTCCTGATACTCCCTACCCCCGTCTACACTGGCCTTCCTGAAGTCAGCGCCTCTGCCATTCCTTTGGTCTCCTCTCCCTAGAAAGGCCTCATCCACAGAAACACCTGGTGGCACCCCTTTTGCTGCTCTAACTTCTTAGCCTGGGGTGCCCATATATCCAATGCATATGCCTCACCAGCCACTTGTCACGAGCGTGCAGCACGGTGTTGAGCATGGACTCATAGAAGAGGCAGTAGCCCATCCACTCGCTGATGATGATGTCCACCTTCTCCACAGGCAGCTCCACCTCCTCCACCTTGCCCTTGATGATGGTCACCACTGCATCCATAGGAATGGCATGCCAGTCAGGGTGAGGGTTGGCCCACATGGCTCCAGGCACCCACATAGAATTCTGGTCAAAGGGTACCCCTGTCTCCCTTTTGAAACTGTCTCACTATGTAGTCCTGGCTGTCCTGGAACTTGCTATATAGACCAGGCTGTCCACAAACCCAGAGTTCTGCCTGCCTCTGCCTTCTCAGTATTGGGAAAAAAAGGTTAAAAAACCAGGTCTTAGCCTAAGCCACAAAGGTACCCCAACAGCTTCAGGCCCTGTCTGTGGGTCTAGGAGTGGTTCTGCTATGAGCCCAAATTTAACATTCTTCAGGTCTGGGTCTCCACCTCTAGCAATGCTCAGATGAAATATATTTTTCTATTCAGTAGGTATGAAACAGTAAGTAATGGTGTGGCCACATCTGTACAATGAGGGTCAGAAGGTTGGGGGTGGGGGGGTGCCACCAAGCTGGATGACCAGAATTCCACCCCCAGGGTAGAATGAGATTTGTCCTCTGACCTCAACCTCTACATGTACTCCATCACAGTCCCCCACACCCCGGTAAAGATATGAAGTATTTAAATGAAACAAAATAAAACAACCAAAACGGGCTTGAGAGATGGCTCAGCGGGTAAGAGCACTGACTATTCTTCTGAAGGTCCTGAGTTCAAATCCCAGCAACCACATGGCAGCTCACAACCATCTGTACAGCTACAGTGTACTCATATACATAAAATAAATAAATAAATCTTTAAAAAAAAAAAAAAAAAAAAAAAAAAAAAAAAAAAAAAAAAAAAACAACAACAACCAAAACTATTATAGCCAGCCAGGCCTGGTGGCACAGGCCTGTCACTCCAGCTACTGAGGAGGCTGACACTCAAAGAATGGAAGCTTAGAGCCTACTTGGGCTACATTAAGAAACCTTGTCTCGGCCGGGCAGTGGTGGCGCACGCCTTTAATCCCAGCACTTGGGAGGCAGAGGCAGTCGGATTTCTGAGTTCGAGGCCAGCTTGGTCTACAGAGTTGAGTTCCAGGACAGCCAGGGCTACACAGAGAAACCCTGTCTCAAAAAAAAAAAAAAGAAACCTTGTCTCGGGGCTGAAGATGGCTCAGTGGTTAAGAGCACTGTTTGCTCTTCCAGAGGGCCTGAGTTCAATTTTCAGCAACCACGCAGTGGGTCACAACCATCTGTAATGGGATCTGATGCCCTGTCTGGTACTTAGGATCTAGAAAAAAAATTAAAACCTGCCGGAGGGCAGTGGTGGCACACGCCTTTAATCCCAGCACTTGGGAGGCAGAGGCTGGTGGATTTCTGAGTTTGAGGCTAGCCTGGTCTACAGAGTGAGTTCCAGGACAGCCAGGGCTATGCAGAGAAACCCTGTCTCGGAAAAAAACAAACAAACAAACAAAACCCCTGCACAGTATGCTAAGGAACTTACCTCTTATTCTGTAGTCACTTGTTGGCTCAGTACAAAAGCCCTTTCTAAAGAAAGCACCATCCCCTGGGTAGATGGAAGGATGCATTTCCCCTCACCCACCTCTGCCCCTGGAAGACTATGGCACCAGTGCTCATCGACTCTCAACTAACTCTCACACATTTTCGTTTTTTGTAGCCTGTCTTGCCCTCAGCCTCCGAGGGATGGGATGACGCAAAACACCACCTCCAGGGCCTTCATAGTTTAGACCTGCTCCATCTTTTAAAGCGCTAAGTACAGCCAGGTGTGGTGGAGCACACCTTTAATACTAGCTTAGGAGGCAGAGGCAGGAGATCTCTGAGTTCGAGGCCAGCCTGGTTACATAGTGTGTTCCAGGACAGTGAGGCTCGCGCACAGGAAGTGTTTTTTTTCTCTCTCTCTCTCTTGGTTTTTCGAGACAGGGTTTCTCTGTGTAGCCCTGGCTGTCCTGGAACTCACTCTGTAGACCAGGCTGTCCTGGAGCTCAGAGATCTGCCTGCCTCTGCATCCCAAGAGCTGGGATTATAGGCGTGCACCACCACTGCCAGGCGTGAGGCCTTCTCTTGAGAGGAAAAAAAAGGTTAAATGCATCAAAAACTACTTTGGTGTGAAATGACATCTAAGGCAGACTAAAGGCCTTCAATGTGTATATGTAAACACATGAACAAGGCCTTTGATGGAACCAAGCACACAACCTTCATGTGGGAACTGAGAGCTCAACTTGTGGCAAGTTCTACCTGCATACCAGCCGTGCAGTGTGGAGGAAGCAGTGGACACACTGGCAGCAGTTGTGGGATCCTCAGGAAGGCAATGTCAATCAATCACACTCAGAGTGGGGGCTGCTGGGAGAATTCTTGACAGGCCCTGGATGCAACAACTAAGGGATGGGAAACCCTTGCACAAGGGAAGTTCCAATCCTGAGCAAAGTCACCAAAAATCCCCATGCAAAGCTCTAAAGCACGAGGCCCAACACGCCATCATCCAGACTCTCAGCACTCCCAAACATGAAGGAGCCACCAGTAGTCCACTGTCTCCCAATTCTCCACTGTGGCCTCCACGGGGCTGGCTGGTCTTCCACAGGCCTCCCTCCTACTCACCATGGTCTAACTTGTTCGCTTTGACAATCTTCACAGCATAATCGGAGATACTGGAACACTCAATCTAAGTAAGGCAGGAAGGAGGGAGGGTGAGACCGAGTCTAGCCCATGCCCTTTCTACCGTCTCCAGCTCCCAAGCAGCCCCCGCACTGTGGTGAGACTTACCCCAATAACCTTGCGGGCCCCAGCCTTGGCAGCGAACATGCAGAGGATGCCAGTGCCTGAGCCCACATCCAGGACCACCTTGTCTTTGAAAAGATGCCGATTGTGAAACATGGAGTTGCGGTATGTAAGGGTGCGCACCTCATCCTTTAGCATCTCCTAGGTGGAAGACCAGGACAGAGGACCAGAGTGAGGGGACACACAGGCCTGGATGCCACCACCACTCAGAGAGCTCCTCTCCCTTCCAGGAGCTTCTTTTGCCGTGAACACCTACACTGGCCAGGTTTTATCAGTGCCACCCTTGCAGGAGCCAGAGATGAATCAGGAGGCTGAAGCAAGAAGATCCTGGGTACAAGGCCAGCCTTTAGATCATCAAAAGGCATCATGGTATTGGCCTGGCGTCTTAAGCTGCTTGGGAAACCTAGGCAAGAGGAGCGTTCATGGCGGGCTCACACAAATTAAAACGGAGAGTAAGCAGACAGCCGAAAGCAAGTAAATTGTGTAGCACATGCAAGCAAGAGGTTGATCAATCCTCAGCATCCCTCTCAGGTTCCAACCACCTTGTTTTCTGACATGCTGTCTGAGACCTATGTAGCTGGATAATTAGGTTAGGCTGGTGAGCCCAGTGGTTGGCCTGCCCCCTCAGAGCTTAGTTCATACAAGCACAGGCTGCTGTGCTCGGCGTTCTGGAAGTCAGAGGCCACTTTCTCCGTCCCCTATCCAGGGGTCTCTTGTATGGCAGGCACTACTTTCTGCTTGTGTGGCAAGTACCTTTATCCACTGAGTCCTAGCATGGTTTTTTAAGTGGGTTTTGGGTACTGAACCCTGAAACCCATGCTTGCATGGCAAGCTCTTTAATAGCTGAGGTACACCCCTAGACCTCCAAAACCTCAATTTTGTTTTATGCAAAAACAATTGGAAAAAAACTTTCCCATTTTCCCCCCTGTTTATGATACTGAGGATGGAGGCCATGATCCAGCACGTGCTAAGCAACTACTCCAACACTTTGCTACAGTCCCAGCCACTGGTAATTTTTTTTTTTAAAGCCCCATGAAAAAGACAAGAATTCCTTAGATTGTCATTTTAGTTGCATTGAGCCCTGTCTCCTTTATCAAAAGAGATGTAGGGCAGCATAAGCAGTGGATGCAGTCCCACCGCCAGTCACTAGAGGGCACCAGAGACCGGCACGGCCTGACCTCATCCTTAGGTCTGTGGCACACTGGGGCAGCAAGCACTTCCACTGGCTTGAGAGCTGGAAGAATTCAGTCTCCCAAACAGTGGACCAGGGGCAGAAAGGGAGCAGTGCACATGCTGAGCATTCAGACCCCTGTCCAGACTTGGAGCCCTTCAGTACGTACTGGCTTCAGGGGCAGTTTCTACTTACCTCATGGATGCCAAAGTGGGCATAGGAGTCAAAGTAGTAGTCTTTGGATGTCATGTCCTCAGCGTTGGGCTTCTCACTACTTTCTGCTTGGCCACAGGAAACCTAGAAGAGGGGGAGCGGCACAAGGGTCAAAGGTGGGTATCCCAGAGCCTCCTCAACCTGCAAAAAGCCCCTTGTCATACCAGGACAACCCTACAGCCCCCTCCAGCATCATTCTTCCCCAGGTAATGTTTCCACTTCCAGGACCCACCCAGAGCACCATCCAGGGAGCAGCCGCCTTGCCTACCATCTCTCCAGGCTCTATGCCCCGTCTCTAGCTCAGCCCACAGCTGGGGAGGGAGGGAGAGAGGGCAGAGCCAGGGCAGATACATGGAAGGGCAGGGGAGGAGGGCTGGAGATGGAGTTAAGGAAACAGCCATGGTTCTGGGGAAGCCAGCTGGGGCCAGGAAGGGGTCTGTCCTAAGTGTTTAGGAGCACAGCAGAGGAAACTGGTTTGAAGCAAGTGGATGGTTAGACCTCTTGGGGAGCCAGATGTATAGCAAGTAAGCTTATGTGGAAGTGGGCTGGGTGGGGGTCTCACAAAAGGATATTTACTTCTTCAAGAGGCGGCTGGAGGCTCATCCCATTAGCCAAGGTGGCTACAAAATTCTAGGAGAGAGTAACAGGGAAAAAGGATTAGCTACGGGGTGGCTGGGAAGGCCTTTGGGGCAGTGAGTGGTTTGTAGGCTGGCTTTTCCTGAGCAAGGAAGGGAGTGCGTGTGTAAGCAGGGCCAAGCAATGAGGCTGTGATTGGGTAGAGAAGGATAGGAAGGAGGGAAGGGAAGGTCTCCTGTCCCAGCTGTTGGCTGAAGAGATGGTGGCCTGCCCCATGTTGTCCTTCTCTGGTCAGGTGACTGGCCACATACACCTACCCCCCATCTAGGCCACAAGACCCAATACTTGCCAGGGCACATGGGCACTGCCAGCTGTTGCTCCCCTTCACTACCTAATCCCCCCCACTAGATTAGGTGACATTTCCCGACACACATGCCAGGCTGAAGTGCCATGAATAAACTGGGGGGAAGGGGTAGAAAGGGAATGGATGCTGTCTTCCGTCCTAAGAGGATTCCATTAGAGAGTTGTAACACATCACCAAAGCAGCAGGCACACCACCCCCAACTCCACCTGGGTGAGGAACACACACACACACACACACACACACACACACACACAGAGAGAGAGAGAGAGAGAGAGAGAGAGAGAGAGAGAGAGAGAGAGAGAGAGAGAGAGGGGCAACCTAACCTCTTTGTTTTACCTGCCTTGGAAAACTGGGACCAGCCCCTTTCACACCTCACCTAGGTCACCACACTGGAACAGCCTTTTCTTTTCTCCGTCCACAAGTCCCAGAGTCACTACAGTGACCCTGTAGGCTAGCTGATCCCTATTTATGGCAGATGTCCTAGCAACTGACCTTCCTCTCCAGAGAACCTGAAGAGGTATGGGGCCCATCAGATTAAATCAATGACTGCTATCCAAGGCTTCCAGAGAAGCCATGACCTAACCAAGCTCTCAGTCCTCCACAGCCTGCGAGGTGAGTTTTCCATGTGGGCCTCTTTTTCAATAGTAAAGACCGACACCAGAAGGTTGACAACTGACTGAAGAGCGCTTGAAACCTTGAGTCTAGGACCTGCCTTACAAGCCTGTTGGTGAAGGCATCACCTGAGCTACTCAGAAGTCGAAGGAAGATGGCAAATTCAAGGCCATACTCCGCCACAGGGTGAGTTCAAGTCCAGGCCCAGTTTTGAATTAAACTTAAGTAAAAAGTAGACCAGGGAATACAGCTTAAGATTGAACACTCAACTATAAGCAGGTAAACAAGGCAGGTGCTAGAATTTAATTCCGTTTTGGGGGAAATTAGGCAAAGATGGAAATGCTCAAAAAGCGGTCCCTTGCCACATTTAAGTTGGTAAAAAAGGGGCTCTGTGGGGGTTAAGGCCCACGCCATCCGAACTCCTTTATCGCCCATCACTGACCTCTGACGGACCATCAATCCACCCGAGGGCCCTCCCATGAGGGAGTGGGTTTTGGACCACGCCCCATGAAAAAAGACACCCCTCTCACACGCCCATAATGACCACGAGGGGGTGCCCGGCGACGGATCCGGATCTCCTCGGTTGAGATTCCCCACCATCTCCTTAAAGAGAGGTCACGGGGCTTTGCCCATCCCCCCCCCCAACCCCGCTGAACAAGGATAACACAGAGTTGAGGAAAAGGAGGCCGGGGAGTGATGTTCTCAGGCCCCACGCGGGTGCATAGAGCCCGGGCTGCACGGACATCCACAGCCCAGCCTGGGAGAGCGGGTGGCAACCACTGGACCCCTTGAGTGCAGCCCAGGTCATCAGGCTGGGGGCGGGGCCTTTGTCCCGCACGTGGAGCCCACGGGGCCCCTCGAGGCGGCACACCCCCCTCCCCACGCTACACTGCGAGACCACGTGCGGCCTGGCTGGAAGCGCCCCCGGCCCGCGACCACGTGCGGCAGTCCTTGGCTCGGCTACGGGTCCCAAAGCACCGAAAGCTGGGATCACTCCCGTCACGATCGAACACATCCCCCGATGCGGACCGACGCGAGGCCAGACACATCAAAAGGCCCCGTCCCCACAGTTCAGGCCGTGGGCCACCCGTCTCGCGCCGCCCCCGGGCCTAAAGAGCCCAGGTACTCACCTCCATGATGCAGTTCGCGGCCTCGGCTGCCGCCATCTTCACCCGAGTCCTCCGGCCTCCGAGACCCCCCCCCTCTCTCTTTTCTCCCCCCGGCTCAACCGGGGACCGCCTTTTACGAGAGGGTCCACAGCCCAGCCTCCGATACCCCGCCATAAGTTCTCATTGGGCGGTACAGCCGTCCATCTAACAGTTTCATATTTCAATTGGATGACAGACACGTCTATCAAACATAAAGTGCCCGCCCCTCCTAGCGTTTAAAGGCCCGCCCCCTCCTGTCCGCTAAGAAGGGAACAACTGTCTGTCTGTCTCACCCAGCACGTGTGGCGATTGGGTAAAAGCCACCAGGTCTTCCCGCCCCTTTGTGGCTAGCTCCGCCCTGGAGCTTCCCGGCGGGCTCCGCGCTAAGCGGACGTCTAGAAACTGACCTGTCTATCACTAAGACGGTCCGCTCCTCCCTCGTTGCTATTGGCTAAGCCAATGGTGACGTTGGCGGCTTTCCAACCTGTTTAAGCGACAGGCCTAGAAGAAGAGGGGCCATTGGCCCATAAGGAGGCAGCGCTTTGAGCAGCAGCAACTGGCTGTCAGGAATGTCAGTCATCATCATTCTGTGGATTCTTTTTTTCCCCTGGGCTGGGATGTTTTCTGAAGGAACTGGGGTGCGTGGGCGCGTTGTTACAGGGGAACCCCCAATTCCTGAGAGGTGGATGAGGGTGCATTCTAGTCTGTGGTTCGGAAACCAGCCATGAATCGCTCTGAGCCTCATTGCGATGACCTCCACCCCTGTGCTGGAAGGCGCCAAGTTCCGAAAACCTGTGGCCTCCTCGTGGCCTCCAGGTCCTCTGCAGGAAACACCCATCGTCCTTTGTCTGACCAACTCCTACACGTCAGTCACCGGCAATTTGGACACCACCACCACCAGGTCCCTTGATCTGCAGAAAGTTACTCCTTCCCTGAGGATGGGTGTCAGTTGCTGGGTTCCTTTTGCCTTCTGTCCCACCAGTCTATAGTCCAAACATAAAACCCTTTAAACTCCCATATGAGCCCCTCTAACCCGAGCTTCCGCATGAGGTATGCGTTTCCTGCCAAGGCCTGTTTTGTTTAGTGTGAGTATGCATTCCTGTGTACCTTGCACCTATGGAGGTCACAAAGCAACTTATACCGGAGTCCTTTCTTTCCACGATGTGAGTATAGGGAATTGAACACAAGTTGTCCGGCTTGGTAGCAAGCACCTTTACCCTCTGCACCATCTGGCATATCTTTTGATAGATTCTCACTGTGCCTTGAGGGAGATCAGCCTGCTTTTGTCTTGTGCTGAGATTTAAGGCCTATGAAAATCTCACCCAGCCAATATGGTTTCATCCCCCCCGCCCCCCGCCCCGTCTTTCCTAGATAGTGTTTCTCTGTGTATCCTTGGCTGTCCTCTAGTGTTTCTCTGTGTATCCTTGGCTGTCCTCTAACTCATAGATCCGCCTGCTTCTGCCTTCCCCAAAGGCATGCTTCCCACGGCCAGTTCAGTATGATTTTTTTCCTAAGATTTATTTTATGTGAGTACATCAGCTGTCTCCAGACACACCAGAAGTGAGCATTGGTTCCTTTTACAGATGCTTGTGGGCCACCATGTGGTTGCTGGGAAGAGCAGTCAGTGCTCTTAACCGCCTAGCCATCTCTCCGGCCTTTTTGTTTTGAGACAGGGAGGCTTTCTCTTTGCAGCCTAGGCTGTCCTGGAGTTCACTCCGTAGACCAGGCTGGCCCTGAACATCCAGTCTGCCCTACTATTCCGTCCCCTATCTCAATAGCCTCATTCAACACCGTACATGCACCCCACCCCCATCCCGCTTCTGCCCTGGTGCTTCCATCTGTCCTACCCTACAACTTGCCAGGACCCTCTGCCCAAGGCCTTTTGAGGTCTTCCAGCACCTCTAGGGCCATGTCTATGTCTTAATCCTTCAACCACCCTCATTCACTTCAGCTGTCCCTGTATTCCTGGGGCTGCTGCCATTTTACATGGCGCCTTTCTTCCTTGGGGATCGAGCTTGCTTTTCATTTAGGACAAGAGATTTTATCAATAGCCAGTGAATGAAATGCATTCAGACTTTGAGCCAGCCATTCTTGACAGATTTAAATAAACTTAACACAGGGAGTCTCTGCAGCCCATTCAGTTTGCGACTAATATAGATTCCTATGAGGAAACTGAGGCTCAGACAGGGAACAGGGATTGGTTAGACCTAAACACTTAAGACGGTGCTGAGCTGTATGTCAATTACAGAAAGGCAAACAAAACAACTTTATTTTTTAAAATTTATTTAATTTAGATTTTGTCTATGTGCACAGTATATGTAGAGGCCAGAGGCTGAAGTCCAAATACCTTCCTAAATTTCTTTGTACTTTGAATTTGAGACTGTTTGCATAGACCAGATAGGTCTGGAACTCAGAAACCCACATACTTCCGCTTCTTACGTGCTAGGATACTTTTTTAAGAAAAGATCTCTCAGTGACACTGGAGCCTAACTGGCTGAACAGCAAGCCCCAGAGATCCTGCTTCTTCCTTCCGAGTGCTTGAATGCGTTCCGTGTCCTGCTTTTTTTTTTTTTTTTTTGGTTTTTTGAGACAGGGTTTCTCTGTATAGCCCTGGCTGTCCTGGAACTCACTCTGTAGACCAGGCTGCCCTCCAACTCAGAAATTCTCCTGCCTCTGCCTCCCAAGTGCTGGGATTAAAGGTGTGGGCCACCACCACCCAGCTCTGTGCCCTGCTTTTGAATGAGTGCTAGGAATTTAACTCAGGTCATTATGCTTAGGCAGCATATACTTTATACTGATTACCCTAGCCCTGTTCTGGGGCTTTTGAAGCAAGGTCTCACGTAGCTCACATTGGCCTTGTACTCACTATGTAGCTAAGGATGACCTTGAACCTGATTCTCCCAAATGCTGGGATTACAGGTCTGATGCATCAAGCACTGCACAGTTTAAAGGTGTAGCTAACACACACCTGTGAGACCTGCCATGGAGATTTAAGCACTGTCACTCCCCTCCACTCACAGCTACATACTGCAGCAATCTCAGAGAGTTCTACCTTAAATCAGGGCTAAAGATGGAGCTTAATGGTAGTGTTTGCCTAGCTCAGTGGTTCTTAGCCTATGGGTCTCAACCCCTTTGGTGGTCAAAAGACCCTTTCACAGGGGTCACTTAAGACCATCATTCTCAGGGCAGTGGTGGCGCACGCCTTTAATCCCAGCACTTGGGAGGCAGAGGCAGGCGGATTTCTGACTTCGAGGCCAGCCTGGTCTACAGAGTGAGTACCAGGATAGCGAGGGTGACACAGAGAAACCCTGTCTCGGGGAAAAAAAAAAAGACCATCATTCATTATAGTAGCAAAATTACAGTTAGGAAGTAGTAACAAAATACTTTTATGGAGTGGGGGGGTGGGGGAGCACCACAGCATGAGGAACTCTATTAAAGGGTCATAGAATTAGGAAGGTTGAGAAGCACTGCCCTAGCTGGGAGAAGTGCCATTCATAATAACAATTCAAAAAGAAAAAAAGTACACCTGGATCTTGCCATAAGCCAGTTGTGTAACTATTTATTCCATATTGGAACATGGGAAGGAGGGGAAGCACTTGAGATTCAGGGACCGTACAAGGCTAGAAATCTCAGAACACAGACATCCTCAAGCTGTCCCCCAGGGTGACCAATGCATTTACCAGTGGGCTAAGAGGGCTCCATGGAAGCACCAGTTTCTAGCCCCAGGAGACTGAACATCTCTGGTCTCCTGGGCACCTGTACTCATATGTGCCTCACCCCACACATGTAACTTTAAATTGAAATCTTTTTGAAGAGGGGGCTGAAGAGACCACTCAGTGGTTAAAAGCACTGACTGCTCTTCCAGAGGTCTTGAATTCACTTCCCAGCAACCACATGATGGCTCACAACCATCTGTGATGAGATCCAATGCCCTCTTCTAGTGTGTCTGAAGAAACCAACATTGTACTCATATACATAATATAAATAAATCTTAAAAAAAAAATCAGGCCAAGCAGTGGTGGCACATGCCTTTAATCCCAGCACTTGGGAGGCAGAGGCAGGCAGATTTCTGAGATCGAGGCCAGCCTGGTCTACAGAGTGAGTTCCAGGACAGCCAGGGCTATACAGAGAAACCTGTCTTGAAAAGCAAAAAACAAACAAACAAACAAACAAACAAATCAGTAAGTCGAAGCTGGAGAGGCTACTCAGCAGTTAACAGGGCTTTTTCTTGCTGAGAACCACATTCTGTTCTCAGAGCAGATATCTGGAAGTTAACTGCCTACAATCCCAGTGCTAGAGGACATAGTGCCACCTTCTGGCACCTTCCTTACATGTGTACACACACACATAAATAAAAAATACTTTTTTAAAATAAAAGGGCTTCAAGTTGGAGAGATGGCTCTTCTGGTGTGTCTGAAGACAAGCATAGTGTACTCATGCATAAGTAAATCTTTAAAAAAAAGAAAAAAAAGTGCTTGGACACACATGTAGTGTACAAACATGCATGTAAAGTTTAATATTTTTTGCTTTTGTTTTTTGAGAAGGTCTCACTGTGTAGCCCTTGCAGTCCTCGGACTCCTATGTAGACCAGGCTGGCTCCAAATTCAGAGTTGGACTTGGTTTTGCCTCCTGAGTACTGGGAAAGGACTAAAGGATTGGGCCTCCACATCCAGGGCAAATGCCAGCACTCAAGAATCAAGAGTTGCTGCAGCTGGGCAGTGGTGGTGCATGCCTAATCCCAGCACTTGGGAGGCAGAGGTAGACGGATTTCTCTCTCTTTTTTTTTTGTTTCTGTTTTTTTTTTTTTTTTTCCGAGACATCATTTCTCTGTGTAGCCCTGGCTGTCCTGGAACTCACTCTGTAAACCAGGCTGGCCTCGAACTCAGAAATCTGCCTGTCTCTGCTCCTCAAGTGCTGGGATTAAAAGCATGCGCCACCACTCTCTGGCTGGCAGGCAGATTTCTGAGTTGGAGGCCAGCCTGGTCTACAGAGTGAGTTCCAGGATAGCCAGGGCTACACAGAAAGGCCCTATCTCAAAAGTAACAAAAGAGGTGGGTTGTGATAAAGAAGACCCCAACCTTGGCCTCTCCTCGCCTTTATGTGTTCACTCCAGTGCACATGTATATACACACACCCACACCCACACCCACACCCACACCCACACCCACACCCACACACACACGTAGACCCACACACTCAAACCCTTTAGTGCTCTAGTTAAAGAACAGTTTTTAATACAGAAACATTTCTAAATAGTCTTTTTGGCATAAAAAAAAAAAAAAAGTAAGACAACCACCACCCTACAGCCCTGATGTGTGTGTGTGTGTGTGTGTGTGTGTGTGTGTCGTCATACTTCAGTCACCTGCGCTGGGTCAGAAGAAACGCTCAGTCCAAGGGCAAGTTCAAGTCCACAGGTGAGGTGGCCAGGATGCCTGCCTGCAGAGGACAGAGAAAGCCAGGAGCTGATAAGGACTTCAGTGACATCACTGCAGTGATAAAAGATGGCAGAAGCTTGGGAGGGCAGGGAGGGGAGGCTGAGACCAGAGCTATGGAGATACCCAGAAAGAGGGAAAGACAGAGTGATGCAGAAACAGAAAAGCAGCAGAGGCGCAGAATACGGGCAAAGTCCCCTTGAGTGGGACACTTAAATGATTCCATGGCTGTTCCGTGCTGGCCCTGGTCCCAGCTCTAAGGACTGTGGCTGAGCTCCACAATGCCTTGCCCAGTCTCTCTCCTAGGTTCTCCTGTCATTTATGTTAAAAGAAGCAGGATTGCTGAGCTCTACCTGTCCCTCCTTTCTTTCCATTCTGCTAACTCTAATCTGAACTCTACCACTCCTCACCTCCCCATTCCAGGGAATGCAGGAGGAGCCCAACAGATGCTCACAACAGTATCTTTGACCTAGTACCCACATTCAGTCTTGGGAGAACCTGCACTCTCATCAACTAATGAAATCCAGAGTCCTTTCTGCTGGGCCTGATACCCATCTCTAGGCCTTTCCTGGTCTATCTAGGAGGATGGGGCTGTGCACATACTACCAATATCTCAGAACCCCCACCTCAGGGTGATCACCGACCCTTCTGAGCCTGGTGTGTCTCTAGAACACAATTTTTTTTTTCTTCTTGTGAAGTGCTGGACTCTACCATTAAGCTATATCCTAACCTCCTTTTGTTTGTGTTTTGAGACAAGATCTCAGTAAGTTGCCTAGGCTGACCCTGAAACCTCTGAAGCCAAGGATGTCTTTCAATCTAGATGCTCTTGCCTCAGCCTCTCGGGTACTTGAGATGACAGACCTGCACCACCGGATACCATCCTCTCCTCCCTTTCCCCTGTACCACCATCAGCACTCCACCCGCTGTGCCTCAGCCACCTCCAGAATCTTACTGTGAAACTCTGGCTGGTCTGGAACTCCCTATGTATACTAGGCTGGCCTTGACTTTTTAAAGATCTGCCTGCCTCTGACTCCTCGGAATAAAAGAATGACATCATGCCAAACAGATTTATTTCTATTGTATGTATATAAAATAACAGTCAGTGGCCAGTGAAGACCTCAGTGAGTTGGTATGTGGGTATGTGGGATGAGCCATGGAGCACAAACCACTGGAGACTGAAGTCACTAGATAAGCACCCTATGCATCCTTGAAGAATCCCATTCTCAACTATACAACCACTCTAAAACAATGAGGAGGATGAGACTGGGGAGCTGTGTGAGCTATTCTCACAACTGCTGGTTCAAGCCAGATGGGCAAACAGACCTCCTTGGCACAGTGTCTGACATACAGCAAGTGCTCAATAAACACAAAATGGACTGAATGGAAGAGCTGGGCGTTCTGGAAGAAAACCTGTCATGAGACTTGGCAGGGTGTGTGTGACTTACCCAGCCCCCATGGGCCTGGATCCAGGGCACGAAGCTGTGTACATGCTCAACGCTGAGGTTGGCCAGGGTACCCCCAAGCCCAGCTACACGCCGACTCAATTCCATGGCTAGTGCCAGGCGTGCCAGTGGATCTGGGGATGGCGGTGGGGGCCCCGGGCACGGCAGAGAGGGGCTCGGGCAATTTGGGGAGGAGCTGCTTTCCCGGCTAGAGAAGAGTTCCACAAGGCGGGCGAAAGAGCCTGCTGACAGGCGGGCCAGTTTACGATGCAGAGCCGGGTCAGATGCCAGCTGAGGGGCAGAGGGGCAGTGTAAGCTACCATCAAGCCTGTGTGACCAGCTTGGAGGGGCAGGGTTTGCCAGTACCAAGTCCCACCCACCTAAGCTGCCTCTATGGCCTTCAAGAGTAGACTCCCAGAAAGGGGTCCTAGAATCAGAGGCACATACAGTTCTGAGTTCTAAATAGTTGATTCTCCTTTAGTCCTTAAACCCAAGCTGGGCAGTGGTGGCACTTGGGAGGCAGAAGCAGACAGATCTCAATGCTCAGTAAATTCACACCTGGTCTACAGAGTAAGTTCCAGCACAGTCAGGGCTACATAGAGAAGCCCTGCCTTGAAGGGGATGGGGGGAGAGGACCTGCATCTGAGTTTTCACCAGATAATTGCTGTTACAGTTCTGTTCAGTTTTCAAAGCCAGATTCCAGGAAACTTGGAGGCTATGCCCTCTCGGGCAGGCTGTGTCCTTCCTTACTGTAGTCAATCAGGGTTCTTTTGTTTTAGAGACAGGGTTTAACTATGTAGCCCTGGCTGCCTCTGCCTTCCTGCTGCTGGGACTAAAGGTGTGTGCTCTCACATCCCAACCCTGTTTTGTTGAACAAGGTCTCCCAGTGTGGCCTTGGCTGCCCTGGAACTCTTCTGTGGCCAGGATGACTCTGAACTGGTCCTCCGGCCTCACACCCCAGAGTGCCGGGAGGAGGACTGAGCCTGCTCTACTACAGTCCAGTTTTAAATTCCTGCCATGGCTGTTCTCTCACCTGGCTCTTGGTTCTGGCCTCTTCTTTTGTTTGCTGTTCTCTGTTTTTGAGTATTTAACTTGGGGGAGAGGATGATGGAGACAAGTTAAGGTAAGGACCTCAGCCTGCTGGGCGAGGCTCTGTCACTGAGCCAGTCCCTAATGCCACCTCTGGTGGCTTCTGTTGCCTGGGTCCCATTGCTTGTTGATGGCCCATGAAGGACACTGGTGTAAAGTCCTACTGAAGTGAGGCGTCAAGGCTCCTGTAAAGATCCTCTGGTGTTTACTGGAGCCCTGGAGCCACACCCAGCATCAAAAGACAACGCAGCTCCAGCGTTTGCCCCACCCCACAACTGTCCTCTCAATAGCATGGAGTAGAGGCTGGTCACCTTCTGGTTGATGACGTCTGCCTCCTCCTCCAGCAAGGCTACCAGCCTCCTTAGCAGGGCTTCCTTCTCCGTGGGTGGGGGTCCCTGGAACTCTGGGGGGAGGGGGGCAGAAGAGAATTGGACTGGGAGGGGCCCTGGCTTTACTCCTACCATCACCCCTCACCAGGGCTTCTCTGCTGCTTACCTGAGCTGGGTGGAGACTTTAGTTGCTCCTGCACCAACTGTTCCAGACGCTGGGCAACCAGGGCATAGAAGTCTGCAGTGGCGGGGCCTGGCCGGGAAGAAGCAGTAACACTTTGTGTTTACAGAACATGATATTCATGGAGTCTCTCCTCCCAACCATCTTGCCAAACAGCAACAATGTCCACTTCACAAAAGGGTAAACTGAGACCATGAGACTTTGGTAAATAAAAGATGTTAACATCCTCAGCCTTTCTACTTTGTTGCACCCTCAAATTCAACTAATATTCAAGCTGAGCTCTAGAGATCATTCCATCCAGTAAGGGCAAACAGGCAGCGTTCCTGCCATTACCACCTTATGCCTTGTCCAGTTCACACTCAGCAACTGACCACAGGGCTCACTTTAAGTAAGCCATCTAATCAGGCGTGCCTCTTTAGAGTTATTTTTAAATTTTATGTGTGTGTTCTGCCTGCATGTGTGATTGTGAACCACTTGGGTGCCCAGTGCCTGAAGGCCAGAAAACAGCATCAGAAGTTGGATGACATAACAGTTAAGAGAACTGGCTATTTTCCCAGCAGGCCAGGGTTCAATTCCCACCACCCACTTGATAGCTCCCAACTTTCTGTAACTCCAGATCCATGAGATCCAATGCTCCTTAAAAAAAGAAAGAGAAAAGATTCATTTGGTGAGTATGAGTGTCCTGCCTGCACAGATGTCTGTGTGCCAAGCACATGCCTGATGCC
Organism: Mastomys coucha; assembly: GCF_008632895.1. NCBI lineage: Eukaryota > Metazoa > Chordata > Mammalia > Rodentia > Muridae > Mastomys > Mastomys coucha. The sequence goes on from NW_022196904.1 coordinate 36,525,720, forward strand.
CTCGGAGGCCAAAAGGAGGCCTCTTTTCCCTAGTTCCTCATGTGTGCTTTTCATGCTTCGTGCATGCTAGGCAGGCACTCGACTGACTCAACTTTTTGTAGTCCAGGTTGGCCTTAAACTCACAGTAGTCCTCATGCCTCAGCCCCTCAAGTGTTGACTGCAACAATGTGCTACCACACTTGGGTCTGTTGATCATCACTGATCAAGTCCAAAAATCCCTTCTTCCAGTCTTTCTCTGTTACTTTTAAAAAAAGGAGAAAGGATTTGCCCTGTTGGATTACCAATTGGCCAGGGAGTTGTGATTGACAACCACACTTTCTGTCTCTTGTGCTGGGGTACTGGAGCTCCAAGAAGGCTTCCCTAAGAGCCAGAGAAGCACCCACTTAAGGAGAGAGATAAATTACCAAAGGAGGGTGCCAAAGCACCTTTCTCTGGTCAACCACAGAATGCTAAGAAGTCTAAGCTGGGCCTCTATTTTATGGTGCATGCCTGTGGTTCCAGTATGAGGTAGGCTGAGGCAGGAGGGCTCCAGCAAATGTGATTATGTCTCAATATTCCCTTTACTCTAGTCCCTAAGCAGTGTACCCCAAAATCCATCAAAGTGCTGGCCAGCCCTTCCTTCCAGTCCTAGCCTAGGGCCCAAGCAGGAGCTATCAAAATGGTGGTAACACGACATCCCCTCATCCTACAACCCTTGTGAAACACTACTGCAAGAGCCGTCCACAGTGGTAGCAGCTCCTCTCCATCCTCCCTGAGCAGCACCACAGAGAGGGCACCTCAGCCAAGAAGGACTTCTCAACCTAACCCATGGGCCCAATGCAGGGGAAAGGAAGTGACAAACAGCCACCAATCTCTGAGCTTCCCAAGCGCAGGACTTCAAATCCCACCAGTCCTCAATCTGGAAATCTCTGCCCTGAGAAGCCACCCTCTAAGAAGTCCTATATAAACCCTGTCCTTTGTCCAATTCCCTGCTGTCTAATACCAGAAGCAGAGGACAGCCATCCATGGATTCGTCCCTCCACCCTGGACCCTCCAAGAAATCTCTTTCATGAGATTTTCTGCCTGGTGGGACTCTCTCACCAGAAGAAGCTGAAAAGAAAAGAAGCAATGAAGAGGAGAAGTAGAGCGGGGCTGAGGCTCCCGAGCTCCTCAGCTCAGCTGGGGATATACTCCCTTGGAAGCCACAATGCCTCTGCTGAGGAGGCTTCCCCTCAGAGCTGTGTGGTTCTTGGGCCCCCAGCCTCAGGATGCCCCTCCACGGGGACACTGTCCCACCTCAGAGCTGTATGGTTCCTGGGCTTCCATGTCTCAGGATACCCTCCCATCCAAGCAGAAACACTTACACTTACCCCCTAGGAAGAAGTGTAACACAGAATTGAATGGTTATGGTTGAAGCTGAGCAGTGTTGACTTTGTAATGGGTACTGTCTAGATTTTTTGGAACCAAAGCTCCTAGCCCTGAAAATTTCACAAATGACCTGAATAAATCTCTTACCAGGCTCTGAACCATAGCAGGGCCGGAGGGGAAGGAAGCAAGGCCTAGAGGACTCCGTGGGAGGAGCTCCTCTCCCCAGGGGACAAGGGAGGCATCTTCGGAGGCGGCTTAGGAAATCTGTCGCCTCTTCTTGGGCAGGGCTCCTAGGGACAAGAACCTCGGAGTTATCCCAAAGGGGTCTGGGCAAACAATCCCTTCGTCCTTTCATGGAACATCACTCTTGAAACTCGGGACAGGCATATGAGGTTAGGTCTGAAGCGAGTAGACAGGTGAGGACCACAAGACTCAGGAAGATCTTCCCATCGAAGGCTGGCCCTGGGGGAGTGGAAGAATAACTCACCTGGGTGAAGTTGGGACAGGGGACCTAGGAGCTTCACCGCGCTTAAGGAAGGCCGTCAGAACCTTCAGTGTGTCCTCTCGGAGGCCCAACTCTTCAGAGCCGGCCATGGAGGTACCTGAGGCAGAAGACAGAGGATGCACCCAAGTGCAGTGATAACTCAAACTTCCGAATCTCTGAATGAAGAGGGCGCCATACTCCAAGGAAAAGGTGGCTTAAGGGCCAGTGGGGCAGTTGATTCCGTTGAGGAGAAACGGTCTGAATTATTGAATCTAAGAAAGGAGGTAGCTGAGTGCTTGGACTCTTCCACTTGGAGTGGGAAGGGAGTTTGGAGATCCCTCCCAGCTCTGGGTGCTAAAGGAGGCTGGAAGAACAAGAGAGAATAGGGAACTACTAATCCTAATATGCTTTGCGGCAAACACTGGCCCGGTTTCCCCGTTTTTTCACCGAGCAGCCTGCTGGGAGATGTAGTTCCAACTACCTCTGGCGGGCACCGGGAGACCCCGGGTGCATGGAAGTCAGAGAGGCAGGACTGGCAGTGGCCTCTCCTGCAACACGGTTCCCTCCCTGGCACCCCGCTCACCTGGCTTGGGTTCTGTCCCAGTCGCACTGGCGTACACGCTTTAACTCAATTTCTACAAACTTTACTTCGGAAGTTCAACTTTCCCGCGCCTGCGCACTGGGCCTACACGGCAACCGCCCCAACGCCGAAGGGGTGGAGCGTCGTATGGCTTTATTTGCATAAGGCGTTCCCAGCATGCCTGTAGGCGGAAGGCCAAAAAAAGGGCATCGAGGGAGTTAGGCCGGCTGTGCCGAAGTGCGCTCCTAAGATTTTTGACTTTCTTACGTAAATGATGAGAAAATTTTTTTATATCTCAAAGTATCGTTAGAAAAGAAAGTCCCAGCGCTCGGAGGCTTAGCTGACAAAGAAGGGGGTTGCGTGGCTGCGAGTCTCAGAACTACTGTTTGGGAGCCCCCAAACCAGTGCTGGCACCCGGGCCACACGAGCGCGCAATTCCTCCCCTGGTAGGTAACGCGGAAGAACCGGGAGGGTGGCGGCCTCAGGGCGCAGAATCAGGCAAACCTGACGCTCAGGAGCTCGGCTACGGAAAACCAGAATGGCTACGCGTTGTAGACGGAAGCCTGCAGTCTCAGCATCCAGGCTGGAGGCAGTAAAGATTGCTGCAAGTTCAAGGCCAGTGAGCTCCAGGCCAGGCTGGACAACAGAATGAGCTCCAGACCAGCATGGGTTAAGCGAGGTGAAGACCATCCAGAGCTACTGAATAAGTTTGAGGGTAGCCTGGGTTACAGAGTGCATTCGAGGCCAGCCTGGGCCACACAGTGAGTTGAAGACCAGCCTTGGCTACATAGCAAGTTCAAGGACAGCCTATGCTACATACTAAGACCTTGTCTTAAACATCCATAAAAACAATATAGAAAAACAAAACAGAAGAAGCAACAGCACCTGGGAGAAGACTCTGGAAATGAGTAAGGGTTTTCTGCAAGGGTGAGGCGGGTGTGAGAGCAGTCATGATCCTCGTCATGGGCCGACGAGGGAAAGAGGACTCGACTCTGGAAATGGGGTGCCTGCTTTGGATAATAGAGAGGGGTTTACGTTTAGAAAAGGGAAGGAACCTATAAGTAGAGTTCCTATAGAAGACTCTGGGGGTAGGAGAGGCAGTCCCATTGGATTTAGAAAGGTGGGAAGGAGGAGTTTCCCGTTTATACACAAGAAAACAAGTGTGAAGTAAGACCTGTGTTGTGGCGTGTTGGAGAGGTGTGAGTGCATTTGCCCCTTGACACACAGGCTCAGAAACTGTCCTGTGTGCGCAGGCATGGGAACCCCGAAACCGCGGATTTTGCCCTGGCTGGTGTCACAGCTGGACCTGGGGCAGCTGAAAGGCGTGGCCTGGCTGGACGAGAGCAGGACGAAGTTCAGGATCCCATGGAAGCATGGCCTGCGACAGGACGCACAGATGGCTGACTTTGGCATCTTTCAGGTGCTGGGGGAAAGACTTCAGAGGCATTTCGGGGTGTGGCTGGACAGGGGCTGGGTCTTGCTAATTAGGTGGGATAGGACTGGAGGGACAGACAGACAGGAATTGATTGGCAGATTCCAGGAACTGAATCCTGACAGGCAGGTTGGGTCTCTTAAAAAACAAGTGTGAAAGGAAGACCTGTGTTCTGGGGCAATGGTTCTCAATGTGTGGGACACCACCCTTTTGGGGGTTGAACAACCCTTTCATTAGAAAACAAGTATTTATGACTTAACAAAACTACAGTTCTAAAATAGCAATGATAATAATTTTGGTTGTGGGGGGGGGTCACTGCAACATGAGGAACTGCATTAGGATAGTTGAGAACAGCTGTTTTAGAGGGTGGGAAATCTTCTGGGGTGGGCTCTTGATTTTAGAACCTTAAGCCTTAAGAATTGAGACTGCCCTCAAGATAGGCTTATTAGCTGCCAGATCAGAAGGGTAGTAAGAATGCGAGGTGACCTGGGGTGAGGTACTAAGTAGATCCGAGAACTCTGGCTTAAAAAACAAAAGTCTTGAAGATGGACATAGTGATATGAGTTTGTCACCCCAGCACTCTGGAGGTGGCAGAGGAGAGTCACAACTTGAAGCCCAACTTTGGTTAGAATGTGTGAGACCCTATCTCAAAATCAGAACTTTTTGCTTGTTTGTTTTCGAGACAGGGTTTCTCTGTGTAGCCCTGGCTGTCTTGGAACTCACTCTGTAGATCAGGCAGGCCTCGAACTCAGAAATCCACCTGCCTCTGCCTCCCAAGCGCTGGGATTAAAGGTGTGCGCCACCACTGCCTGGCAATTTTCTTTTTAGTGTGGAAATAGTGGATAAATATGAGGACAGAGATTCTAGGGGCTCTGTGAATGTGAGAACTTGGGTCAGGAACCAGAAATGTATGGAATATGGTGGTAGGTGTCAGGGCTTCAGGCCAGAGTCTAAGTCGTCTTCCCTACTGCCCTGGAATCACTGATGTAATCAGGCCTGGGCAGAAGCCAGTGGTGCCTACACCCCAGGGAAGGATAAGCCAGACCTGTCAACCTGGAAGAGGAATTTCCGGTCAGCCCTGAACCGGAAAGAAGTGTTGCGATTAGCTGATGACCGGAGCAAGGACCCTTTTGACCCTCATAAAGTGTATGAGTTTGTGACTCCAGGTGTGTGTAACAGGGCTGGCTTGGGGTCCCAGAAACCTTGGCATCGTGAGGGTCTCTGCCACTTACTATGCTCACTTCCACTCTGGACAGGAGCTAGGGACCTTTTACATCTGGACACCTCTCCTGACACCAATGGCAAAGGCAGTCTGTCTGATCCCCAGGTGAGGAGGCACTACTCCTGTGCCTTAGCTTTACCCCCATCCATTAGGCCTCCCCTTCTTCCCCACCCCGGCCCTTACCCCTGGACCCCCATTCCTTCATCACTTTGCTACCCTCTTGACTCAGCTGTTAACTAGCTAGCTCCTTCCTTCTCCAGGAAGACTTCTGGGAATTTTTTGGTGACATGGCCTTGGGAACCCTCACAGACGAGGGGTCCTCAGACCTGGCTATTGCTTCTAATGATTCTCAACTACTGCTAAGCCCCAATGTGAACAACTTCCCAAACCCAGCACCCCAAGAAAATCCACTGAGACAGCTGCTAGCTGAGGAACGTGAGTGCCAGCTGTGGAGTGGGAAGGGCTGCAGCAGGGACAGCGGTCCTTACCCTGGTCCTCCTCATCTCTCCCCTTTTACCCCACTGCTCAGAATGGGAGTTCGAGGTGACCGCCTTCTACCGAGGCCGCCAGGTCTTCCAGCAGACACTCTTTTGCCCAGGGGGCTTGCGGCTGGTGGGCAGCACAGCTGACAACATGACACTGCCCTGGCAGCCAGTCACCCTACCAGACCCTGAGGGGTTTCTGACAGACAGGCTTGTGAGGGAGTATGTGAGGCAGGTACTCAAGGGGCTGGGCAAGGGGCTGGCACTGTGGCGGGCAGGGCAGTGCCTCTGGGCCCAGCGCCTAGGCCACTCTCATTCCTTCTGGGCTCTGGGTGAGGAGCTGCTTCCAGACAGTGGAAGAGGGCCCGATGGAGAGGTCCCCAAGGACAAGGACGGAGGTGTTTTCGACCTTAGGCCCTTTGTGGCAGGTGAGTACCCTATGGGAATGGACAGGCCATGGTGTTTGATTGCATTCAGAGCCTGATACTATAAGCTTTGTGGCTAAGACAAGCCTGTACCACCAAGTCCAGGGACTGGCTGCTGTAACTGTTAAACCCTAACTAATGTAGCATAGGCACCACCATATAAGATATTCTGGTGTGTATACATTTCATAGTGTATATACAGAAACAATGGTGAGGCTGGGAACTTGGCTCAGTTGGTAGTACCCCTGCAAATTACAAGAAGATTAAGTCCCCTATGGTCCTGCTGTCTAGCAGAGTTTTGTGGAGTAATGAGCCCAGCATGTGCCTCCAGTTATTTCCACCAGCCAAAGACATGGGCTGTTGAGAATCCACAAGAGCCAACTGGAGAATTTTAAAGCTGTTTTGAGGAAGGGTGTCTCTGTAGCCCAGGCCTCCCTAGTGCTAGGATGCCATGTGGCAGCAAGGTACCCAGTTTGAAGTTGCATTTATATTTGAAACTCGAGTTTTCTGAGGCAGGGTCTCGCTCTTACTGCTTCTCCTAGCCTTGAACTCTCACTCCTCCTGCCAAATCCTCAAAGGCTGGTATCAAATGTCACTTAGAGACCCACGGTGGTGCCTGAGCAGCTGAGGAGCCATCCTGACAGCCTCCTGAGCTACCAGGGCCCACCATCCTTCTCACTGCTGGGCTCTCACCTCCATAGTACTGCTGCAGGGGAAGGAGACAAGGAGCACTTGTTTACGTCCGTAGGGACTCTTCCAGACAGGCAGTGCACAGTGCTGTCAGCATCTCCAGGGAAGATACAAGTTGAGCAGGTACACAGGTAGAAGCCATCCTTTTTTTTCTGACCTGACTCTTGGGTTTCCAGATCTGATTGCCTTCATGGAAGGAAGTGGACACTCCCCACGCTACACTCTGTGGTTCTGTGTGGGGGAAATGTGGCCCCAGGACCAGCCGTGGGTTAAGAGGCTAGTGATGGTCAAGGTACCAACTGTCTTATGCTACTGGGGATGGGAGGGCCCACTTGTGGAGAAACCTGCAGCACCCTGGGACTAAGACTCTCAGAAGCCCCTGTCAGAAATAGCAACTCCAACAGGCCTCAGCAGCCACTGTTACCCATCCCAAAAGTCTCTGAGTGTCCTCCACAGGGCTTATCCAATATCCAGAGCTTATTCTGACTCTAGACCCTGTAGCTGGCAGGTGCAAGTCTTTGCAGCCTTTTAAGTGTATGGATCCCAGGGGCTTCCATTAGTTATGACTGGGGTGGGGGTGGGGCGGCCACAGTTCCTAGCAGCACTAGCTGAGTGAGGGTCCACCCTGGGTTAGGCTGGCAACCCATAGCTGATTGGAGATGTGTCCTGCCTCCTTCAGGTTGTTCCTACATGTCTTAAGGAGCTGTTAGAGATGGCCCGGGAAGGGGGAGCCTCCTCACTGAAAACCGTGGACTTGCACATCTCCAACAGCCAGCCTATCTCCCTTACCTCTGACCAGTACAAGGCCTGCCTCCAGGACTTGGTGGAGGACATGGACTTCCAGGCCACTGGAGATACCTGAGCCCTGCTCAGCTGCTACCAATAAAGCAGTTTATGCCGCCATCACAAGTCTGCTGTCACACTGACTCTAGGCTGCTGGTTACTCTACAGGGGTCTCAGTTTTCTCATCTGCAGCTGAGGGTTAGGTGCTCCGTGAGTGAGGCATATGGACAAAACACACAATGGCTGCCAGCTCTTGACCATTCCCCAAGGTCCTGGAGAAAGTTTCACAAAGGAAACAAGAGACAGGACAGGTCCAGAGCTGCACATTGTTCCTGCATGGAGCAAGGGAAGCTGTCACAGGCTGTGATCTACCTGAGTAGTGACGGACAGCAGCTGGCAAGCTTGCTATGGGGCAGGCTGACTCACCATTATGGATGGAGTCACTGCAGCCTCAGTGCCGCTGACACCAGAGGCCACTCAGCAGAGACAGCTCCAAAATACACAAGCCACTCAGGTGATGCTCAAGGCTGGGCCCTGCCTCCTGTTAGCCCCACATTCCTGAGTTTGGTGTGACACCTTCATGGTCCCCCCTACTCACCCCAACTCTTTCCTTCTGAAAAAAAGAAAAGAGCATTTCATGATTTTTTTTTTTTTTGAGACAGCATCTTTGTAGAGTAGCTGTCTTTGAACTCACAGAGATCCATCTGCTTCAAGGGTGCACCACTACACCTGTCTGTATTTCATGAAATCTTTAATGAAATTGGAAGGGTCATGACAGAAGGGCTGGGACTGTGGGGGGCAGGCTGAAAGGCTAGGTCAGCGGGCAGGGACAGGGCTGGGGGGGGCTCTCTTCCTCACAGTAACCTTCCCCATCATCCCACTGTGGGGAGGTGTAGTGGGGAAGTGGAGCCATAAATATGTCCAGAATCTCAGAGGCACAGGGATGGGGTAAGGAGTCTCAGAGAGGGGGGAGGGGCAGGCCTGGGCCACCCTTGTCTGGGGGCCCTGGCTCCTTGGGTGGCCGAGGGGGTCCTGGGGGGTCCCCCGGCTTGCGACCGTGCTTGCGGAAGTAGCGGTAGCGCTGGACGTAGGCCCTCACCAGGTTGCTCACCTTCACAGGGTTGATCTCCCCGCTTTTGCTGTGGCAGATCTGCAGAACCAGGAACAACTGAGTTCCTGCCAGCTTCTGGGTACCCTCTACCTTGACTCGATGATCGGGCCTACCCTTTGCCCCTCTCCTGGACCCAGCTCCCCAATCCCACAATCCCTTGGCCCCACCTTGTGGACAGCCTTCCTCAGGATGTCCTTGTACTCCTCCTTGGTGATGTCTTTCTTCTGGTAGTACGGCTTGATGGCCAACTTCACCTCTTCCACTGCCCGCTCCTGTGTGTGAAGCTTCTTCAGATACTGGTGGGTATGAGACAAGGACAGTCAAGACCAAACAAGGAGATCTGCAGCTCCCTCACCCCGGCCTGCCCTATCCTATCCTTTCTGCAGTTATCCGAGGCTAGTAGACACCTCTAGGCTAGACCCTGTGGCACCCTGGCCTAGCCAGGCCCAGCAGTCTGCTGGGAGACAAACCAGTTAAACACTCTACTGTTCCTTTTATGCGGTGCTGGGACTGGAACTGAGTGTAGTGTCTCTAATAAGTTGTCCATTCTTGCCCTCAACTTTTAAATCTCCTGCCTCAGCCTCAAGTAGTAGGAGCAGAGGTTTGTGTCCCACCCCGCTCCACCAGCTGACTCACACCTATTCCTAAGCAGACCACACAGGGTTATTCTGGCTGCAGACCTTCTGAAGTGGCAGGAATGCCAGCTTGGCTGTTCATACTGTTCTGGTTCAGGTCACATCTCCTGAGCTCTGGCAGAAACACAGGAGGGGCTGAGCAGTTGAACCCAGGCAGCTAGCATCAAAAGGGGACCCAGCCTTCTAAGCCTTGAGGAACTAGATCCCGTGATTCAAGAAAAATGGGATATCACCATCAAGGCAGTTATGCTGGGAGGCTGAGGTTCCTGGGAGAACCCAGTGTCCATGACCACAGGTAGAGCTAGAGCTGCTTTCCCAAAGCAAGTGCAGGTCAGAGACAGGTACGACAGCCTGGACACACAGCAAGCTGAGTGTAGGCAAATGGACCTTGGGGGGGTCAGGGTACTACAATACACGTGCTTTGGTTAAAGGGGCACACATGTCCCAGCTATATAAGGGAGAGATAGTCTTAGCAATATGGGCCATGAGATTCTCAAGTAACACAGAAGAGGGGCTGCCTGCCATCCCATAAAACACTTGCTAAGAAAAGGCAAATAGCCCTGGAGGCCTGGCTAGCAGCACTGGAATATGAGCCAGCCAGGGCCTCTGCGAGCTGAGGCCATCTGTTTCCTGTTTAAGCTTGCTCTGAGGCAGAGCAGTGGGTAGTGCCTTCAGACAGTGCTGTCTGGGCCATGACCAGGCAAATCCATCTAGATAGGATTTAAAGGAAGCAGCTATAAACCGTTCTTTTCTGTGACTGCAGGGTCGTCACTCCAGCTGGGGGTGGCCTTGTCACCACCTCCTTTGACGTCACATGGTAGGGTTACAGGCCTGAGTCTGTACAGCCAGCTTGGCCCTCAGTGCTTGACCTTTTTGATAAACCAATGTTTCCCAGTTACATAAAGGTAGGGAGCAACTGAGGTAATTAAAAGAGGTATTTATACACACGTATATATACACAAACTATAAGTGTTTTAAATTCTTCTACACACTAATTCTTTTTTATCTGGAATTGAGGGTGGAATCCAGGGCTTCTTCATACATGCTGGGCAAACACTCAATAACGAGCTGCATCTCCACTCTGGTCTTCTGTTGCACCTGCCCAGCACCTAGCACCTAGCCCCTAGCCCCATTCATCTAGTCTTTTGAGTCCAAGTCCATCTCACCTTGTCAGTGTCCCCACGTCCCTCTGAGCTGCTGCTGCCCTCTCTCTTGTCAGATGCAGGGGCTAGCCCAGTGGGGGTAGGAGGGGTAGAGCCACAGCCCCCTATGGGGAGGCTGCCAGGAAGCAGGTAGCTGGAGGGGCCTGGGGGCAGACCCAAGGAAGTGGGCACGGGAGCTGGGGTCACCCCCAGAGTGGAGGGTGGCTTCCGGTGGCTGAGGATCTGTGAGAAGAGAGTATGATGAGCCAAGGGAGGTGGAAGGGAAGAGGGGGCTTTGTTCCCCCTCTGTTCCCTCAAATTTCCCAATGGTGTAGAGCAACAGGCTCCTCTTCTGGCCAATACCTTGCCCTAAGGCCTGCTGGGAGTTGTAGTTCCTCTCCTACCCCGAGGCAATGGACAAAAGAAGGGGCTGCGGGGACTCTTCCCCATGGGAGCCCACCTGGTTGGTGGCCTGGATCAGCTCCTGGGCCTTTGCGCGGCTGGCCAGGTTGGCTTCTTCCATCTTGAACAGCAGTGCAGTCACTGCAATGGACAGAGGGAGGACAATCAAGGCAGGTACCAGGATGGACAGGCAGATTCCTCACTTGATCTCAGGACATGCTATAAAACTTCAGCTCAGAACAGAAACAAGGGACCTCATCCACTGAGAATCACCTCAGAGCCCTGGTGTTCTTACCACTCAAGGGTGCTGTGTGTAGTACGGTCAAGGAGTACTAGGCTACGGCATGGAGATGACTGATGTAACATCTGCTTACTGACCCACCTCAAGTCCCAGCCTTCCCCCAACCTACAGGAAACCAGCACCCTGCCTGAGCTCTCCATTCTTGTCCTGTTCTACATGAACCAATCATCTGTTCCACTAGCTCCCTCTATGCCAGAGCTTGGACTAGACCCTGCCTGTTCTGTCCATCTAGCTCTATCTACCCATCCCTCTCCCCACTTCTGTAGACTCACAGGCCAGGACACCACTGGTAGTACAGTCCACACCAGCAGGCAGGTTCCAGGGCATGGGTGGGGGTAGCGTTGGCAGCTGGGAGACCCTAGCAGCTGGCCCATCCTCCGCGCCAGAGTCTCCAGCTGTAGACCCTGCACTGGGGGCAGTGCTTGGGGCAGCTGCAGCGGTGCTGGTGGCTGTGGTAGTGGCAGGCTGCTGCTCCTCCTCCTCTTCCTCCTCTTCCTCTTCTTCCTCCTCCTCCTCTGCTCCTACTCGGACCCCAGTGTCCTCACTGGCTTCCTCTGGTAGGAAGGAGACTTCAGGGGTCTTGCAGCTGCTATCTACAGTCTGGGAGTCTGGGGTGAGTGCCGGTGGAGGTGGGGCTACCTTAGGTGGTGGGGTACTGGGGGCCTTGGTGGTCCGCTCCTCCCCAGACCATGTTTCCTCTGTCCCCTTAGCGCTGGCTGCCTGGCTGCAGCTGTCGGCCTTGGATTTCTTCAGTGAACCAGGCCCACCACTGGTCGTGCTGCTGCCTCCACTGCGAACCTTCTTCCTGGTCTTCGACGGCTTCGTCTTTCCCTTGGTCCCCTTGGCTTTCTTGGCCCCAGCCTTGGCCTTGGCCTTGGTCTTTTTGGGCTTAGTGCTACCTGGGGCCACCTTGGCCACCTCTGCAGGAGCCCGCTCATCCGGTTTGAGGAATGGGGAGCGGCTCTCACGGTCACGGCTAAACTTGACCCCAATGGAGCCCAGGCCTGAAGACGAGGAGTCCTTGGCAGGGGTGGTGCTGCTGACGCCCTCTCGGATAAGCACAGCCACCTTGGACTGCAGTTTTACCTTTCGAGAGGAGGAGGACGACGATGAGGATGAGGAGCCACTGCTTGGGGGGGCTTTGGGCAGTGGCCCTGAGCCAGGCGTCGAGTCCTTAGGTGGCCGCGTCTTCTTGGATGACCTATCCCTGTCTCGGCCCCGATCCCCATCAAGGGCCTTCCGTCGAGACCCTTTTTCCCTTGAGGATGACGATGAGGATGCAGCTCCTGAACGCCTCCGGTCCTTGTCACTCTTGCCACCCCGCTCGTCCGCACTAAGACCCTCAGAGTCATACAGGACCTCCCGCTTCGGGGACACTGCAGGTGCTGGCGAAGGTGCGCGTGGCTCCGCCTTGTCTGGGCGACCCACTGTGATGGTCCGTTTGATGGCGAACAGGTCATGGTCTGTGAGGTCCTGGATAGAGGGTGGCACGGCCCCGCGGCGTCGGCTGTCACGGTCAGAGCCTGAGGGAGGCACAGGTGCGGGCAGCTTCTCCAAGTCCCCAGAACGCTTCTCTGCCCGGGAGCGCGAGCGCTTCTTCTTCTTCTTGCCACCCTCGCGCCGCTTGCCCCGATGACGCTCCCGTCGCGAAGACGATGATGAGGAAGCTGCTGGAGGTGGAGAGGCTGAACGCCGTCGGCGCCTGCGCTTCTCCCGGGAACGTGAGCGGTGACCCCCACGTCTGCGGTCAGCGCTGCGGGAGCGTGACCGGCGGCGGGAACGGGAACGGGAGCGTGATCGACGCCTGGCAGTGGAGTGTGAGCCAAGTTTGCGCTCACGTGAACGGTGCTTCTTAGCTTCCCAGGCAGGCGAATCCGGTGGCACAGGGTCCCCGCTGCGCTGCCGCTCCCGTCGGGCTTTCTTCCGAGCAGGCGGTGGGCCTGGAGAGGCAGATCGCTGGCGGTAGCGCTCGCGTCGCTGCGTTAGGATCTTGCGGCGCAGGTCCAGGCCGCCCCAGCGGGCATCAGCGGCCGGTGGTGCAGGTGGCTCACCTAGGTCCACTTGCAGTGCGCCCTCGCCATCAGAGTCAGCATGTAGTGACAGGAAGTCATCACCCTCGGGGGCACGTGGAGCAGAAGCTGGGGGCGCAGCAGGGGCAGCCACCGAAGCCAAGGTGGCTACAGAAGCAGGAGGCTGACGAGGTCGTGCAGCACGGAACAGTGACACTGCCACTCTGGGCTCCTCCTCAGGCTGCACAATCTCGCCCTCCTCTATCTCGGGATCAGTCGGGGGTAGTGGTGGCAGCGGCAGCGCTGGTGCAGCAGCCGTCACGACTTCCACCGAAACCTTGCCCTCAAGGCAGGCCTCAGCCTCAGGTCCCACCACAAAGACCCTGCGGCGTGGGGCCCCTTCGGCCCGAGTGGAGTCGGCCTGTGGTGGCGTCCCTGGGGTTCCCAGCGTCTGCGGGGGTGGGGGTTCCCGCTGGGGGCTGTCATCACCTGGGAAGTCCTGGCTCAAGCTGTTGTCATCGTAGATGCCAGCCAGGGTCTCTGAGATGCGGCTGATGCTCTGTGACAGACCCTCCTCTTCTTCTTCCTCCTCCTCCTCTTCCTCCTCCTCCTCTGGTGAGGGGGTCCCAGCTGATGAGCTGGGATTAGAGCCCGTGGGCTCAAAAGGGTCATATTTTTGCTCTGGGGCTGGCGGTGGGGAGTAGGCCTCATCGGTGGGGTGGAAGGGATCATAGATGTCGAATCGTGGGGCAGGCAGAGCTGGGGGTGGAGGGGGTGGAGGAGGAGGAGGAGGAGAAGGTGAAGATGAAGATGGGGAAGGGGAAGGTGAGGATGAGGCAGAGGAGGGTGCAGGTGGTGGAGCAGGCCCTCCATCCCCTGTGCCCAAGGTGAGGAGGTGACGGGAGCAGGCAGGTCGAGATGCATGGGACTGTGGAGAAACTGCAGAGAACAGGGTAGACAGAGTAATAGTCAGTAAGGGATCGCTCCTCTCTCCCAGAGCAGAGGCCTGCAGACAGGCTGGTGCCACTGCACGGACAGTAGAGCACACTGGGGTAGTGAAGTGGTTACATCTCCAACAAACTGACCCATTCATGCAGTACAATTAAGGAACAGAAGATGGCCTTCAGTGGTGAAGTTGGGGACTGGAGTATGTGGCTCAGTTGCAGAGCACTGGCCTAGTATGTGTGAGGACACCTAGTACAGCAGAAGATGGCCCCAGATACACTTGAGTCTAGAGGGAACACTAACTTAATCTCATAAAGCCAATGCTTTAGGACCAGCCCATGGTTTATGAGCCAACTGCCTCTGTAGGAGCTGAACCTGCATTGTGGAGAGGAATCAGCTTGGATCATGAAAAGACAGAGCTGGCAGCTTGGCAAAACAAGAGAATCCTTCGAAGTTTTCTGCCATCAATCTGCACCTAAGGTCTTAGAAGCAAGAGCCACTAATCCATAGGGACATCACAGGCCAGGCTCTGAGTGTCTCCTTAGTCGTCCCTCCTCCCCCCCTTCCCCCTGCAACATCCACTGCACCAAGGGCACACAGCAAAGATGGCTGGCTGAGCCTAGACTCAAATCTCAAATGACTATCTAAGCACAGGAATTAAGCCCCACCCACCCAAAAATGGCCCATTGAGGACAGTACCAGTTAGTTCCTCATGTAGACCCAGGGCACAGCACTCTAGGTACTGGGCTCAGCCTGCTGACTTCAGATTCCTTCTATAGAATCAAAGTCTGCTCATTTCCTAAACTCATGTTTACTTATTTAATGTCATGCTCAGTTCCAGGGGTGTCAGAAAAGCAAGCCCTGCCTGCCCTCGGAGAATTCATCCTAAGGATAGGGTTCATATCCAGAGCCCAGAGAGGTAACCATGACCAACTCAGAGTGAGACTCCCCACTACTCCCTGCTCCTTTTGTCATTTCAACACAGGACACACTAGTGTCTGGAAACACTGGATGACATGTAACTTTGGTATAGAGGAAGATTATGAGAGACTATCATGTTCTTTTTCCTATAGTCTTAATATTTTCCAAAACAAAACAAACACTAAAAAACAAACAAGCAAGCCAAACATGGTGGTGCACACCTTTAATCTCAGCACCCAAAAGGCAAAGGCAGCCAGATCTCTGTAAGTTCAAGGGCAGCCTTGTCTACAATGAGTTCCAGGACATCCAGGGCTACACAGAGAAACCCTGACTTGAAAAAGACAAAGAAAATTGCTAGGCCGGGCGGCAGTGGTGCACACCTTTAATCCTAGCACTTGGGAGGCAGAGGCAGGTGGATTTCTGAGGCCAGCCTGGTCTACAGAGTGAGTTCCAGGACAGCCAAGGCTACACAGAGAAACCCTGTCTCTGAAAAACAAAAACAAAAACAACAAAAAAAGAAAATTGCTGAGGCTGGCGTGATGGCACACACCTACAGTTCCAGCACTCTCCATGGAGGGAGATCAGGAGTTTTAAGGCCAGAGGGGGCTACAAAGCAAGATCCATCTTACAAAACAAAGCAAAGACTAAGGACATAACTCAGTGGTTCCAGGCGTGAGGCCCTGGGTTCAATGCCAGCACACACACATACATAGACAGATAGGAGGGAAGGCCAGCAAGATGCTGCAGTGAGTGATAAAGGCAGCTGTCACCAAATCTAAAGACCTGAATTAGATCCCTGGAACCCACTTGGCAGAGGAGAACAAACTCCTGAAAATTGACCTATGGCTTTCAGACACTGCTGTGAGATGTACATGCCACCTCTCCTTGACAAATGTAATTTAAAAACAAACAATAACAACAAAAAACCCCCACAACACACAACAGTCTTGTCAGTTCAGTTTAGAAACTAAGAAGGACCCTGAGCGGGACAAAAGCACAGTGCTAAGCTCAAGGGTGACTCAGGATGGAGATCAAGACTGTGATCTCAGCACAAGGGAGGGTAGTGCACAACTGCCACAAGTTCTAGGCCAGCGTAGGCAACAGGACAAGACCCTGCCTCAAAATTAATTAATTAATTTAAAAAAAGGCACCAACAAAACAGCACCATAATTTCAGAGTCCCATGAGAACGACTGGCCATTTGCCTGTGTGAACAGGTTCTACGGGAACATTTATTCTCTGCTACCTCGGGGATGGCTTTTGGAGTCAGGCTCTCCGGTGTTGTCCACATTAGTCTTGAACGCATGGGCTCCACAGTTTCTCTCCCTTCAGCCTACCAGGTATCTGAGACCCACAGTCAAGGCTACACTCACAGCTCCTCCTGTAGGCTTCTAGGCGGTTCAGGGCAGTTGGGTACCATGTCCTCTGAGCCCAACTCACAACTGACAAGGGACAGAGTGACTGTGACCTGCCTCAGTGGAATCACAAGCCATGTTCTTCAAGGCACTGGGACTGAGGGCTGCCAAAGACTACACAAGCCCTTGTCTCTATTCCACTTCTAAAAACACAAGGAGAGGGAGGAGCTCAAGCACCAGCAGCATAAAAAACACAGTCCCCCCCATCCCCCTACTCCCCAGTGGCGCTGGAGTCAGAATTGACCCTGTGTGTCCTGGGAGCTTCAGCTGGATGGCCTGCTGATATGCTGAGGCCCCTGGGCACCCACCAGGAGCACATGGGGAGCAGATTCTATCCCACAGAACCAAAAAGTCTGCCTTTCCGCTCAGACCCAAGCTGTTCACCAGGCTCACCAATGAAGCTAGTGAGGAACCACCTCCTAGGAGATGAATCCCCAACTCAAAGACACTACCAGTCAACTCTGACAATTGGTATGCTCGATGCTCCTATGTGATCCCCACTGTGCTTTTTTCTTTTTTTTGGTTTTTCGAGACAGGGTTTCTCTGTATAATCCTGGCTGTCCTGGAACTCACTCTGTAGACCAGGCTGGCCTCAAACTCAGAAATCCGCCTGCCTCTGCCTCCCACCTACTGTGCTTTTATTCTGAGTATATGAACTAATGTGTATCTAATATAACCATCCATCCTTAGTACCTTCACTACAATTAGCTTAAGTGATACTAGCAGCTTAGCTTGGTGGCAGAATGCTTGTTGAGCATATATGAGGCCCCCAAAGTCCAGTACCCAGCACCATTAATACATAAATACAGTTGACTTTCCCACAATTTCAAGACCACCCACCCAACACAGTGCAGGTCAACATACCCGACTTTCCTGTTCTCCAGGCCCTGAGGCGGGGCAACAGGCTGGGCACAGGTAGAGGCATGGGGTCCCTGTCACCAATGCGGACCTCAGCCACCAGCTCTAGCATGTCCTCACTTCTGCAAGGCAGAGGAAATGGTGAGCCCCAGCAGTGCCTCAGCTCTCAGGAGAGGGTCACCCACCTTCAGCTGCCCAGTTTCTTACTCGCCAGGCTGAAGGTCCAGGCGGCTGGGTACCCAAGTGTCCGGGGGATCCAGGATGCTCACCAGCTCCACAAGGAAGCTATCTGCAGCTGTGTCCAGTACCTGGTAGGGACCAAGTTGGGCTCTGCTCTATGAGCATTCACCCAACAACCGTCCTCTCAGGAACCCACCAATCTGCCACAACTTTCTTGAATCCAACCGGCCTTATCTTAATGGTCTCTAGGAGCCAGCTTAGTTAGGGATCTGGTCCCCAGACTCCTGTCACTGCCCACCAGAGTCACAGCAGACCCAGGGGTCTAGATACCCAGTTCCTTTGTCTTGCAGGCCCCAGGATGAAGATTGGTGGACACTTTTACTCACAGTGGCCATATCAGCACCCCCTGACTCCTGTGAACGAGGCTCTGACCGAGGACTCCGGCAGCAGCGCCTCCATCGTAGGCCACGACACCGAGAGCCATCTGGATAGATATTGAAGTAAGATGGGATTCAGCGTTGCAGAGCACAGGATGCAGGACAAGACCTAGTGTTTGCTGAGGGAGCACCTACCACCTCCTAGCTTGGGCAGGACCCTGAGCTACCCCAACTCAATCTAGGATGGGCTTATTGAAGGGCATGTCTCTGCTTGGCCTGTGAACCCTGACCAGTCCTGGCTCAATGTCTCCTGCCTCCCAAGTATCCTACTACTCTGATCACCTCTAGCCAGCCCCAAAGCCACGCTGGGTTCCCTGCCAACTACGCCTTCCTCTAGACAAACCCAGTACCCTGGACACTTCTGACCCTAGCACAAGAGTAGCACTCAGGACACCTCAGAAAGAATGAAGAGAAAGCCCAGAGGAAGGCAGAAGCCTAAGAGGACTGGTGGACCTCATACCTTTATCATTAGGTAGGTCCCCCTGCAGGGAGCTTCCCATAGCCTGCTGAATGGCCCGCTGCAAAAGAGGAAAAACACAAAACTCAGGGCCAAGACCTCTGTAGCTTCTGTGGTTTGGAAAGCATATTCCCAGGACCCAGCAGCCAGAGTCCACAAAGAACCCCAATTCTTCCTGAGGGCTTGGTCTAGGGCTGAACCCTCCACCCGTACTTCAGAGCATGAGAACCTAGGCCCTCAGGCCTCACTGCACCCAGCTCTTACCAAAATAAAGGCAGAAGGAGAAAGGGCAGGATCTCTGTCAGGTGGACCGTCTCCCCGATCCTCTCCCGACTCCTCTGTTTTACCTCGAGACTCATCTTCCTCCTCCATGGTCACCTGGGGTTGAGGCAACAGTTTGAAGTGAAGGCTGAGGGAAGCAGATCAGAGGTGAAGGAAGACCTCAAAGGCCTCCAGTGCGTCCTCCTTTAGTACCCCTCTCCTCCGCCTCATTCCTGATGACCTTGTACGTGATCCCACGCTGACCTGCAGGGACTAGAGCCATTCTTATCCTTCTTCTGGATTCCGGTTGCCTCCCCATCAATGGGAGGACTGCTCAGCCACCTGCTCCAACATCTGGCCCTCCAATGCCCACAGCTTCCCAAAAGCTCCTAGTCAAACCTCCAATTAATTACCCAACCCAGTCAAAGAGATGCAAACTCAACCCTGACTTCGGGTGTCATGATTTTAAGAGCGTGCTTCAGTCTCAGAAAGCCACCTTCCCCACAGCGAGGAATGTGCCGACATGCTCAGTGGTACTCTGTAACAGGTACCATAGGTTCACACAACATTCATCATCCTCCATGGTGAGGAACCCAAGAGTTTTATTTACAGCCACAATAGAGAACTATGACAGTATGATCTACACAACCACCACACCGCTTTTAAAACAAAAATGCCAAATTTCAGAAAGGCATGCTGTCCTCCCAGCCCCATTGGGACACTTGCCTATCACCCAGCTGCCTGTCCTGTGGAAGCATGGCCATAGCCTCGGTGATGTCACGGGAATTCTGAGCTTTGACTGCCCAGTCAGGTAGTTGAAAGAGCATCCTTCAGACTGGTGGATGTCTTGATTGAGGCTTCAGAAAACATGAACATCACAGCTGTAAACCTCCCCACAGCTGTCAAACCTGCTACTCTGAAAACACCTAATCTTGGAATTCTTAAAAGCTCTGGGCTCCCTAAAGCACACTACTGCTTATCTGAAAATGGCAAAACAGTAGCATCTCTCACACTCCTTTGCATATATAAATGGCTGGATACACATTAGCAATAATTGTATCAGTAGCCCTTAGACCAGGTTTCCCCTTTTTGTCTCAGCCCTGGTCTCAGTCCTACTCCGAAACTATACTGTGGCCTCCACAACCTCCCAGCTCCAGCTCTCCAAATCTTCAGCTTCCTTCTTAATTCCCTCAGGCATACCTTACTCTGATGGCCCCTCTACCACATACAAGCTTCTCTAAGCTAATATTCAAGACTTTCCTACCCTGTATAGCAACAATTCCCAGCTCTGGGTCTGCTCTCTCACAGTCTGGTACACATCTTATCCAGAGCACTGACTGTCACATACAAGAAAATTGTACTAAGAGCTCCTGGCTACAGATTTGGAGATCCCTAAAACCATAGACATTGTAAGGATCTGCAGACCATGTGAGATCAGTGATCCCTCAATTACAGACAGGGCTCTGGGAGCAATTTAGTGATTCACAAACAGCTCATTACACAAAGTACATAAAACATAATGGAAAATACTTCCCAAGTTTCAAATGGAACCATGAGTTTGCAGGACTAGAATAATATTAGTAAAATACATATGTTGGCATGCACTGAATCTCATCAAATAACGGGTTTTTTTCCCTTCCTATCAAGGTCAAGATGCAGAGCACTGCACTAGATGTTTCTAGACAGCTCTACAGACCCTCAGGTCCAAGGAATGATTCTAACTCCTCAGCACTGGGACAACACAGGTTCTTTTTTGTTTAAAGCCATTTTCTTTTTAATTACTTTCCGAAAGGCCAGTACATTTAAGCTGGATAAAATTCCCAGCGTTATCTGTTGTATTATTCTCTACACATTTCTCTAGACTCCAAAAGCACCTGAATTTGCTCTAAGACATAGACTGTATTCTTGCAATCACTGGACGATTCTAGTTCCTTCAAACTACCCCACCCCACCCACCCACCCCTATCTCCAAGTCACCCCCACATGAAACACTTCCCAGACCTTAAAGACCTCATTTATGCCTCTGGGCACATCACAATGCTTGCTTCCCTCTCCCTAGGTGGGAGCACATCTCTTTCTTCCAGGTGGAGTTTAACACTTCTAGTCCTTGAAGAGGGCTCCCCGGCCTCATAAATATTCCCAGATCCAAGTAGATGAGCCGAATGCAGAGGCCAGTATGAGTAGAGACTTCCCAGCCCTAACAGATATACCCCAGTGAACTGGGTGACTCTGCAGACCCCCTTAACTCCTGGGGGAGTGAAGATCTCAAGATGGCCCCAAAAGCCTCTCAACAGACCCTAGCCTACGGTCGCACACAAAAACCATCAACGGCGCCTGCAGACATGTACGGGCTCAGCAATGGGAAGGAGGGCCGGCCTAGGCGCGGTCCAGGCCATACGAACGCCCTCTGGCACCCACGGGCGCGTCCCGGGCCCTAAGAAGGCCCCCTACTCAGAGACTGCCTTGGCCGCTGCAGCCCGGTCCGGGGGTGCCACGCTACACTCTCCAGGCCCCGTGGCATACGGGCGACACTCGGGGACTACTAGGGACCCGGCTCCGCCCCGCCCACCCCGCTAGGCCCGAGCCCCGCGGCCCGGACCGCCGCCGCCATCTTACCCCGCCGCTCGGGCTGCGGCTCCGGTCCCGGCGCGGGGCGGGGCGGAATGGGGCGGGGCTCGCGGTTTGAGCTGGGGAGGGGCGGAACCAAATTGCCGCGGCGCTTGCCGGGATTTCAAGTACGCAACTGGTCTTCCAAAAAGCCGGCGGGACAGGAGGCGACTCCGTTTCCCAGAAATCAATGCGTCACATGGAGGTGGAGTGCGCGCGCTGGATGCCGGGAGATGTAGTCCGTGTGAAGCCTCCGTCACGCGGGGACAGTGTAAGGGTGAGAGGTGAAGTGGGCGGGGCTGCTGGAGCGCGCCGTGCGACCCCCCCACAGTGCCCTGCGTGCGCGGGGAAAGGGCGGCGGATCAGGAAGTGATGTAAAAAAGGCGCTCCGTCGTTCAGTCTATGGGAATTGTAGTTCAATTAAGATGAACGCTGCCCCGCCCATAGTCGACCTTTCTAAATATAAGCCTCTTCTAATTTTTTTCCCCTATAAATCCAAAGGAGATTTGTTTGAGAAGGTGCCTTTTTTTTTTTTTTTTTTTTTTTTTTTTGGTTTTTCGAAACAGGGTTTCTCTGTGTAGCTCTGGCTGTCCTGGAACTCACTCTGTAAACCAGGATGGCCTCAAACTCAGAAATTCGCTTGCCCCTGCCTCCCACATGCTGGGATTAAAGGCCGGCGAGAAGGTGTCTTACGTATCTCAGACGGGCCTGGACTTGCTGCTGCCATTCTGCCTCTGTTTCCCCAGTGCTGGGACTTGTCAGTCATCATGCCCAGCTTATAAAATTATTTATTGCCGGGCGGTGGTGGCACACGCCTTTAATCCCAGCACTTGGGAGGCAGAGGCAGGCGGATTTCTGAGTTCAAGGCCAGTCTGGTCTACAGAGTTCCAGGACAGCCAGGGCTACACAGAGAAACCCTGTCTCGAAAAAAAAAAAAAAAAAAAAAAAACAACAAAAAAAAACAAAACAAGCAAACAAATAAATAAATAAAAAAAAATAAAATAATTTATTTTGGGGGTACTAGAGATTGAATTTAGATGCACATACATGGTAGAAAAACGTTCTATATATCACTGAACTGTATCTCTTTTCGTTTTTATTTTATTTTTTTATTTATTTTGAGATAGGTTCATTCTAAGATGTCCAGGACAGCCTTTAACTTAAAATAATCTCCACTAAATTTAGAACCCAGGAGTCAAACCTTTACTCAGGACAGGAACATCCAAAATCTGAGCCCTCTGATTCAAAGCAGAAAAGTGAAAACTCATTTCCCTCTACCTTGGGACTCGGGAATGTCAATCCTCTTCCCTTTCAGGCCGTCAATACCACACCTTACACAAATACAAGTGCTAAATTCCTCCACAACCCTCCCGGAGCACTCCTGCCCTCGAACCCAGAATTCTGGGGACCCAGACTCTGCATCCTTTGGTCCCATGAGTCCAGACTCCCAGGTTTCCCAGTAATAGTAAGGAACCCCTCCCGACGGCCTGTTCTCCCTCAGGACTGGTGAATCCAAGTCTCTAACTCGATGCTCTCGTAGGAACCAGGTGTCTGAGCCATCCACCGCATCTTCCAAAGCCCAGAAATCCTGGCTGTAGGCCCTTCTAGATCCGGACTTCCCGAGTAGGATGGACTGGCTCATGGATTAGGAATGTAGTGATCTCACAGCCTGTCCCTGCCCAGTTACCCTGCTATCCCCCTCCAGGGCCCCAGCGCCCCTCCCAGACTATCTTCCGTTCGGCTGGGACAGCGGGAACCGGAAGCCTAAGTCCCTGGGCAGGCCGAGACGCCAGCCTCTAGACCGAAGCCGGAGCAGAGAACTTGGCGACAATCCCAGGAAGGAGGCGGAGATTCATTTTTCGAGACCTGTGCTGTCCTAAGATCGCCCTATATACGGCTCTGAGAAAGCCGGCGAGCCCCACCTACCAGAAAAAGTGGTCCTTAGACAACAACTACCGCAAGCATTTAATTTGCATATCCCCGCCCCGAAGGAAACTTTTTCGCCCAAAGATGGGGTTTATTAGCATAGCTCCTCCCAAAGGCGGGCTGCCTGACGAGAGCTCGTGGCTGGGCTCAGGTTTATTAGCATATCCCCACCCCTCTTGGAATTCCCCGTTTTTGTAACCTTGTTTCCCCCACCCTTATTAGTATAGCTCCTCCCTTTCCCTGGCCTCGCCTCCTTCTTAAGCACCCGGAGACTCGGGTCCTACGGGCCAAAGCTCATGTTTATGCAGTATTCATTAGCATAACCCACCCCTTGGTCTCTCCTGACTCCCCCTAGGCTGTAGTGGCGGCAGCAGCAGCGGTGGCGACATGAGCAGCGGGGCGGCGTCCGGGACTGGGCGGGGGCGGCCCCGGGGCGGGGGGCCGGGACCCAGGGACCCTCCGCCCGGCGAGACTCACAAGCTGGTGGTCGTAGGCGGCGGCGGCGTGGGCAAGAGCGCGCTGACCATCCAGTTCATCCAGGTAGTGGGCCCTCACCGGGGAGGGTGTCCCCGAGATCGAGACTTTGAGCCCTTTGGGGGTTCCCAGAAACTTTCACTTCTCCCAGAGCCATCATTAAGACCCTCCTAAGAGGATCTCTAACCCTGAAAGATCCCTTCTGATTGAGACTCCAAGTGCCCAGGGCCTCCACCCACTTCGTGAGAGGAAGCTTTCTCCTAATATGTCCTGAGACAGATCACCCTCCTAGATGTACCTGAGAGCCCTAATCCTAGTGTATCTGGCCCTGCTCACTAACTGGGAGTGCCCTAAATTCCAAATAGTTGCTCCATTCAGATCCTAAGCACTCCCCGAGGCTCCAACCTCCTGATCTTTACCCAGACTTTGATTCTAGGACTCAGCTGGGACCACTCTGTCCTAAAACAGGCACCCTGTAACCCCTGCTTGAAGAAGAGGATTTCCCTTCAGACCCGAGATTACAGAAAGATCCTGCTACATGACCATTGTAGGAAAACACCAATATCTGACAATACCCCATTGCTAAATGCAGCCCTCCATCCCACCCCCAAGGAAAACCAACCATTTCTCCATCCTAAGTCCCCCACTCAGACTCCGTGCCCTCATCCCTGAAAACCCTAGGTAGTTCCTAAGTCATTGCCAGGTTAAAAAAGAAAAGCATAGAAAGCAGGTTTTCACAACCTCCAGAGACCCACTACTTGGAAGGTTCTAGGTCCCATAAATAGACCTCTACTACATTAGGAACTGACCCTCCAGAATGTTCCAGGCTGTTCTCACCCTTGAGCATCTCCTAATTTACTTTTGGGTCCTAATCATCCTACACACACACACACCAAACCTCATCCTCTCCACTCCTTGCACCCCTTCCAGCGCCAGCCCTCAGCAAGAACTTTAGAGAGGAAGCGACCTTCAGCCTCAGCGGCCAAGTTCAGAAAATCCAGCCCAGCCCCGGAAACCCCCACCCAGTTCCCACGGGGAGCCTCCCCACAGCAGGGCAACACTAGGAAAGTGAGGGCCCACTTGCTATCGTAGAGGTTCCTGGGTGAGAGACATTCACAGGCAAGGAGCCTCCGGCAATGCCGTTGAGAAGCCTGCAGTGGGAAGGAAGAGCGGGAATTTGAGCCCCTGGCTCCCAGGGCCAAACCTGGAGATGGCCAGAGGCCTAGTTGGAGGTAGCAGGACCCAGTCAGGAAGGGAGAGGCGGGATGAGGATGGGGCTGCCCCTCTGAAGCAGGATTGGAACCTTGACCTTCCCAGGGGAGGAGACACTGGAGGCTGCTTGTGGAGGAGGGAGCAAGAGGAGGGAAGGAATGGGAAGGGGGAGGGAGGGGGAAAAGAGGGGAGAGGGAGGAAGGGAGGAGAGGAAAGAAAAGAGAGAGAGAGGGAGAGGGAGAAGGAAAGGGAGGGAGAGGGAGAGGGAGAGGGAGAGGGAGAGGGAGAGGGAGAGGGAGAGAGAGAGAGAGAGAGAGAGAGAGAGAGAGAGAGAGAGAGAGAGAGAGAGGAGAAAGGGAGAGACGGGCAAGATAGGCAGCTACTTTGGTCAACAGGAATTCTCAGAAGCTGGTCACTGACCATTACCAGGCCAAGTGTTAAGTGTTGAACAGGGAGTTCCCTCCAATAAAAACTGTTAGATGGCATAGTGTCTTCATCCTCAATTCTCTAAGTGAGGAAACAGAATCAGAGACAGAACTTTTTTTTTCCCCCAAAGTGACACAGCTGGTGTAATGATGGTAAAGGAGGATGCTTTATACTGAAGAAGACAGAGGGACTAAGAGAGGAAACAGGGGCATTGGTGACAGGGACCCACAACCTGACAGCCAGCAAGGTGGAAATAGAACCACCAGAAGCAGGTTAGAGATCCAGAGAGAAAGAAGATGGACAGAAACCCAGAGAGGGGAGAGGGAAAGAGAAGGGACAGTCAAAGACCCGAGATGAGGTGGGGGTGGGGCACTGAGACACAGCAAGAAAAAGACCAAGAGAAAAAAGACAGAGACAGATAGAGATTCAGGAGAAGGCAAGGAGAAAAAGATACTGAGACACAGAGAACGGGACAGAGACTTGGAGAAGATATAGGAACAGCACACACACAGACTGCTTCGGTGACAGTGGTCTTCTCTATCCTCCAGTCCTACTTTGTGTCTGACTATGACCCCACCATTGAGGATTCCTACACAAAGATCTGCACTGTGGATGGCGTCCCTGCACGGCTGGACAGTGAGGATGTCTGGGCTTGGGAGGGAGGCAGGTGGCAAGGCTGGGGGGGACTTGTGAGCATACCCAGGACAACCTGGGACTCACACCTTTCTCTCCCTGTCTCCACAGTCCTGGACACCGCGGGGCAAGAGGAATTTGGTGCCATGCGGGAGCAGTACATGCGTGCTGGCAATGGCTTCCTGCTGGTGTTCGCCATTAATGATAGGCAGAGGTGAGGCGGGGATGCTGGTGAGCCTGGATGAGCACAGGACAGGTTCCTGCTGAGATGGTGCCTCATGCTAATGACTTCTCTTGCAGTTTCAATGAGGTAGGCAAGCTCTTCACTCAGATTCTCAGAGTCAAGGACCGGGATGATTTCCCCATTGTGCTGGTTGGGAACAAGGCAGATCTGGAGACCCAGCGCCAGGTTTGGGATGCCCCCTCCCCTGATAACTCCCATTTGGATCTGGGAAACTCTCTCAGGGGACCGTCTCCTACTCTGGATCCCTGACCCCTCTACTGTCACAACTTTCACTTAGAGATGATCCCCAAGTGGAATCACCCATCATTGAGCCATACAGCCAGCCACCACTGAGGGATTCTATGCAGGACCCCTAGCACTGAGCCATGGTCCTGGTCCTTATATTAATCCTTGGATACTGGTCCCTACTTGTAGTATATGTTCCCTCTCAAGAACACCCTTGCTTCTTACCTGCCAGCCTTCTAGTTACATACAACATCCTTATAATCTTCCTGACATCTCACTGAGATAGCATCAATCCTCCAGTATCCTCCTCTAGGGTCTTTCTAGAACTTTCTATCTTTAGCCAGCTGAAGTTATACAGTAAAGCACACCTTGCGGCTTTCAGCGTCCCCTCTCCCTGACCCCTCCCTTTGTCCTCCCTCTGTCTTCTTCCAGGTCCTCCGATCTGAAGCCTCCTCTTTCAGTGCTTCCCACCACATGACTTACTTTGAGGCCTCAGCCAAACTGCGTCTGAATGTCGATGAGGCATTTGAGCAGCTGGTGCGCACTGTCCGGTAAGCACAGTACCCCCTTCCTGACCTCCAGGTCCTCAGCCCTGCATCTCACACTCACAGCCTGCTTCCCACAGGAAATACCAGGAGCAAGAACTCCCTCCTAGCCCACCCAGTGCTCCCAGGAAGAAGGATGGAGGGTGCCCCTGTGTCCTGCTGTAGCCAAATAGCCTCAAGCAACCAGCACAAGCTCTCGGGACCAGCTGCCTCACACTTGCTGTGTGGCCCAAGGCTCTCTTTGGATGAGCTTCAGTTTCATCCTCTGGGTTCCCCAGGACACACTACACCTTCTTACCTTTACTTCCTGGCCTCCTGGGGCTGCCACTGTGTGCCTTCTGTCAATACCTCCTCCTTTCCCCCACAAGACCCTGGTAGGGTGAGGAGCATCTTGTCACTGTTGTATATAAGTCCTATCTTTCAGAAAAATAAATATCACTGCCAATGACTGGAGATGCCTTTTATTGGATGAATTGCTAGAGATGGACCTAGAGTCTCATGCCTGCTAGGCAAGGGCCCAAACTCTGCATCCACAGCCCAGATTTTCTGTTTGTTGGTTTGGTTGGTTGACTGGTGGTTTTTTGCTTTGTTTTGGTTTGTTTTTGGTTTTTCAAGACAGGGGTTCTCTGTGTTGCCCTGGCTGTCCTGGAATTCACTCTGTAGTCCAGGCTGGCCTTCAACTCAGAGATTCAACTGCCTCTGCCTCATAAGTACTGGGGTTAAAGATGTGTACCAAAGTTCGAGGACAGCCTGGTCTACAGAGTGAGTTTCAGGGCAGCCAGGACTACACAGAGAAACCCTGCCTCGAAAAACCAAAAACCAAAACCAAACCAAATCAACCAACCAAACAAACAAACAAATAAAAAAGAAAGAAAAAAGAAAGCTGGCTGAGCAAGCCAGTAAGCAGCACCCTCCATGGCTTCTGCATCGGCTCCTGCCTTCCTCTTCCGATTTCATCCAAAGATGAACAGTCATGTGGGGGTGTGGGTTTTTTTTCCCCCAACTCTTTCCTCCTAAATTTGCATTTGTTTATTGTGTTTTATTGAGTCTAAACTACAACACCTGGTGTGGTGGCACATGCCTGTAACTCCAGCATTTTAGAGGCTGTAGGAAATTTTGGAGGTACAAAAGAATTTGATCAAAAATTCAAGCCCAGTTTAACCTCTATGACAAGACCTTGTTTGGATGTCTAGAAAGCTCTAGAACTACAGTATTCGATATGGTGGCAAGAACCTACATATGGCTGTTAAAATTAAAATGAATTTCCTTGCTGGGTGGTGGTGGAGCACACCTTTATTCCCAGCACTCTGAAGGCAGAGGCAAGTGAATCTGTGAGTTTGAGGCCAGGCCTGTCATCAGAGTGAAGTTCCAGGCAAGCCAGGGCTACACAGAGAAACCATGTCTTGAAAAAAAAATTTCTTCAGCCAGGCACTGGTGGCACACACCTTTAAATCCCAGTGCTAAGGAAGCAGAGTCAGGGGAATATTTCTGAGTTCAGGACTAGCCTGGCCTTCAGGATAGCTAGGGCTATACACAGAACCCATCTTGGAAAAAAAAAACAAACAAAATAAATGATGTATATGGATGTTGTGACTGCATGTAGTCCCTCCAAGGCCAATAAGGCTGTCAGTCCCTGCAGAACTAGAGTTATACTGGGGCTGAGAAAAGAACCCAAGCTTCTGCCAGAACTACAAGTGCTCTTAGCTATTAAGCTCTGGCACATGGACCATTCTGTGGCACATACACTAACATGTCTACTCTTCATGTTATCTGTCTTAATTTAAGAAATGGTTTCTGGAGGCTGAAGAGATGGCTCAGCGGTTAAGAGCACTGACTGCTCTTCTGAAGGTCCTGAGTTCAAATCCCA
>NW_022196904.1:36554739-36558161 GCF_008632895.1 Mastomys coucha
GTTCGAGGCCAGCCTGGTCTACAGAGTGAGTTCCAGGACAGCCAGGACTACACAAAGAAACCCTGTTTTGAAAACCCAAATAAATGAATATAGATAAAAATCCACTCCCTCAAGTTCGAGATCCCAATAGTCACCCAGACTACCAGTGGACCCTAACAGGCAAAGCAAATATACAAACCTCCTATAGTTGCAGAGGGGCCTACTGCAAGTGCTATTCTAGAAACTTCCAGGGACTTAGAGACATCGATTACAAGACCTCCATCTATCCGTCAGGCACAGCCCACCTCTCCATATGGATAAAGACCTTTTAGCTGTGGAGAGGGACAGATGAGCAAGATGCCTTCTGAGTCTGAGAAATATCATCTCTGTATACCCAAGCCAGGATCCTGCCATACTGTGTGACATCATGGAAAGCTGGTGTCCAACTTGGTGACCACAGGACACCAGGCACAAACCACGAACCCCATCTGACTCAACTTTTTTGGGCTTTACTGAAAGGTCTCACTTAGCCCAGCTAGCCCTGTACTCTTGATCCTCTTACTTCCACTCCCCAACTGCTGGAATTACATCAGTGAGCCAGTGTGGTGGTTTGAATATGTTTGGCCATAGGGAGTGGCACAGTTGAGAGTTGTGACCTTGTCAGAGGAAGTGTGTCACTGTGGAGGCTGGCTTGAAGACCTCATGCCAGTTGCCTGAAGCCTGTCTTCTGTTTGCCTTCAGAACAAGATGTAGAACTCTCGGCTGCTCCATCACCATACCTGCATGGACACTGCCATGCTAATGGATTGAACCTCAGAATCTGTAAGCCAGCCCCAATCAAATGTTGCCTTGTCATGGTTTCTCTTCATAGCGATGAAAACCCTGACACAGCCAGTATCCTGGCTTGATCATCCACCTGTGAACTCTAACCCTCACCCAACCCACTTAGGTGGAACTTCATCTGAGCTGTCTGTCCCATACAGAACACAGGCTTTCACCTGCCTCAGCATCAAAGGTTGGCCCCAAACACTTCCCACACCCCCTGCAGGCTAGGCCTCCTGTTCCTTTGCCTGGCCCTGGCATATCACATCTAGAACAGCAATTTGGCATGTGTCAAGTTGCTTGACTTGGTGCTGCTTCCCTTGGGGAGATGAAGGCTACCGAGCCCCTCACAGAGCAGTGACTACTCCCTACTGGCTTTTCAACTCAATCAACATCTGTGACCCTTTCTGCCCTGTCCAATGATTGTGGGTGTTATTCTGTATGCCATATTGGACAGCTCATCGGTGGTATTCCTTGCTGGCTTTCTGTTAACATGGCCAGAGCCTTTGGCCCGTGTTCAACTTGCCCCAGGGACTGAGCAAGGCTAAGAACAAGCAGCAGTGTGCTCTTTCCTTGGGCCAAGAAGGGGTCACCCCTTTCAAGGCAGAACCTGTGGCTGGCTGCAGCCTCTCCACCCTTTCCCAATCAAGGTTTTTAAGTCTCAGGAGTGCCAACAGGAGGAACATTGCCCTTGCCAGCAAAGGATTCTGTGTCCCAGCAGACATTCCCCCAGAACAGAGCTGAGTATTTCCCACAATATGGTAGGGTAGGGTGTAGTTTTGGCCTGGACATCCTGGTTCTTGTAAGGCCAAGATGCATACTGAGCAAAGGACAAGCTGCTGCTTGCCCTGAGAAGAGAAAGCATAAGAATATACACGACAACTGGCAGGCCATTTTTGGAAGGCTCCGGGCCACTGCCATTCCCAAGTTTCTAAGACAAGAGTCAAAGGCTGGCACAGCCTGGCTGGCATCTCCCTAGGCACGTGTCTGTGCCTGTGGTAGAGTTTCCACAGTCTCCCAGGCTTTGGCAATGGTTTTGCTTCGGGTTTTGAGAAAAGGTCTCTCAAGTCGAGGTGGTCCTCTGACTCTTCTCCGCTCAGGCTCCAGTTTCTGTCACCCAGTTTTGACATGAGCATGCCAAACGGCCTGCTCCAACTACAAAGCTGAGTTTTGAATTTGGGAAGCTGGATTTTATCCAAGCCAACGCTGCCCTTCCACTCTGCCAGGGTGGTCATCTCTGCTCTAGAACTTCGAACTGGGACGGTTAACTCTGACCTCTGACCCTGGGATTTCCAGCTTCCATTTGCAGGGCTGGTCTACAATCTAAATCAAGCCACATTTTGGCTTACAAGTCATGACCACTGAAGGTCCACTTACAACCCTCACTAGAGGCTAACCCCATTGTTAACATTCTAATTTTAGTGTCCACATCCACCTGGGGGTGGGAAGACTCGGGCTCTTGTACACATTAGGTTTCTATCACTGAGCCACACCCTACCCCTCACTGGGGGATTCTAGACAGCAGCTCTACCAGCAAGACCTGATCCCATCCCTTTTCAGGCTTACTTTCCATGGTAACGCCTCCTGGGATTACTTGGTTTTGATTTACAGACCTGAGACAAAATTCCTGCAAACTCTTGAAGGGACACTCTGAGCAACAAATGACTCAGTAACCTAGTACCTAACATCCATTGTGGTACAGGTCTGTCTCCTGTGCAGAACACGGGCTTGCTTTCACCTGACTTGGCATCAAACACTGGCTTTGAACATCTCCCACTTTCCCTGCAGTACCAGCCTCCTGTTCCCAGCAGCCCCTTCCTGGCCTTGCCTGGCCCAGCCCCTGGCAAATCAAATCTAGAACAGCAACCTGGCATTTGTGTTAAGTTGCCTGTCTTGGTGATGTTCCTCTTGGGGGGCAGGCTACTGATGCCCCTCACAGAGCAGTGTCTAGTCCTTACTGGCTGTCAACAGCCATGACCTTGGACTGCTTTCTGACCATTCCAAGGACTGTGAATGCCAGGAAACTGAGACCTCAGACCAATCTAGGCTACAGTGAGGCCATCTGATATGCTTCCAGCTTTTAGGCTCCTGAGCTGTTTGGCTGTGGAGGAGACCCTCACCTCTGTAACAATGACTGCTACCCAGCTCCGGACACCTGCTCTCCATGAATCAACCTGCAAAGCACATTGCAGTCTTCAGAAATCTGCCTGCTTCTGCCTCCTGAGTGCTGGGATTAAAGGCATTCGCTACCACTGTATCCTTTAAAAGTGGAATTTAATCAGGTGGGCAGGTACACATCTATAATCCTGATACTTGGGAAGTAGAGGCAGGGGGATTAGAAGTTTACCAGCCAGTTACTTCATAAGCTTAAGCTACTTGAAATGAAAAAGGGAAGTTCAGGGTTGGAGAGATGGCTCAGCAGTTAAGAGCACTGACTACTCTTCCAGAGGTCCTGAGTTCAAATGCCAGCAACCACACCGCGGCTCACATCTGTAATGAGATCTGATGCCCTCTTCTGGTGTGTCTGAAGCCAGCTACAGTGTACTTATATATAAGAAATAAATAGTCGGGCAGTGGTGGCGCATGCCTTTAATCCCAGCATTTGGGAGGCAGAGGCAGGC
>NW_022196904.1:36558171-36584547 GCF_008632895.1 Mastomys coucha
AAAAAAAAAAGAAATCTTTATAAAAAAAAAAAGAAAAAGTTCAACTGATTTCTGTGTGAATCATCTAATGTGGGAAGAGAAATGGTGTCCTCTGCAAGAGCAGCCTGTGCCCTTAATTACTGAGCTACCAGCCCTAAGGCTTTCTAGGGAGTCTGTGACAAGGGTACTGGTGGATGGTTTAGATGGTTCCCACCACCACTCAAGGAGCTCACAGAAGCACCACATCCTGTAGCCGTATAAAAACCTTACATGGCATCCTGTAGCTACAATGCCCCTGGGCAGTCTGGAAGACAGCTACAGTGGTTCCTCAGGACAGACCTCTGTCCACCCCCACCCTTGATCCTGACAAACCATAACAAAACTCATGCTTGTTTGAGGTCATTAAATTTCAGGGTCACACGTACACTGACCCGATGCTATCTATATACCTAAGAGGGCTTCATCCAAGTTTCTTTGCCAACCCTTGCTCCCGCTGCCCAGGCCTACCCACCGCCACAGACAGAGCACTCCAGCCTGCTGGTAAAGTGTTGCTGTTGGGTTTCGTTTGGCTGGTTGTGTGTACACAGTGTATACAAGGTGAGTTGTACAGCGCCCGAGAAAGAGCAGGAGGTCAAGGAGAGGGGGGAAGAGGGCACAAGGGAGCAGGGATGGGGCAGAGAGAGGCATTAAAAAATAGAACCACATTGAGAAGACAAAGGGGAGCAGGGCCGAGGGGGGGGGAGACAGATTGCTGTAGAAAAGGAGCAGGAGGGGCAGGGCGAGGGGTGTCTTCTCACCCTCCCTCTCCACCCCTGCCCCACCCCAGGTATGTACAATAAATAAGATTAAAAATAATTAACAAGATGTTTGGCCCCTCCCACCCAACACCACACACCCTTGGGGAGCAGCCTTTAGCAAAGATGTTGGCCTGGAGGGGGAAGCTCGGGAGGGGAGAAGGGGTTCCCCGGTTCTCTCAAGCCACCCTGCTTCCCTCAACCACACATAGAATTTTCCTATACATTATGTACACGGTGGAGGGGCAGGGGTGATGGCCGTGTTGGGGGGGGGCTGGGCCAGGGGCCAGGGCAAGTGTTACTAAATAGACATTTATACATATATATAAATAATTTCTCTGTACACGAATGGGGGAGGATGTGAAAGGGAGTAAAGGGGGGCTGTGTGGACACACCCTGGCTGAGGACGACCCCTTCCCTCCTGGCAGCAAGGGAGCCTAGGAGTCATTTCCGGAGGACAGCTCTGTCCAGTTCTCAGTCCGTGGAGGAGTTGTCTTCCTCACCAGGCAGGGTGTGGTCACCCGCAGCGGCTATGGGCCTGTGCTTGGGCCAGCAGGTCACTGAAGGAGTCAAACAGCTGTTCTAGCCATGGCTGGTTCCGCATGCACTGCTGGACTACCTCCTCTTGGCCCAGGTCCTCGGCACCACCCTCGATGGCCAGGGTCTGTGGGGAAGGAAGGTGAGACTGTGTGGGAAGAAATGGCTAGGGAAGGGATGGGACCAGGACCCTGGGGCTGAGGAGGAAGGCTAGAGTTCCCGGATAGGGGAGGACTGAGAAGGTGGGCTGGTGCCCACCTGGTCTCGGCAGCGCAGAAACGTGTGGTATTTGTAGTGGTGCAGAGAGTGGTAGAGGGTGTAGTACCCCGACTTCTCCAGCTCCACCTTGAATTCCTGCAGACAGAGGAGCACATGTTCATACGCTCTGGCCAGCACCACTCCTCCCGGGGTCACCCCTCCCAGGCCAAGAGTCCTACCTGGGCCCGCACAACGCTTCTCTTGAGCTTGCTGAGCGTCTTTCGGTTATAGGGCTCCCCTGCAGGCCGCAGCCGCACAGCCCCCTCTTCGGGGGAACCTTCTCCAGTCTGCTCTACCTGCAGCTGTGGGAACGTGTGCAGGGCATCCTGCAGGAAGCCATAGGGTCAGTGGCCACCTCCCCGGACCTCTACCTTCACCCAACTCCAGCACGCAGATCCTTGCATTATGCAGGCCTCAATGTCCCCCAAGACAATTTCAGAAGACTTGCAGGTATATCTTGTACCCTAGGCCTGGCTGTCCTGCCCCTGTGATCCTAGCACGGCCTCAAATCTCACAGGTATCACATTCTACCCACCATTCTGTAACACCCCAAATTACGTGCTCTATGGAATGTAGACAACCCAGGTTCAGTTTCTAGCACCCACTTGGAGTGGCTCACAACTACAGATATGGGGTATATGGAGCCAGCTTCTGGTCTCCAGCTGAATCCAAGATAACACACACACACACACACACTCTCTCTCTCTCTCTCTCTCTCTCTCTCTCTCTCTCTCTCTCTGATTCATGATGCCAGCCTCACCTATCTCAGATGCTGAACATCTGACCCAAAGTAGGGAGGCAGCTTAGTACCAATCCCTGAGTTTTTCTCTCTCCTCTTTTTCATAAAGACAGAATCTCACTATTTGGCCCTGGCTGACCATAGAGATACACATGCCTTTCTTTACCTTCTAAGTACTGAGACTGCAGGAATATGCCATCACACAGCTACCTTGTTTTGTTTTGTTTGTTTTTTCTTCTTCTTCTTCCTTTTTTTTTTTTTTTTTTGGTTTTTCAAGACAGGGTTTCTCTGTGTAGCCCTGGCTGTCCTGGAACTCACCACTCTGTAGTCCAGGCTGGCCTCCAACTCAGAAATCTGCCTGCCTCTGCCTCCCAAGTGCTGGGATTAAAGGCGTATGCCACCAACACAGCTGCTTTTCAATCTTGTATCATGGCTTCATTAAGTTGTTCAAGATGGCTCTGAGTTTTGATTCTTCTGCCCCAACCTCCCACAGAACTGGGATGACAGTTATGTGCAGCCGACTCTACCCAGCAAGTTCCAATATAGCCAAGGCTACCTGGTAAGACCCTGTTTCAACCAAACCAAACTAAACCAAACCAAGTAAAACATATTAACAAGAATCCTTAGAACCAGACAAATTTTATATTTTTTTCAAGTCAGACTGACATCTTGCCAGGTGTCTGCAAGACAACCAGATATTCTATCCCAGAATTCTCAATGACAATCTAAATACTCCAAACAGGACTAGCCCCACATGTTTACAGCCTGAACAGTATAAGGTATCCACGGTGTCTGGATAAGCCAGTGCTAGGGATGGAACCCAGGGCCTCAAGCATGCTACCAAGTGAGTCTCATTCCCAGTCCCATGACATATAAGACTGGAATCCTCTGCACCATGTCAGCACTGGACCTCAAGATTCTCAGGGTGGCACTGGGATGTACCATCCATCACAAGGGACCACTCCAGAGAGAATTGACAGGCAGGAATGAGCCCTGGGATTTGACAATTCTATCTCATAGGGACAGGAGACAGGTGATAGGGTGGCCAGACAAAAGCCTCAGGCCCAGGTCTGCTCTATTAACATTCCTTATGGGGCTGCTGGGAAGCCAAGGGCCCCTCTAGCTTAGCCCTCATCATCTCCACACCAAGCCCAGGACAGCAATGACCTTGCAATAATCCTTGCTCTAGGGAAGATACTCAAGTAACCTCAAGTTGCTGGCGGCCCACAGCCGGTCTCCACACTTGATCTGGGCCCCATGCAATCCCTACTCAGGCCCCCAAGCACCTGCAAAGCTGGGCTCAGTGACAGCCGCTTCAGGACCTTTTTCTTGTGCTCATTGAGGAGGCCATCAATCTTCCGCATGGGTGGAAGATAGAGTTCATCTGCAAGAAGAGCAGGAGTGTCAACAGACAGTGGCTCGCATGAACAGGGTTTGTCTGGAGTCCCCAAATCCCGTTCTCCCCAAGACCACTGAGTCCAGGACCAGAGTTCCTTTGCAGGCCCCAGCTTTCCTCTCAAAGGACTAAGTGCCAAACGCTCACCTCTAGATCAATCCACAAGCCTCCCCCTCTCCCTAGACCCTAACCCTGCTCCCAGGCCCAATCCTCAGCCTCAGAAAGGCAACACCCACCCATAACCCCATATCCCTCCTCTGACGCCCAGGCTTCCTCCCTGGTCCAGCTTACCATGAGTGTCCTCCAGGGCCTGGATCATGTCTGGGTCCAGGGCTGTGCTCACCAGCATCTCCACATAGCTCCTGTACATCTCCCGCATGGCCCGTGTCTTCAGCAGCCGTCCTGGAACTGCCCGCTCTGGGGAGAGACAGGACAGAATCATTCCGAGGTTACTGTGCAGTAGACACTTCTTCCAATGGCAAAGACGGTGCAGACCATAGCTAACTAGGAGGGCACAGCTGAGGCCCCTCTTAAGGATGCCTGGATGACTGAGCTCAGGGGACAAAGTAGCTTAGCCTGTCCAGGATATACTCAAGATCCCAAGATCATAGTGGCAAGAACCACTCTTCAGGGCCAGTGAAGTGGGCCTAACTTGGTGCGGCCCCATGAAAACCCACAGAAACAAAGTTGGTTACCAAAACATTGACTCAAGACAGAGAACAGCCGCCAGGCAGTGGTGGCGCACGCCTTTAATCCCAGCGCTTGGAAGGCAGAGGCAGGTGGATTTCTGAGTTTGAGGCCAGCCTGGTCTACAGAGTGAGTTCCAGGACAGCCAGGACTACACAGAGAAACCCTGTCTAGAAAAAACCAAAAAAGACAGAACAGCGGAGAGTGGTGGTGCACACCTTTAAATCCCAGTACTTAGGAGGCAGAGCATGTAGAGCTCTGTGAGTTTGAGGCCAGCCAGAGCTACGCAGTGAGATAAAATTGAAACAAAGCAAAACAGAGGTCAGAGGTCCACTGAGGATGAGCTTAGCTGGTGGAGTACTGATCTAGCACATACCAACAAAGCCCTGGCTTCCACGCCCAGCACCAAATAAACTACATGATGATGATGGCAGAGATGGGGGTGGTAGGTCAGAAAGAAGTTCAAGAGTTACCCGCAAGTGCATAACAAGTTACAAGGCAGTCTGGGCGGCATAAGGCCATCTCAACAAAAAAGAAAAAAGGATGGAGGGGGGTAGGAGAGAGAGAGAGAGGGGGAGAGAGAGAGAGAGAGGGAAAGAGAGAGAGAGGGAGAGAGAGAGAGAGAGCACAGCTCTTTCATATCTCTTTCATAGCTGAATACAGGCTAAGTTAAGAAATAAATGTGCGGGGGCTGGAGAGATGGCTCAGGGGTTAAGAGCATTGACTGCTCTTCCAGAGAACCTGAGTTCAATTCCCAGCAACCACATGGTGGCTCATAACCATCTATAATGGGGGAATCTGATGCCACCTTCTGGTGTGTCTGAAGAAAGCAATGGTGCACTCATATACATAAAATAAATACATAATCTTTTTTTTTTGGTTTTGGTTTTTTTCGAGACAGGGTTTCTCTGTATAGCCCTGGCTGTCCTGGAACTCACTCTGGAGACCAGGCTGGCCTCGAACTCAGAAATCCACCTGCCTCTGCCTCCCAAGTGCTGGGATTAAAGGCGTGCGCCACCACCGCCCGGCAAATACATAATCTTTTAAAAAAATAAAATAAATGTGCATTTTCTGTAATCCTTACAAGTAAGTAGGTATGACATGTTAGTCATTTATAGCCAAATGGTGCAAGAAAGGAAGCATATGCCAAACCTAGAAGAATAGGGGTCTTCTGTTGTTACTTTGGAGACAAGACTCTGTAGACAGGCTAGCCCTCT
Source organism: Mastomys coucha (assembly GCF_008632895.1). Classification (NCBI taxonomy): domain Eukaryota; kingdom Metazoa; phylum Chordata; class Mammalia; order Rodentia; family Muridae; genus Mastomys; species Mastomys coucha. The sequence continues at coordinate 36,563,779 of NW_022196904.1, forward strand.
AAACTCATGGCAATCCTCCTGCCCCATATGGGGGTCATCATACTGAGCATCAGGGACACAGCAGAACATCCAGCTTACATGGATTTCTTGTGGTGCCAACTCAAGACAAGATTGTCCCTCAGGTTCTCCCTGTGATGAGGACAATTCTACAGACAAGGTCACCCAGGGAGTCAGATGAAGCACAACTGTCTCTGGGCGCAGGATAGAGCCTGGTCCAACATCTGTCACAGGCCTAAGGATCAACCTATTAACCAAACCACCCATCAATGAACATAAAGGGCGTGGCTGGCTTCACTGGAGTGAGCGCCCACGCGCCCTCCTGATGCCCTTCTCCTCATCTGTATATGATGTTTACATTCTATTTGCTTATTTATAAACTCTCATTTATTTTGTAGTACAGGAGGTTCAAACACTGAGCTTTATTTTCTTTCTTTGGGCTTTTTTCCTTGAGACCGAGTCTTCTGACGTAGCTCTGGAACTTGCTCTGTAGACCAGGGTAGGCTTGAAACCAGAGCTCCACCTGCCTCTGCCTCTTTGGTGCTGGGATTAAGGCTTATGCCGGGTCTGGAGAGATGGCTCAGCAGTTAAGAGCACTGACTGCTCTTCCAGAGGTCCTGAGTTCAATTCCCAGCAACCACATGGTAGCTCACAACCATCAATAATGAGATCTGATGCCCTTTTTTGGTGTGTCTGAAGAGAGTGACATCATATTCACAATCATAAAATAAATAAATAAATAAATCTTTGAGGGCTAGAGAGATGGCTCAGCGGTTAAGAGCACTGACTGCTCTTCCAAAGGTACTGAATTCAAATCCCAGGGACCACACAGTGGCTCACAACCTTCTGTAATGAGATCTGGTGCCCTCTTCTGGTGTGTCTTTAGACAGCTACAGTGTATTTAGATATAATAATAAATAAATCTTAGGAAAAAAAATGCTTATGTTGAAGTCACTGCCTGACTTCAACATGGCTGTTTTTACTTTTTCTTTTGAGACAGGATCTCACTAAGTAGCTTGAGCTGAACAGGCTGCAGCTCAGACTGGTTCTGAACTTTCCAAAGTCCTCACCTGGACGACAGGCCTCTGCCAGTAGGCCTGGCCTCCAGATGGAGTTACAGCATCTACCTCTTATGGCTGCCCTGAAAATGGAGCAGTGTACCAAGGTCTTAGCAGACACATGCTTGCTACACAGGAAAGTGACTGTCGAATGACAGTTTCTGCCATTACTGGGGAGTCCCCTTTATCTCCATTGGGTAGTCTGCCAGCAGGCCCCAGGCTGACATCGCCCTGCCCCCTTCTTAAGGCCTGTGTTCCCTCCCTATGTGACCACCTATGCCAGCAGCTATTGGAACCTACCATCCTCACTGGGTGCGCCAGGGGAGGACTCGGAGTCAGATGAGCTGCCTCCAGGACCATCACCTGTTGAGGCATTACCCACTGCCTCCTTCAGCCACTTCTTCCTCTTCTTTGGAGGTGGCTCGGCCTTCACCTTCGAGGGCCTGGCTTTGGGCAGCCGGGAAGTGGTGGACTGTCCTGTGGCCAGGCTCCGGTCAGTCCGCATTTGCCGCCCACTGGTGGCTCGTTCACTCCGCAAAGGCCGGGTTACCCTTTCCTTCTCCTTCTCCTTCTCTTTCTCCTTCTCCACAGGCCGGGGTGGGGATGGCTTCTCTGGGGCAGGCGGCTCGGGTACAGCAGGCTCAGGTGTTGGCTCTGGAGGTTTTTCTGATGTCATCTTCTCAGGGGTCTCAGGCTTGGGAGGTGGGGCTGGGACCTTAGATGGAGGTGCAGAGTTGCCCCCAACAGGGGTAGGGCCCTTGGTCTGCCCAGACCGTCTGGAAAAGGACATAAAAGATTGTCATCAGGGGACTGAAGACCCCCACCCCCACGCTCTGGGACCCAGAGCGAGACATATACCATACTGCTAAATGTTCCAAGTGCTTTCTTCTTTTTGGGTGGGGAGGTCTCTGCTCTCCCTACCTCTCTAAGCCTCTGTCCTCCTTCCTCTCCCTGGGTCCCCATCACTATGGATGTCTCCCTCCCTCCCTCCGGGTCCCTGTTCCCCCTCTCTGGGACTGCACCCCCACCGTGGGTCTCCTTCTCCCAGCTGTGTCTCCTGGTTCTATTTCCCTCATGAAAAGCTCCATCTCCTGTATGTGGAGCCAGCTTCACACCTTCCCTGTCAGGTATCTTCCCACCGTCAGTACCTGACTGGCAGTGGGGGCCGGTGCCAGGGTTTCCGGGCGCACACCCTCACGTAATCCTTCTTGTTGACATTCTCCAAGAACTTGACATAGAGGCGCTGGTACCGGTTTTTTGCATCCCCAAAATAACCCAAATACTGCGGAGAGAGCAAAGGCTGTGAGAACTGGTAGGCATTACCAACCCACCTCCAGAGATGGAGGCCATGCCCTGGGCCATGCAGAGAGGGACCCCAGGACTGAGCATTCTCCCCAAAGTACACATCTCCAGCCATTGGCTTACATTACTGGTGGCACAAAACTGCCTCTGGCCATCCTTGATCTCTGGAGTGAACTTCTGCAGAAGGGCCTTCTGGACGCGCCAGATGGGTGGGGGCTCACGGCCGGTCTGCAGGGCCAGCTGAGGAGGAAGAGACCAAAGACACCTACAAGGTTACCCTCACCCCTGCCCTGCTGGAGACTTCGTCGCTCACATCTTTAATCCTAGCACTTAAGCTGAGGCAGGAGGATTGTCACAAGTATAAGCTGGCCTAGACAACATTGAAAGGTTATCACAGAAACACTAAACAAAACCAGCAACAACTGAAGACCCATCTACTTGTACCAATCAAGCACTGCCGGGTGCTGGTCTCATGATTCCCGCAGTCCCAGAATGAAGCCTGATTCTACCCATGTCTCCTAGTATCTGGCTAAAATATTCCTTTTTCCCAGTGCTGGATCCAAACCAAGAGTCTTTTGTGTCTGAGGCATTGCTGACCCTAGTCCTCATTGATGAAAGGAAGGCCCAACCTTCTACTTGAGCTATACTCTCCAGCCAACTAAGTCAAAGTCTCACCAAGCTGACATCCTCCTAGGTTAGCCAAATGTCTACACAGAAGATGGCAGGCTGCACCATCAGGCCCAGCCTCCTGCTAATTCTTGAGCAGGCTTCTTCTGCTTAAGCCACAGAGTTTTGACTTTCTCCTCCTATGCCTGCCTCACTTCTGGATGTAAATTTTACCAAGACCCTCTCTGTGCCTCCTGTTCAGTGGACTGTTAGAAGCATTCTTTGCACTCACATGACTCATCTAAGAGCCATAAAAAAAAAAAAAAAAAGAATTAAGCATGTGTAAATAAACCGCACCAGTTCAAGCATCTAGCATGCAGGCCTCGTATTGGAGCTAGTACTCACAGCAGATATCAGTAATAGACTCCAGATCTTGACACATCTGAATACAGAGCTAAAAGGCACACATGACTAATCAATAACTTCTGATGAAATAAACAGAAAATTTGCTGGGTAGTGGTGGTACACGCCTTTAATCCCAGCACTTGGGAGGCAGAGGCAGGCGGATTTCTGAGTTTGAGGCCAGCCTGGTATGCAGAGTGAGTTCCAGGACAGCCAGGGCTACACAGAGAAACCCTGTCTCAAAAAACCAAAAAAACCCCTCAAAAAACAAAAAAAATCCCAAACCCACACAAACAAACAAACAAAAAAAACAACAACAACAACAAAACTTAGAAAATTTCGGGGGAGAGGGGGAAGACTAGGTTAAGAAGCAAAAGTTGGAGCTAAAGAGAAGGCTCATTGGTTAAGAGAGCTTTCTGTTCTTCCAAGTTCAATCCCCTGCATACACGTTAAGACAGATCCCAAATACATGTAACTCTAGCTGGCCAAGGACCTGCACACCAAAACATACATATACATAAATAAAACAAATTTTTAGAGAAGCAGAAGACATCGACCCAGCTCATTATGTTAGGGACACAGCCTGAAGGTACCATCTACCAACCAGGAAGAAGGCTTGACCATAAACTAGATTTGCTAGGAGGCTGACCTTTGACCTCCAGTCTCCAAAGCTGTGAGGAAGACATATGGTGCGTTTCTAATCCACAAGCTATATAGGCTATTGTAGTTGAGTACAGCAGTCTGAAGGATACAGGGACAAGTGCAAGGCTTTTTATGTGGCATTCAGAGCATGGGCAACAATACACACACACTCAGACACACACACGCAGACACACACACAGACACATTCACACATAGTCATACACGCAGACACATTCACACAGACACAGAGACACACAGAGACACACACATACACACACAGGCAGACATACATTCAGACACACACACAGACACACACACTCACACAGACACACACACTCACACAGACACACAGAGACACAGAGACACACACACGCACACACACAGACGTACACACACAGACACACAGATACACATACAACACACACACACACACGCACGCACGCACACACACACACAGACACATTCACACATACACACACAGGCAGACATACATTCAGACACACACGCAGACACACAGACACACACACTCACACAGACACACAGAGACACACAGACACGCACGCACGCACACACACAGACGTACACACTCACACAGACACACAGAGATACACATACAACACACACACACACGCACGCACGCACGCACGCACGCACGCACGCACGCACGCACGCACGCACACACACACATACACACAGAAAGGGAACATCAGCTCCAAGTCTTAGGAGGCTAAGGCAGGATTGAGAGATCAAAGCCAGCCTTGGATACATAGTGAGTCACCATCTCAAAAAGTAACGAGTTCAGGGGATGTAGTTGACCGGTAGAGCGCCTACCTATATTACTACAGTAAGGAGTTAGAGGCCTGGCTCAAAGACAGAATGCCTGCCTAGAATTCCTCCAGTGAGGCTGGGGTGTGGCTCAACCTACCACGTGAAAACACAACGCGAAGCACAACAGAGCCGATAGATCTTGAACTCACAGAGATCTGACCATCTCTGCCTCCCAGGTGCTGGGTTTAAAGGCGCCCACCACCAACTGCCAGGCCTAGGCTGACCCTCTTGACCCATTCTCTGATGTCCTCCAACCCAATGTTTTAGCATGAGGATCCCAATGCACAGGCTTCACACTGACATCTGACCTGCACACATGAAGAGGATCACAAAGGAACACGGGAACAAAATACCCACCCCAGGGGCCAAGTGTGGTACCACTCGCCATCAATTCTGGCATTTTGAGAATCTGAGGAAGAAGCCTGTGACTTGAGGCTGAGGCCAGCCTGGGTGACAGACTGAGTCCAAGAATGCTTCCTGAAGCTGGGCAAGGTGACTCACACTTTTAATCCCAGTCCCTGGGAGGCAGAGGAGGCAGGAGGATCTCTGGGAGTTCAAGGCCAGCCTAGTCTACAGAGTGAGTTTCCAGGATGCCAAGGGCTGTTTCACTGAGAAACCCTGCCTCAAAGAAAAGGAAAAAAAAAGTTCCCAAAAAGGTGGTGGGTACTTGAAAACAACATGTGACAGGGCAAGACAGTCATGGGAGACACAGCTGTGCAGAGATGAGTGATATGTAGGTATTGCATTCAAAGATTACAGATCAAGTGATCAAAAAGAATTCAGATGATAACCACAATTGACTAGTCGTGTCTGTCTTTTAATTGTGCTCAGAAGTAGCAAGATCTATTGGTAATGTCTGCTTTGAGTATCAGTACAATACGGGTGTTTGCACACCAAACTATGCACGCTTAGCGTGGTGAAATCTGTTTCTGCACCCTCAGTTTGTTTGTTTGTTTGTTTTTTAATGACTCTTGAATCAGTTATGTGCATGTAAAGAAGGAGTTCTAACAATCTGCTCAATAGGAAGCACAGAAAAAGCTACAGAAGGAATGCAGGATGCAGATACCCGGAACTCCAGTCCTGTCTTCTGAGCTCCCACATGGCTCCCATTCCTCTTTCTTTATGACATTACTGGCTAGGTCAGAAGTCCCCCCAAAATAAGTGTATTTCAGACCACATCTGAACTGTTCAACTCCAAAATACTCCGTGGACCCCAAGCACAGCCTTTTAGCCTGGCAGGGAAACAATGTGTCTGTGTCCCCTCCCCACCTTGCCTAGAGACCATCAGACCTCTCAAAGTTTGCAGCCACAGCACAGACTTTCTGAGCCTATGGGTACATGCCCCCACAGGCTTTCTTGCCCAATCAATGAATGTGAACACAAAACTCACTTTTCCGGTTCTTCAGAGACTTCCAGGAAGCCTTTCTGGGACTCCTCACCACGCACCAACTTCTCCCTATCTGTTCCTCTGTTCTTTTCCAACTGGGCTTTTGCTCTTCCTCCAAAACCCCCTTCCTGTTCTTCATTATTGGTTTTGTTATTGTGAGTGGGAATGTGCACCCAAGTGCAGTACCCATGGAGGCCATGAGGGGGCAAGCTACTGCTCTGGTGCTAGAATTAGTTGTGCATGTGAAGGACCCAGCTGAACGCAGGTACTCTCCATGAGAGAAGGCACTCTTAATCACTAAGCCATTTATCTCTATAGCTCCCTATTTTTACTCTGCAGGAATGACCCCAGAAATTACAATCTTCTGTTCTCCCATTCTTTTTTTTTTTTTTTTTGGTTTTTCGAGACAGGGTTTCTCTGTAGCCCTGACTGTCCTGGAACTCACTGTGTAGACCAGGCTGGCCTCGAACTCAGAAATCCGCCTGCCTCTGCCTCCCAAGTGCTGGGATTAAAGGCGTGCGCCACCACTGCCCGGCTGTTCTCCCCATTCTCTAAGGCTTGTACTTCCAGGCTCCGTTCTTGTCAATCACAACCAACCACAACCAGTGACGGACTAGGAAGTGATCCATCTCACAGCCCCCATACTGAGATGGTAAGCTCACTGCAGGACATCTGACTTTAACAGCCAATGGGCAGGCCAATTACACTCATCTCCATCTTGGTACCTGAGTGGACCAATCTGATTATTTCCTAAGAATGTGACCTATGTGTGATAAGCTAAGCATGTGCTGCTGCTAGCAACAGGAATGTGAGCAGGTGAGCAACACACACCCAGGTACGACGGTAATTATGAAGAGAGGTTAGCTGGGCCCAGTGACTTGGACCGCTCTATATAGCCAAGCCAGCCTCCAACTTGTGGCAGGCAATCCTGCCTCAGATGCCTAAGGACGGGGATTACAGGACAAACCACCATACCTTGAAAGGCAAGAAAATTCCTTGTGTGCCAGAGTTCAAGGCCACTCAGAGCAACAGATGAAACAAAATCAAAAGGTCCCACCAACAGGAAGGCAGTCATGGACAGCAGTGACCAACACCACTCTTTAGGCCTAAACTTACCCCCCAGACACTTCTTATCTCCCTGCTGACCAAGGCCCCCATCAGCAAAAACTGCATCTTCAAGAACAGCCATCCAGCCTGGCAGTGGTGGCGCACACCTTTAGTCCCAGCACTTGGGAGGTAGAGGCAGGTGGATCTCTGAATTTGAGGTCACCCTGGTATACAGAGTGAGTTCCAGGACAGCCAGGGCTACACAGAGAAACCCTGTTTCAAAAAACCAAAAAAATTCCAAAAAGCAAAACAAACAAACAAACCAAACAGCTATCCTCTCAGCCCCGGTACCCAAGTCCTCCATGTTCCCAGTCCCACTCATGATCCAGTCTCTCACACTAGCATTTCTACAAACCCACCACACTCCACACATGGGGCCCTGCAAAGGCCCTTCCTCTCAGATGACTGTTGAATCCTCCTCAAAAGCTGGGTCGTAGTGTCAGTTTTCTTTAACAGACAATGAGACTAAAGCAGTCAGTGACCGTCCAATTTGTAAGCTAGTTAGCCACTTTCTTTTCGCTTTGTTGAGTTTCTTTGTGGTTTTTCAAGGCAGGGTTTTTCTGCGGAACCCTCACTGTCCTGGAGCTCATCCTGTAGACCAGGCTGGACTCCAGAGGGCTGGGATGGATTAAAGGCATATGCAACCTGTGCCAGGCTCCAGCTCCATAGAGCTTTTCAACACTTGAATCCAACTCATTTAACTAGCATCTTCAGATAAATAAAATAAACAAGGGAGTCTGAACACTTAGAGCAAAAGAAGAATGTAGACCATCTTACTAGTCCTTCCCTTAGCCCAAGGAAGCATGGCAGACATGATGGCATGGAGACTTACTCCCCTGGAGATGATGAAGATATTTCAATAAATGTATTCAAATGGCTAATGGCTAATTTCACCAGATTTCCCCGAGACAGGGTTTCTCTGTGTAGCCCTGGCTGTCCTGGAACTCAGTCTGTAGACCAGGCTGGCCTCGAACTCAGAGATCCGCCTGCCTCTGCCTCCCAAGTGCTGAGATTAAAGGTGTGCACCACCACCGCCCCGTAAGCCATCAGATTTTGAGACAGGAACTTTTACCTCATGAACCATCTCACTGGCTATAATTTTTAAGAATTCAACAACAAATATAAAATCATTTATATGCATACACATGCAGGTACCGTGGTACAACTATGGAGGCTGGATGACAACTTGTGCGAATCTGTTTTTACCTTGTTGAGTGCTAGGGATCAAACTAGGGTCCTTAACAAGTACCCTCACCTTCTGAGCTTTGTTGCTGGCCCAGAACTTACAAATTAAGCTAGACTGACTGGCCAACAAGCCCCCAAGGAATCCACAGGTCTCTACCTCCTAAGCACAGGGATTCCAAGTAGATAACACCACCAGAGAGCTTGTGGGATGGAGCTTAGTAACGCCCCATACCTGAAAAGAGATGTCCCCAGCTTGTGCTTCATTTGAAATCTCAGGTACCTCAGGCTGACCTCAACTCTGTTATGCAGCTGAGGCTGACCTCAGACTCCTGTACTGGGAGTCATGGGCTCAGTCAAGGACTTTCCTGACTCAGCCTCAAAACAACATTGTCCAGATGACCAGGAGGCAGGGAGATGACAGAAAGAGAGTCTCGACAAAGCTGCCACACACCCTCTGTACTTTACTGAGTATTTGACAAGTCTTGGAATAAAGGTCAGCCCAAGACCATAGCAACAGGTCCAACATTCCCAGCACTTTCTGTGTGGGAGCCACAATCACTGACAAGGCCAGGCCAGGCCACATGAGCGCACATCAATACAGACCCAGGAGGAGCTCCTGTCATCAGCTGTGGCTGAGAAAACAAAGGCTGGGGAATGACAGCCCAGCTCCTAAGCAGAAGCCTAATGGAGTCTAGTAAACCCTGGTGCAGGATATGCCCACCTTGCTCACCTCTAGGAGTCCCTGACACCAATAGGAGGTATGGCCTCGGGGGCTCTGTGCCCCTGCTGTTGCTCACACTTGAGTAGTATTTTAAGCACCTGAGTCCTCGCCTGGCCCCTTCCCTGTCCCACACCAGCTGGCCAGTAGGATCAGATGGACGGCCCTGGCTCCTGTCCCAGCGCCGGTCAGTGAATGGGCCCCTTCCACAGGCCCATTGGCTTATCTGACCTGGAAGATGGGGCTAGAGAAGCCACTGCTTTGAACCCTGTTCATCAGGGTTAGAAAACAGCGCAGGAGAAGTAGAAAGCTTGCAATCTGCCCAGGTTACACACACAGTGGGGCTCAAGCCAGCCTCCGGAACTCAGAGAGACCTTTCCTGTATCGAGTGCCTTAAACTCCCAGTACGAAAAACAAAACAAAACAAAACAAAACAAGCACACACACACACACACACACACACACACAAAACAAACCTTATAAACAAAAACAACTATTAGGTCCACCTCTCAAAAGATTCTTAGGAAATAACAGTTTCTGTACTTGTCACGAATTCAATCTAATATCCATGTGGACTGCAGAGAGAAACAGCTAAGACTCGACACATACAATGTGCACAAAGGCACCGGTTGATCCCACCACTGCCAGGACCAACAGCAGAGAGATGGTAGCCAGCAGAGTGCCAGCTCTGCTTCACGGGAGTCTCTGCCATGCCCTAGCATGGACAGAATCAAACAGATTCTTGACTAACCCCTCACTGTGGCATTCTACACAAGCATCCTACTGCTGGATCCTAACCTCAGGGTCCTCTTAATCCAGATTCAGCCAGATAAGTCTATGAACCAAACATCCTAGAGCCCACACAAACTTTCTGGGAGTAAGGTAAGCAGGAACTTGATCTATACACTATTGGTGATTCATAGTTTTGTTCCACCACTGGTGTGAAAAATACCCATACATGGTATGTTGCTGAGAAATATTTGTTTACAAAACCAGAAGCCAACATGGTGGTGCACACATTTAGCCCCAAAACTCAAGAAGGCAGAAGCAGGCAGATCTTTGTGAGTTTGAGGCCAGTCTGGTCTACAGAATGAGTTCCAGGATAGCCAGAGCTCTGTAGAGAGTCCTTGTCTACTCAAAGAAAAACAAACAAGAAACAAAACTGGACTGTTACCAAGAGAGGTGGTGCACATCTATGCTACCACAGCCAAGAAGCCGAGGCAGCATTGCGACATGTTTGAGCCCACTATAACCTACCCAGTGAGAAGACACAGAGCAGGGAGAACTGAGTAACCTCTGCCTCCAGGACGGCGGGTCTCTATCATCGGGCAGTGTACTACCCGTCAGCTGCATCCCCAGGTGTTTAGTTTTTTTATTATTATTATTTACGTCTTTGCTGTATTTTCTGGGCTGGCTTTCAGTCGACTCTGTAGCACAGGAAGGTCTTGAACTGAGAACCCTCCTGTTAACAACCTCAGGAAACCTGGGACGGCAGGCTGACACCAGCAGGGCCAGATCTACATCAAGAATTTAAAACCCAGCCAGGCAGTGGTGGTGCACACCTTTAATTTCAACACGTGGGAGGCAAGGACAGGTGGCTCTCTGGGTTCTGATCTGAGGCCAGTCTTAGTCTTATCTATAGAGTCAGTTCCAGGACTGCCAGAGTCACACAGAGAAACCCTGTCTCAAACCAAACCAAACCAAACCAACAAAAACGACAACAAACCGCAGCCTGCCACACAGTGAGCATCCTTAAGGAAATCTGTTACACCACCTACAAATTACACAGACCCACATCAGGTTGGTGGCGGATATGTAAATGGGAAAGGATATAATCTCTGGTGGGCTCCCCTCTGATTCTAAGTCCCCGGGAAATGGAATGACCAAGTGACTAATTTTGAACCCTCAGTGCTACAACTGACCTGCTGGGCAAGATGCGCCCCCTGGTGTAATAGCGGCATGATGGTTATGGGGGCGACCAACTGCTCTGACTGGATTTGTTGCATGATCTATATGAGAGAATTAATGTCTGGCCCTATAAGTCTGGTCAAGAGCTCAGATTTATACTGACAAGCTCTATGGCCCTTTTTAATGGACACACACAATCACGCAGCCTTCTACGTATATATGAATATCCAGTTTGGTGCTGCTCTCAGCGTTGGCCAGAGAAGCCTCTCTATGCCGTGGGCAGAACTTAATGCAGACTAATACCTGGTAAAAGCACTGAAGGATTCTCAGCCCTAAATAGTACATTTGTATCAACTCCATGAAGGCTTGGGGGACATCATGGAAGAGGGGGCAGAAAGAAGGAGAGCACGTGTCCTCACTCATCCCTTCTATCAGCCAAGTGAGTCCGTGAACCCCAAAGCAGCCTAGCCAGCCTACCTGGTGACTCCTCTGCCTGCACCCCAACCCAGACTGGCCTATCACTCATCAGCTCTCAGTCAGTGGCTCCATCTGGGGACAATGCTGAGGCTCACCTTGAGGGAGGGTATGTCCTCCGCACGAATGACGAATTCATCCCGCTCCCGGAAGATGCCCTCTCCACCACTCTCCCCTGCCTCCTCGTCCGTCTCCCCACACACTGCTGCCGTCTCCTGCTTCTTGGCCAGGTGCAAAGGCCGAGCGTCTGGAGGTTCAGGGTCCTCTGGAGATGGGGCAGCAGGCTCCTCTGCAGGGGCAACTGGTGGGACAGTTGTGGGTGCTGGCGGGGGTGGTGGAGGTGGTGAGGGCAGTGCTGGTGGAGGTGGTGGCTGTGGTGGAGGAGGTGAGCTAGCCACAGGAGTCACTAGTGGGGTAGGTGAAGGCAAGGCTGGAACTGAGGGTGGAGGTGGGGGTGGGGGTGGAGGTGGGGCCGGCTGAGGTGTTGGGGCAGGAGGTGGAGTAGGTGGGGGCTTCTCCTCCAGCAGTGGGGGCTCTAAGAAAGAGGGGAGGGAAAGACAGAGTCATCAGGTCGATTGCCACTCTGACCATGTAGCCCAGTCTGACCTTCAACCAGATTTTCCTGCTTCAGTCTAAGAGCTAGTTAGAATGACAGTCGTGTGTCCCTATATCCGGCTCTACTAACCTTGCGAATCCTGTGTCCCTAAAGGCAGCTTAGCCCCCAGCATATCCACAAAGCCAAGTGTCCTTACTAAGTAAGGGTAGACAGCCATGACTCTCCTGTAGAGGTCTCACTTCTTGGCCCAGGTCCTTTTGTGAGACCACCACTGTAGCTCCAGCAACTGCAAGGAACTCCTAAGACCCATCTCATTGCCCTAATGCCACGTTGTCAGTCCTGAGCTGTCTCTCCAAGCCCTTGCAGCTCTTGTCCAACAGCTCCTAACTCCTTATCCTGATGTCTCCTAACTCCAAAGCTCTCTTCGGAGACTCTCAAGCTTGCAATCCCTTCTAGGATACACACCAGCTTTATAAGCCCCTCCCTTGTTTCCTCTATCAGCTATTTGATTTTCTAATGCCACAAACATTTGCCTAATTACCTGTGTGCGTTTGTATGCCATGTATGTACAGGGGCCTACAGAAACAGAAGAGGGCACCAGATCCTTTGGAACAGGAAATTACAGGCAATTGGATGTGGGTGCTAGGAACCGAACCTGGGTCCTCTACAAGAGCAGTAAGCACTCTTATCCACTGAGCCATCTCCCTAGTCTCCCTAATTCTTTTACTAGTAAATAGAACCCAGGTTTCCCACTCATTAAGAAAACACCAGGAACCCCTTTGCTGGTGGATTCTACATAGGAACTCTACCTCAGAGCCACATCCCCATCCCCTCACTGGGGGATTCTGGGCAGGGGTTCTACCACTGAGTCTTCACCCAGCTCACTGCTTACTCCTCAGAGCACTTTTAAGGCTCACAATCATTAACACATTAACAGTTCCTTAAAATTCCAATGTTACCCCTTCACCTGGCCCCCATCACTTATACCCTATTCTCTCCCCAGCCATCCTCAAGGGCCCAGTACCAGGCCCCAGTGATTCCCTGCTGAACCTCTGAGCTCATTAAAAGATGTTCCTCTAGGCAGTGGTGGTACACATTTTAAACCCAGCACTTAGGAAACAGGCGGATCTGCAAGTTCAAGGCCAGCCTGGTCTATATAGTGAGTTTCAGAATTGTCAGGGCTACACATAGAAAACTGGAAAAAAAAAAATTTTCCCCCTGTCAACCAGGAAATCACCTGTCAAGTGTGTTTTTTTTCTACAGAAAAGAGAAAAAAAAAAAACTTGAAATAGTGTATAACCTAAACAACTTTATCTGCTGACTCCAATAAGACTTACCCCATTCTCAGACCACCTTCTGAGAACTCACCAGGCGTGCCATTGCTGTTGCTGCTGGGCAGGCTTGGGAGAGGGGGTGGACCGGGGGCTGTAGGTCCAGTGTCTAACGGTGGCTCCTCTGGTGTGGACGTGTCCTTAGGGCCTGTGAGGGGTGGATCGTCCAGAGCTGAGATGGCTGAGGAAATGCTCTCCTGCAGATCTCGGTTCTTGGCCACAGAATCTTCTTCATCCGAGGAGAAGGAGGGCAGCGTCTCGAGGTTGCGCTTCAGCTCTTCATCCAGCCGCTTGCAGGGTGAAGGGCAGCCAAGCCCCAGCCCCTCGCTCTCCGCAGCCTCTAATGCGCCTCCCAGGCCAAAAGGACCAGAAGGTGCTGGGTGCGGCACAGTGGGCACAGTGGGCGGTGGGGGCTGCAGGCCTCGGGTGGGCACAGAGGCTGGCACACTCTTAGGGGGACTTAGCGGTGGCGTCAGGCCAGCTTGGTAGAGTGGTGGGTGCCGCTTGCCTGACTTGAGAAAGTCGAGGAAAGAAGCCATGAAGCCTGATTTCATCTCTGGCTGTTTCTCCTCTACCTCCTTGATTTTGGCTTCAATTTTCTCCCGGGTCAGGTTGGAATCCAAGCTGTTGTGGTCTACACCCGAGATGACATCATTGGAAGGTGCTCCCAGACCCTCACCAGCCTTGGGCACGGAGAGCTTGATCTAGACATGGGGATAGCAAAGCATCATGGTCCACGGGCCCGAGCTCCAGGCCTCCTCCCTCAGATCCAGGGATCCACCCCGAGTTCCACATCCCATCTCACTTTAGACCACCTCCAAATTCTGGCAACCAGTCTGTGGAGTCTCAGATTTCAACACAACTGACCGCACTTAAGAGACAGGGGGCCAAGCCAGTCCCTCCCAGACCCAGACCTTCCCCAACATTCATTCAAGCACACAGGATCTGAATGCCAACCCATCCCTCCATGCACAAGACTTTAGAACTCGAGTCCCGACACCCTGTCTTCACATGAGCGTCCCAACATTTTAATCTCATGCAAATGCCAGAATTCTAGGTGACTCTCTGGTGCCTAGGGCATCTGACACCTCCAGTTTCAGACAGTACAGCCCAACCCCTCCCACACCCAGTCCCCCTCACCTTAAGAGGCTTCAGGGGCTCCAACCGGGTACCTCCCATTTCCTCAGCCTTCCTGCCTCTGCCCCTGCCCCGGCCCCGAGGTTTCTTGGCCCCATCAGTGGTTATGGAGGCTGAGGCTGGCCCTGCCATGGCAGGGCCCTCCAGTGGACGAATCCTGGGCCTCCCCCTGGGTCGGGGAGGGCCATCGCGCTTTGCCTTGGTGGGCTTGCGGCCACGGCGACGAGGGCCATCAGGACCAGGGTTGGGTGGGCAAAAGTCTATATCTCCCAGCGGTGAGAGGGCTGGTCGGGAGCGACAACTAGACACCAGATCAGGTAGGCGCCTTGGGTTTAGGCGGATATCTGCGGGCACATCGGCTTTGTCCTCATCAGCCTCGAACTCATACTCCTGTGCATACAGCTTCTTGGGCGTCTGGAAGGGGGGGTCTCGGCGCCGTAGCAGATGGAATGAGGACGTCTTCAGCAGCTTCTTTGGCTTGGTTGAACAGAAGATGGGGGAGGTGAGGCCACCCTTGGGCTCAGAGACAGGCGGCGGCGGTGGTGGTGGTGGTGGTGGCGGTGGAGCTGACTGGTGTGGCCCACTCTGGATCAGGCCCAGTGGCTCTGCATTGACTGTGGAGGGAAGCTCAGGAGGTTTGTTGGGATCCAGACCCAGGCCTGGAGTCTCTGGTCCAGTTCCAGATGCCCGGCCTCCACAGTAGGGTCCATAGGGATCGTAAGCAGTGGGACCAGGGGGTGGACCAGCACCAGTCTTGGGGTCTCCATCATCTTCCGTCTGTCCAGCCTTGCCATAGTCATCGGCTGCCCCTCCACCAAACATCTCCTCCATGGTGGGAAAAAAGCTCCGCTCCTCATCCTGAAGCAATGAGTCGGGGAAGCAGATAGACGTGAGGGGTACAAACCGTGGTGCCTTGGTCCCTTGAGGGCTGGGACTTCTGTAGGCGCCTGCAGGATCCTTGCCCTCTGAGTTAGGTGGTCCCACACCGGTGTCCCCAGGCCCTGGTGGCAATGGCTCCAGAGCCCCAAGCAGCTCTTGCATGGCTCCAGGAGGTTCCAGGCTCTCCTCAGGTCGTAATCGAGGACTTGGGGCTGTGGGCTCCAGGCCATGGCCACGAAGGTGGGCTTCAAGCTGCAGAGGCATAGGTGGTGGGGGCGGGGGTGGGGGCTGAGGAGCCCCATCCCGGGTAGCTGGCTCAAGGAGGTGGACGCCGACTTTGGGGGCGCTGGGTGAGGGGCTAGGGGCATGGCTGAGCACAGAAGGGAGAAGCTGGGGAGGAGGTGGAGGCAGCACCATGGGAAGGTCAGGACCTCCAGCCTCTAAGAGGAGGCCATGGGGCGCTGGCTGAGTTCCCTGGGCCGTGGGTGGTGGGGGAGGTGGGCTCTTCTGCAAGAAGGCTCCCAGCTCCTTGGCACCTGCTCCATAGTGAACAACTGAGGTGGCTAGTCCCTCAGGAGTTTCGCCACCCCGTTCTGGCCCCTTCTTCTTGTCCTTCATCCTTCCCAGGCCCAGCTCCAGTGCGGCTGTGGCACCTTCATCCAGGCTGGCACTAGTCCGGATGACGCTTTGCAGGTGGTACCTCTGGGGATCTTCCTTGGCTAATTCGTACGGTGTGCCTGGTGCTCCTCCAGCTCCACCACTGCCCCCAAGTCCCTTAGAGGCATCAGCAGGCCCATCCTCACCCACCAAGCCATCTGCCCCTGAGGTCCGAGGTGGGCTAGGTGCCTGAAGCAGGTGCTGAATGAGAAATTCTTCATCTTCTGTGCGCTCAGTGGCAGCACTGCCAGGGCCAGCAAGCAGCTCTGAACCATCACCTTTTCCCTTGTAGCCACCTGCTCCAGCTGTATAGCTGCTAGCTCCGGGGGGTGCCAGGAACGGAGCTGAAGCTAAGACTGAACTTAAGTATTTGCCAGGGGCTCCTGGAGAGCCAACACCAGGAGGGCGGCCAGTAGCAGGTGGTGACTGGAGGGGTCGGATAATATGAGATGGGCTAGCCTCCCCACCACCTCCCAAAGAACTGGGTCCCCAGCCACCTCCATGGCCTGAGAGAGCAGGGGAGTGACCAGTACTGTAGCTGAGGGAAGGGCTGGCTGTGGGCAGCCCCTGTGAATGGGCAGCTGGCCCCGGGTAAGGCTCACTCTGTACCCCATAGAGCTGACCCTGAAGCTGATCTGGAGAATAACTCTGACAGGTAGCCAGGCCAGGAGGCGGGGGACCACTAGGGGGCTGCGGAGGACCCCCAGAATAGCTAGGGCCTTTGCTTAAGTCCTGTGCTTGACCCCCTCCAAATCCTTGCCCATAGGCCTGGGGTCCCAGAAGCCCTTGGGGCTGGCCAGGGGAATACGCCTGGCTCGCAGCCCCGCCAGCCCCAGAGGCTTTCCCAGCAGCATAAGCAGCCGCTGGTCCACCCAGGCTCTGACACTTGGGTGTGGTGGTGGATCGAGGTGGTGGGGGCCTAGTGGCGCTCCCTGTAGCTGGTCCATAACCTCCCTTACTCGTCTTGTAACCAGGGGACTGGATGATAGGGCGGTACCCACCCCCACCCCCAGCTGCACCTCCCCCAGCAGTCTCCGGGCCTGTAGCCCGGCCAGCTGCTCCAGCTGTGGCTCCACTAGGCCCACTCTTGCTAGGTTCTCCAGCACCTGGAGAAGGCTCTCCACCTCCCAGAGGGCTGCAAGCCAAGCTGGCCCGGTGGCCCATTGAGGGATAGCTGCCTCCACAGCTCAGATAGTGCTGCAGGGAATGGGCTGGTGGTGGGGGCGGTGGGGGCTGGGCACTGGCAGGCCGCTGATAGTGTTTGATGACTGTGTCCTGTCGGGGCAGGGCCCGCTCCGGCGGTGGACCGGGGGCAGCACCCGAGAAGTTGTAGAGCTGAGGGGAAGATGGCTCGGCAGCCGTGGCAGCAGAAGATGAAGCCAGCAGATTGAACTGAGTCGGGAGGTGGCGGGGAGGTGGAGGTGGATCTGGGGGGCCAGGACGGTAAGGGGGAGTCTGAGCAGGACCAAGGCCGGCAGGCCCCAAGACACCACCCCCTGCCAGGCGCTCAAAACCCAGTGAAGAGGGCACTGTAGGTGCCTGGGAGGGCTTCAGGTGGAGCACATCATGGGGGGACAAAAGCCCATTAGCAGGAGGACTGAAGGGTGGATCCTGGAGGCTGAGGGATGAGGGCACTGGGAAGGGGCGGCTGCCGAAAGAAGCCGGGTGCTGGTAGGCAGACAGGGCAGAGGAAGACGGGAAGGTGCTGGAACCTGGGAGGGCACCAGAGATGAAGAGTTCCGTGGGGCCCGGTGTGTGCATGGCTAGGGATGAAGGAGAAGACCATCGGTCAGAGTGGACCAGGAGACAGCCCTTCTCCAGCCCGCTGGGAATAGCACTTACCTGTCTGCCAGGAAGGACTTCGGAACTGGGAAAGGAGAGAGGAGGCGGAAGGGCCAGGCTGGGGGCCCCGGGACTCCAGGGCCGAGATGAGGTTCATGACGGAGGCGTCGGGCCCTGCTGAGCCCGCGTGGTGGAGGCCAGTGTCAAAGAGTCCAGAGAGGCCTGACAACGGAGAAGTGAAGAAGTCAGCCAGGTAGGGGGTGGTGGCTGGGGTGAGACAGCCAGCGGGGGTGGGGGTGGGGGGGGGAAGCACTAAACAGGTACAGATCCGAAGAGGACAGGAGGGAGGGGCCAAAGACAAGCAAAGGGATGCAGTGCCTTTCAACTCAGCTTTCAGGAGGCTGAGGCAGGAGGACCAGACCTTCAGAGACATTCTGAACAACTTTATGAGACTCTATCACACTTATTAAAGTAAAGAAAGAAGGGATGGGGGGAGGGAGGGGATGAGGCTATGGAAGGCTTCCCGTGGGATTTCAAGCACCACTTTAGTACCAACGAAAAGTCAAAAGAGGAGGGATGGGGGAGGCAAGAGGCAGAAATCAGGGAAAGGAACAACAAGGAGAGAGGGGCAGGCTGCACTGCTTTAAAAACCAAAGGTGTGGGCAGCAAGGACAAGGTGGTGGATGAGGTTACTCTAAGCAAACACGGGGAGGGCCAAATAATTGGAGCCAACAGGGAAGAAAAAGGAGCCAACCAGCCAAGAGAATCCCACAGGGAAAGAAAGGACTAGGGGTGGGCTGGAGGGAGAGGAAAAGCCTGGAAGAGAAGGTGGGATTTGGGGGCCCCTGATGGGTAGGAGCCAATAGGAGGCAAGGGGGCGGAGCCATGAAGGGCCTGACGAATCCGGCGTGAAATAAAGCCTCAGAGGCAACCAATCAGAGGAGAAGTGGCAAAAAGAGGTCCAGGACCCAGAGCAAGGCCAATTAGCAGGGGCGGAACTTTCAGCAACCAATCAGATATCTTAAAGGACAGACTCGGGCCCCAGCCCTCCAGGATGGGAGCCCATACCTGCCGGGTGGTGGTTGGTGGCATAGCTTTGTAGTGGGTGGGGGGCCGCGTAGGCCTGGCGATGCAAGATGTCGGTTTCTGGGTGGGAAGTCCGGGAGCTGCCGTAGACCAAGCTGAGAGTAAGAGAGAGATGTCAGAATATCCTCTGAGAAGGGGGCTAGGAGGAACTTCCCAAGTGACTGGAGGTGTTACTCCAGAGAACCCTGAGATAACACTAGGGAACCCAGTTATCCCATGGGGGGGGGGCAAAATGCCATTCTGGAGCACTTAAAGAGTACCACGTTTGCAAACACGGGCATGCGAGGGCACACTGGGGACAGAGGAAGTCAGGGGACGAGAAAGGTGTGGTCCTCCCTTGGAGTCCTCCCCTGCCACAACAGAACCAAAAGTCCAACACTACAGGGGCACACGGACAACCCAAGACCCACTGAAACAGCAAAGACTCTGAAATGGGAAAGGAATCCAGCCAGGCCAGGAGCAGGAGGTAGCTTGTGTCCCAAATGGCAAGGGGAGAAGGTGGGGAGGGGACAGGACCAGGGAAAGTCCCAGGTACAAGTACTGACACGAATTCACTGCATCCTCAGGGGCTGAGGTTCAAGTGCACGGGCCTAAGCAAAGCCAGATGCGTGTACAAACAGGAGTTCAATTCACCCGTGAGGAAGCAAAGGTCCCGAGTGTGAAGTCCCCCTCTAAAAATCTGAACACGCTGGGGAAAACCAAGTATTGAGGGGGAGGAGGGTGAAGGGCAGGTGAAGAGTGAGGACACACAATACAGATTAAACTGCAAGAGGCAGGTTCCCGGGTGAACACGCGGCTAGCCACGCGTGCACAGGGCCCACACTCACACACGAAAACACAAACAGGGACAAGATACGACTCTATCTCAGAAAGGGCCCAAATCCGTGGCCTTGGACCAGAGGGCAAACAGCGCGCCATCAACCAGGATTCACAGCTTTGAGAAAGGTGGGGAGCAGAAGGGGGCGTGTCCCTAATCTCAGGACCCCCCCAACACACAGAATCCTAGTTTAAGAAGGGGGCGGGGCCCCTTGCCCACTCTGCGCGGGGAATTTCTTGGAGGGGGGAGGGACCGAGTGGCCCGGCCTCCAGCAGCCCCGGAACAATAGGACCTGGGAGGGGGTGCGCGCCCCCCAGGTCTGCGAGCTGATTCTCTTTTCCTCCCACCTCTGCAGTTGCAGAGCCAGGGGCGCCCGGGGGGAGGGGTCAGCAAGCCGGGAATCCAAAGATGGGGGGCAAGTCCAGGCCTTGCTTCGCCAACCCTTCCCATCTTCCCAAGGCCTTCCCGGTTCGAATTTGTTTTTGCGCCTTGCCAGCCTTCTCTCTTTTGCAAGCCGGAGCTGGCTTTGGCGGAGTTTGCAATTTGCAAACTGGGGCGGCGGCGTTGTTACAAACCCAAAGAAGGCCGCTCCCTTGCATAAACCGGAGGGGGAGTTGGCGATGCACGCGTTGCCGAGCGGGCCCCAGGCCCAGGCCAGGCAGGAATCCCCCACCTCTTGGCCCATTTCTCTAGGTCCCCCTCAGCTCCTTACCTAGCTTTCGCTGACCTCTCGTAACTCCATCCCGCCCCGGCGCCGAGCGGGTCCCCGAAGCCGGCGCTGGGGTAGTTCCTGTCCATGAATTGGCCGCGGTGGAAATTGGGGGGAGGGGGAGGGAGGGGGAAAGGAGGGGGAGCGCGCGCGCTCTCCTCCGCCGCCGCTCCCTCCGCTGCTTTTTTTTTTCTCCCTTTC
>NW_022196904.1:36584804-36594818 GCF_008632895.1 Mastomys coucha
AAAAAAAAAAAAAAAAAAAGGAGAGAGAGCGAGCGAGCGAGCACTAGCGGAGCCTGGGAGGCGGGGGGAGGGAGAGGGAGAGAGCAAGTGAGCGCGAGCGCACTAGTGGAGCCTGGGGGTGTAGGGTACAGCGCCTGTACAGAGATATTCAGTTCCACCGCGCGCAAATGCGCCCAGTAAGGGGGCTCAGGTCTTTTGCATCTTTATTTTTCTCATTGTTTCAATTTTGATTTCTTCCACACCTCCCTTCCTTTTCCAAAGGGCTTTAAAGTAGAGGGCAGCTGAGATCAACTCCATTTACCCGGGTGCAACAAAAGCGCGACACCCCGCTTACAGCACATTGCAAATGCGCCCCCCACCTTTATGCTGGATTACGAACCGCCCATTTGCCCGAGTGGTTAAATACACGAAGTCAGGTGTCTGCAAGGGCCTGGTTCCCTGCGTGTACGCGCCCCGCCACACCAGTGGGGTGACAGCCGAGTCACGTCTGGTCCGAGTTTCCTAAAAGGTCTGCCCATTCTGAGGCAGGGCTACTGCTCAGGAGAAGTGGAGGGTGATGGCGAGGGCCAGGGGCACCGACTCGGCAACAGGACGGTCAGGGATGTGCGTATATGCGTGCCTGGCGGAAACACGTGTGTCATGGTAGACCTCGGGTCCGACGACCCTGACTCCCCCGACTCCCACACGGACACATTGAAGCCGAGTCGTCGAAGAAGCGGGAGACTTCCGGAATCCGCTATGAATCAGGGGCACAGTTCAGGGAGCCCGCGCTCCAAGCAGGTCTTCAGTGAGGCCTTCTGAGGCTAACAGGGATGGGGGTTGGGAGTATACAGTACAGAGTCAAACATCTCAGCCGCCCCCTCCACCGAGCCCACACCGACCCGCCCTTGGTGCCTCAGCCAATCCTCAATCCTGTAGGCACAAGCCCCACCTTCCTGGAAAGCTGCACTCTTGAAAGGCTGATCCACGCCCCGATAGACAATTGCGTAGGGTCCGCCCTGCCCTGCAAACCCCGCCCCATGTAGGTTTTCCAAAGCACCAAGCCCTGCCCTTGGGGACACGCCCCTCCCACGCGTTGCCTCTCCTTCCCCCTCCCTCTGGCACCACCCAGGCACAAGTCCCGCCTCGTACCTGGAGTAAGGGGGCGGAGGTGCGTCGTGAACCCCAGAGGCTGCTAAAGCCTGCTCATAGGTGGGAAGGCCTGGGGGCAAGGGTGGAGATTGAGGCGTCAGAGGACTCAGGGGGATAATGAGCCCGGTTCTGGGGACAGAAAAAGTGTGGTTAGTATTAAAACCTACATTGTAGTTGGAGACAAGGGGGTCAGTGGTTAGGACACTTGCTGAGGACCCAGGTTCCAATTCCAGCACCCACATGGCTTATCTGTAACTCCAGGCCTGGAGGAGCAGACACCCCCTTCTGACCTTTGATGGCACTAGACACATAAAAGAAAGCTATAAAAGAAATGAGTAAAAAGAAACCTACAAGACTTACAGAGGTGGAAGGGAGATGGCCCAGAAAAGTGCCCCAAAGGACACGCTGATGGACATGGACAGGTAGACATAGAAATGAACCTGAATGTACACGTTCATCCACAGAAACACAGGTGGACAGACAACAGGAACAGACAAGAGAAAGCTCAGGAGGTCCACACAGACACAAACACAACACAGAAACATTTAGTCCCCAAATCTCCCAACTCCAGGCTTTGTGGCAAGGTCTCCCAGGCTGGCTTCAAAACTTCCAACAATCCTTCTACCCAACTTCCCAAGCACTGGGCTTGCATGTGTGAGCTGTCATGCTCAGCTTCCAAACCCATTCTCTTTACATCTCATTTTGATATTTAAATTGCAGTTATATATTCTGTGTGTGTGTACATATACCCACACACACAGAGGACAACACAAAGGAGTGTGTCTCCTTTCACTATGTGGGTCCCTATGTGGTTGTCAAGTTTGGGAGCAAACTCCTTTACCCACTAAGCCATCTTGATGGGCCTTCCCCTACCTGGGACCCAGGACATCCTACATCCAGTCCCTTCATGAGTGGCCTTTACACAGGCATTCCACAAACGATCTACACCCTCACCTTTCTTTCTACATTTTACTTGAGAAGGCTCCTCCCTAAGTTACTCAGGCTAGCCTTGACTTCTCATTATAGTGAAGCGGTCCTGAACATTTTGGATCCTCCTGCCTCTGCCTCCCAGATGCTGGGAGCTACCACCATGAGGCACCCTATGAGACTCTGCTGGCCTGAAATACAGAGACTACTCCCAGCTCATACAAACACTTGCTGTGACTTGTACCCATGGGACAGACCACACCACAGGCAGCTATGGATCACAGCCTGCACAGCCCCATCAGTTACCTTTTTGTTTGTTTGTTTTTCAAAACAGGATTTCTCTGTGTAGCCCTGGATGCCCTGGAACTTGCTCTGTAGACCAGGCTGGCCTCCAACTCAAAGAAAGATCTACCAGCCTCTGCCTCCTGAGTGTTGGGATCAAAGGCATGTGCCACCACACCTGCCTGCCAGTTGCAGGTTGTTTTGTTTTTGTTTTTTCTTTTTTTTTGGTTTTTTGAGACCACTGTGTAGCCCTGACTATCCTGGAACTCACTCTGTAGACCAGGCTGACCTCGAACTCAGAAATCTGCCTGCCTCTCCCTCCCAAATGCTGGAAAAGGTGTGTGCCACCACCGCCCGGCGCCAGTTGCAGTTTTATCAACAGTGATGACTTCACTGAAACCTGGCACTCAAATGACTGACAGGTATCAACTGCAAAAAAGAACCAGTGTGTGCTGAGCCGACCAACAGGAATGGCAGCCTGACTCTCCATAGGCTGTGGCTCCAGGCGCTTCATCACTGGTCTCCTGCCCCAAGCTTTAGTCTTGCTCCTCAGATCAAGCTGTCTCCCTTCCACTTTCCTCCCCTTCCTCTCCTGTATCCCCCTCCTCCTGGAAGACCCCTTACTCTTGCAGACAGGACTCTTGGCCCCTGAGGTGGCGCCTTCGATAATGCAGATACCAAAAGGCTCCCAAGCCAGCCAACACGATGAGGAGGATCCCTGAAGTCAGTCCCACTGCCAGGCCAGCAACATCCACCCGTCCACGCCCTGTGGGTAGAGGGTACCATTGATTCAGTAATACCACCTCCTCCAACATTTCGATCCCTTTCCCTAAAGGCATGGGCTGAGAAGCAAGGCAGTTCTGAGGCACCTTCTGGCTCTTGTGGCTTCAGACAATGAACATAACTGCTTTCTCAGAGCCTGTTTCCTGTGCTGCAGAATGGGATCATGACCCAATGCTGAGCAGAGAAGGAAGAGACAAACATGCATCTTCTACTTATAATCTGAATTCTGGGGGCTGAAGAGATGGCTCAGCGGTTGAGAGCACTGACTGCTCTTCTGAAGAGTCCTGAGTTCAAATCCCAGCAACCACATGATGGCTCACAACTATCTGTTATGGGATTGGATGCCCTCTTCTGGTGTATCTGAAGGTTGGACAGTGTACTCGCATACATGAAATAAATTAATTTAAAAAAAAAAGGATAGAAAGACTTCACTTTACAATGGGTAAATTGGGGGACACCCTGAAATACTGAGGTGTCGAACTTACCTGAAGCCATGCCTAAGATACAGACACTTTCAACAAGACATCAACATCCTATCTGCAATCTGTTTTTGTTCATCTTGGCTCTTTTTATTTTTAAATAATTTTATGTATTTTTTTTTGTCACGTTGGAGATTGAACCTCCAGGGTTTTTTTTGTTGCTTTTGGTTTTTTGAAACAGGGTTTCTCTATGTAGCTCAGGATGTCCTTCTGGAACTCACTATGTAGACCAGGCTGGTCTTGTACTCCAAGTGCCTCTGAGTGATGGAATTAAAGGTATGGGCCATCATGGCCCAGCCAGAAATCCTTTTTCAAATACCTTTATTTTTATTTTATGTGTATGGGCAATTTGCTTGTCTATGTGTCTTTGCACCACATTCATGAATGTTATCCACAAAGGCTAGAAAAGAGAGGTGGCATTCCAGGACAGCCAGGGCTACACAGAGAAACCCTGTCTCGAAAAACCAAAAAAAAAAAAAAGAGAGAGAGGTGGCTGTAACTTTCCTAGAACTGAAGATTTAGAGATGAGATTAACCATGTATGTCACCACTGGCCCAGGGAACACCTAGCTTTAAAAAGAGGTTTATATTATTTTATGTATATGTGCACAACATTCATGCCTGGTGCAATGAGCGGTCAGAAGAAGATGTTGGATCCCCCGGAACTGGAGTTGATGATTGTTACCACTATGGTGGTGCTGGTGCTGGGACCTGAACCCACGTCCTCAACAGACAAGAACAGAAAGTGCTCTTAACCCCCCCAAGTCATCTCTCCAGCCTCCTATTGATTTCCTAAAATATTTGTGTTGTTATTTTATTTTTATCTGTGTGTACATGCAGGGGAAGTAGGTACACATGTGTGTGAATGCCTGCAGAGGTCAAAGGAAGACATTGGATTTTCTGGATCTGCTAAAATTAGTTGTGAGCAGCACCCAACCAGCGTCCTGGGAGCCAACCAAGCTCCAGTGTCCAGTGTTCTGCAACTGCAGCAAGCACTCTTAAGTGCTGCGCCATCTCTCTAGCCCTTACTGCTTTTTTTAAAAAAAAATAATGGGGCTGGAGAGATGGCTCAGTGGTTAAGAGCACTGACTGCTCTTCCAGAGGTCCTGAGTTCAAATCCCAGCAGCCACATGGTGGCCCACAACCATCTGTAATGAGATCTGATGCCCTCTTCTGGTGTGTCTAAAGACAGCAACAGTGTACTTATATATAATAAATAAATAAATAAATCTTTAAACAAAAAGATACCTGTGTGTATGTGTAATAACCACAATTCAACCTTAAATGTATTCCCCCAGGGGCACATTTTTTTTTGTTAATTTCTATTTAATTTTTTTTTTTTTTTTTTTTGGTTTTTTTCGAGACAGGGTTTCTCTGTATAGCCCTGGCTGTCCTGGAACTCACTCTGGAGACCAGGCTGGCCTCGAACTCAGAAATCCGCCTGCCTCTGCCTCCCAAGTGCTGGGATTAAAGGCGTGCGCCACCACCGCCCGGCTTATTTAATTATTTTTATGTGCACATCCATGTGCACCTGTGGGGGGGGTACCTGGGTGCCACATGTATGTAGAGGACAGAGGACAACCTCTGGAAGTCAGTTCTCTCCTTCTACCACGTGGTGTCTGGGGACTGAACTCAGATCCTCAGGCATCGCCTGCTGAGCTATCTCACTGGCTTGCCTCATTAGGCCTGAGCTCACACAGATTTAAGGAGGCTGGTTAGCCAGTGAGTCCCGTGGCCCCTTCCTTCTGACTCTCCTCTCAAACAGTTAGACTTGAGGGTACACTAGCATGCCCAGCTTCTTCCTGTAGATTCTGGGGATCAAACTCAGGTTCTCCGGATGCACAGCGAGCACTCTACCATCTGAGACATCGCTCCAGCTCTCGGTTTTGTTTTATTGAGACAGGAGTCTCAAGCTGACCTCAGACTTGACATGTAGCAGAGCCTGGCCTTGAACTCACAGTATTTCTGCTTCAGCTTTTGCAAGGCCTCTTGCAAGGCCAAGGTCAGTGCCATCAGATCTGGCTACCTGCCACCCCCACCCCCCATCCCTGCTTTGAGCTTGCAGTGAAGAGGCGGGTCTACCCAAATCTGGCAGATTTCAGGTGATCCAAGGAGCCACTAGGTCTTGCTAAGATTGTCGAAAAGGAGCTATCTCCCCTAGCAACCAGTTTCACTGTGAGGACTCTAGTGCAGACCTAGGGCCCGTTGCTAAGGTGCATCCACCCCTAGCAACCAAGCCATGAGGGGGTGGGGCAGCTGGTGCCCAGAGGGGGGTCCTCCAGCTGGGCAGGAGGCCCTGGTCCTCCAGCTAGGTACAGTTGCTAGGGAGAAGGCCTCCTTAGCAACTAGGCTGGCTGTGGCTGGCAATGGAGCTGTGGGGGAGGGGAAGGCAGCCAGGTAGTGTTTCTGGCTTCCTCTGTCTGGCCTGGCCAGGGTCCTGTTGCTAAGGAGCAGCCCCCCTTAGCAACAAAGCTCAAGCCAAGATGAGGGCTTTAGAACTCAGAGGAGGGGCTAGGGTGGGCAAACTGGACAGGTGAGAATGGCCAGGCTTCTTGCCTTAGCTCTGTTGCTAGGTAACAGCCCAGTAGCAACCAAGATGCTTGTAAGGGGCTGGAGCTCTGGACTCTAAAGACGGGCCCTAGGTGAGTTTGTCCCTCTGACAATAACTCTTTCTATCATCTGCTCACCCACATGTCCCCCTCCTGGGGACTTGGGGGTCCTCCTATGAATGTGAACACAGTGTGCTGGGTTTCACAGACAAGGGCCATAGTGAAAACAGAAGAGACAACACCTTGTCAGTCATCTCTGAACAGCATGCAATTGTGGAGGGGTACTGCAAGTGTGGAGGGGATATTGGATTGAACTCCAGGGCTAAAGGCTGCTTTCCCAACACAGGACAAGAGGGCTGAGTGTCACTCACCTCCCTTGCCATTGTACGAATAGCTTTCCCAGAAGCGTTCCTAGGATTAAAGAAGAGAAGGAAAAGATAGCAACTAAACATGAAGAGTCATGCCCCCCACCCCACCAGTCCACCCTGATATCTGAGACCCCAGGGAGGTGAAGAGGGAGCTGAAAGCTGGAGGCCTATGAGCCTTAACACCTAGAGAAGGCAGACAGGCCTTTGATGCCAGGGTCCTCTGAGGCCCTCACCGTCAGTGTGTTGTCCTCAAAGTACTCCCGGGCCTCCTCCCAGGAGCACCTCTCCTCCAGACACTCCCGTTCCAGGTTCCCAGGGGTCAGCAACTCCAGGTCCCAGTGGTTAGCACGAGGAACACGCCTGTGGCCAACTAAGAAACTCTGGGCCTCTGGGGGATCCAGGAAGATGTCAAGAACTAAGGACACCAGAGTCAAAAGCAGAGTCCTTAGGATGGAGGACAAAGAAGACAAAGAACTATGGGGTTCTAGGGGTGTGAGCCAGGCCTGGAAAACCCTGAGCAAGATGGGCCAGAGTTTTCACCATTGGGTATGGAAGAGGAAGACTGGAGTCTGGAACTCTATTTCTGAAGCAAGGGTTGGCCATGTGGCTCTGAGGGAAGAAGCTGAGGCATAGGCCCTGGGATCTGAGGGAGAAGGGTTGGGTCCAGGAATCCAGGAAGTATTCTGGCTAGGGGAAGGCAGAAATTAAACCTCTGTAAGGCTCTTCCCCAGACACTCACCTTGGTTTTGCTCTCTATGAGGTAAGGGGTCCAGGCAGGTGGCCAATCCCATATAGACTAAGAGCAGGGAAGGATGGCTCCTCATATTGTGTGGACTCCCAGATGACAAATGCCTCAGCAGAGTTATGAAGCCAGGACTCCCTGCCCAGACTCTGCCAGCATGAATAAAGATAAAAGCAAGTACTCAACCTGTATCCCATGCCAGACACCATGGGTCTTTATCAACTCTACTTAATTTTCAACCCAATCCTATTACTCCTGACATTTTACAGGTAAGGAGCGTGTTACCAGGTGGTAAAGTTACTTGCCTATTGTACCAGGTATTGGAATGTCAGAGGAGGACTTTGGAGGTGGTAGTCCTCTCCCAATGATGAGCACACAGTTGCTAAGGCTCTCTTTTTCTATACCTAGCACCTACCACAAATCTGACAACACACAGTAGGCATTTAAACAGGCTCATCATCAATCCTGGTCCCTTCCAACCAAGCAGGTTACATTCCAAGTCAACCTCCCTTTGCTTGTTGCCTCATCGAGCCTCAGAGATCAAAGACTACACGACAGATCAGGTCCTATATTTCTAGGTCTTGAAGGCTTGAGGGGACAGAGCCCCAGGGATCCACAACCTAGAGCTTGGGTCCCAAGTTTCTAGATCCCAATAATGTGGGGAATCAGGACACCAGATCCCCTGCCCACAAGTTTCTCTGGGAGCATTCATTCACTCACCTGGCCAGGGCTGGGAGCCCTGCCTCTCTTCTTTAATGAAGACTCTCTGGGTCAGCAGTAGCCAGCTGTGCAAAGGGGTAGGCAAGAGGAGAGGGGAGGGGAGAGGTAGGAGGGGAACTACACCTCGGTTACTAGGCCCGATCCGGCTACTGGCAGGGGGCGGGGCTACTGATTACCTTCTTTGGGAGGGACTCAGGTAAGGGACAAAGTACTTAAAGGGACCATAGGATCAAGGTCTTCAGTGCCACCACCCCACATAGAAGAAATATGGCTTTCCTACACTATGGAGGGACCTAGGGGCTTTATTAGAGTTTTCCCTCCTTTCCAGCCCGAGTCTCTCTCTACAGACGACTTGCTTGGCACAGCCAGGAAAATAAATCTTAGGTCTCAAGAGATCTACAAACTGGTGGGAACGGAATTCTTTGGATCCTAGAATAACTGGGCGGTACCACAATAAATCTGTTTCCAGAGGGTAACTTGAACAGTTTAGCCTCGTGATCTTTGATCATTGCTTTTTCTATAATAGGGGAAAGAGTTCCCACTTAATCCTCTCTTAAGATGCAACGGGGAAAAAAAAGTATATATTTGGGGAACTGGATATCAGACTCTTCGGGTGACGGAGTTAGTCCCCAAACTCAAACTTGAATAGATTCAAAGCAACTGCCCCACTCTGGCTAATGCCTAAAACAGGCTAAAGTGTCTCCGAATTTCAAGCCACTTTCGCTCACCGGAACCTTCGAGTTGTCACTCACGTTTCCGGGGGGATGAAAGAGAAGAAGAAAGCACTTACCAAGCCAGGAGAAGCGCCTCCGCAAATAGGGGCAGAGTTATTTCCGGTTTCCTACTGTCGGGCGGAAGTGGGAGGAGTGGAGTTTAAAAACAGTACTCTTTTCCGGTTCGGGACACAGTTGAAGCAACGACAAGTCGGCTAGCGGTTCTTGAGGTAAGCTGCAGGCGGTGAGGGGTCGCGTCGCTAAGTTCCCTTCTTGTGGGAGATATCTGGGGTTCTGAGGGACGTAGGATAAGGTTTCGCACTCCGAATCCCTGTCAATCATTAACAGCGCTCTTGAACGCCTAGGTTGGAAAAAAGGAACTACATTTCCCAGGATGCCCTGTCGTGTCTCCCTCATCCTGACTGGTTGTAGAAAATGTAGTTCCGCAGTAGAGGAGTGATCTGGCCAAGTGCTGGGAGGGAATTTGGGATTCCCTGGATTAGTGAGAGTTGAGGTGGGATTCCTTAATCTATTTCAGTTTTCTAGACAGTAGTGAGGAGAGTAATGAGCAGTACTGGCTTGGGCCCTTGAATGATCCTTGAAGCAAGTAAAAATATTTTATTCTACTTGAGACAGAATCTCAGTATGTAGCCCTTGCTGTTCTAGAACTCGCTATGTAGTTAGCCTCAAACTCACAGAGATCCGCCAACCTCTGCCGCCCAAGTATTGAGATTAGAAGTGTGCACCACCACACCTATCGCCCCATTGTTCATTTTTGTTTTTTGTTTGTTTGTCTGGTTGGTTGGCTTTTCGATACAGGGTTCTCTGTGTATCCCTGACTGTCCTAGAACTCACTCTGTTGACCAGGCTGGCCTCGAACTCAGAAATCCGCCTGCCTCTGTCTTCCAAATGCTGGGATTAAAGGCGTGCACCACCACTGCCTGGCTTTTTTTTTTTTTCCCCCGTTTTTTCTTTTTAAGACAAGGTTTCTCATTGTGGCAGCCCTGGCTGTAGACCTGTCACTTTGTAGACCGGGCCTGCCTCTTGCCTCTGCCTCCTGATTGCTGGGATTAACAGAGTGTGCCACTACCCCAGCGATTATTTTCTTTTTTTGAGATAAGGTGGCATGTAGTCCAGGCTGCCTCAGATTTCACTATATATTTCTGTAAAGGGATTAAGATTTACTTAAAGTGGTGAGGGGAGAAGGAGGTGAGTGGGATTAGGGTGCATGACGTAAATTCACAAAGAGCCAATAAAAAGTTTTTTAGGCTGGGAAGTGGTGGCGCATGCCTTTTAGGCAGAGGCAGTTCGTTCGAGGCCA
>NW_022196904.1:36594828-36597722 GCF_008632895.1 Mastomys coucha
GGACATTTGAAAACCCCCTTCCAAAAGATTTATTTAAATGAGTGTGGTGGACATATCTTTAATCCCAGCACTGGGGAGGCAGAGGTAGATGGATCGCCCTGAGTTTGAGGCCAGTCTGGCCTACATATGGAGTTCCGGGCTAGCCAGGGCTACATAGTGAGACACTGACCTAAAAGGAAAAGAAAAAGAAAAGAAAAGAAGCCGCCGGGCTGTGGTGGCATATGCCTTTGATCCCAGCACTTGGGAGGCAGAGGCAGGTGGATTTCTGAGTTCTAGGCCAGCCTGGTCTACAGACTGAGTTCCAGGACAACCAGGGCTACACAGAGAAACCCTGTCTCGAAAAACAAAAAAAAAAGAAAGGATTTGTTTTTATTTTATGTAAATGAGTGTTTTGCCTATTATGATTGTGCACCCCATGTGAATGCACTGCCTACAGAAGCCAGAAGGCCATTAGATCCCCTAGACCTGGAGTTGTGAGCTGCCGGGTGTGTTAGGTATCAAACCTAGGTCCTCTGGAAGAACAGCTAGTACTTTTAGCCACTGCCACATCTCTCCAGCTTCTTAATTTGTTTTGTTTTGTGTTTTTGAAACGAGCAGCCTGGTACCGAAATTAAAGGCATACAGTCACCACTCCTGGCTCATGTTCTTATTTTCATGATGTTTATTGGGATGTAATTTCACATAGTATATACTTTACCCACTTAAAGCAAACAATTCAGCAGTTTGTAGTATACTCACAGACTTGTACTGACATCACCACTAACAATCTTAGAGCATGTTCTCTGGGTGTGGTCCCACACCTGCACGCCCCTCAATCCTGGGGAATTGAACCTTCTACTGGCCTCCAAGGGCAGCAGGCAGTGAGCTGCTTCGGAGGTAGAGGCTGAAGAATCCAAAGTTCCAGGTCATCCTCAGATGCATAGAGAAGCAGGCCTGGGCTACATGAGCTACCCTCTCAAAACGATTTTAGGACATGGTTAACACCTTCCCAGAGAAATCTTGTCCCACATTGTTTGCCTTGGCAGTCCTTGGCAGTCTCTAAACTGTATGCATTTGCCTAATCTGCGTATTCCTTCTGAATGTAGTCCTACCATATGTGGGCTTTTGTGACTGGCTTCTCTCCCTCATTGTGTTGAATATAGGTCTGTCCATGTTATGGCGCGATAGCCTGTTTGTGGATGAATAGTCTGTTGTATGAGATATGCCATGCTTTATTTCTCCATCGGTTGATGGACCGTTAGGATTGTTTCTATTGTAAGAAGTGCTGCTGTGAGCATTTGTACACAAGGCTTATATGGATGCCTTCTTTCTTTTTATTTATTTATTTATTTTGGTTTTTTCGAGACAGGGTTTCTCTGTATAGCCCAGGCTGTCCTGGAACTCACTCTGTAGACCAGTCTGGCCTCGGAACTCAGAACTCCACCTGCCTCTGCCTCCCAAGTACTGGGATTAAAGGCGGGCACCACCACTGCCCAGCAAACTTTCTTTTTTTATTTGTTTGTTTGTTTGTTTTGTTTTTTGAGACAGGGTTTCTCTGTATAGCCCTGGCTGTCCTGGAACTCAGTCTGTAGACCAGGCTGGCCTCGAACTCAGAAATTCTCCTGCCTCTGCCTCCCAAGTGCTGGGATTAAAGGCGTGCGCCACCACCTGGCAAACTTTCTTTTTTTAATAGTTTAAGTGACTTGCTGTGGTGTCCAGTGGCTCTGTGAGATGCGGCTGAAGCCCCTGCAGCTCAGCTAGGTTTTGTTCACTTTCTGTACCAAATGGCTTCCCAGTTTCCATAGGCTTCTCTGTCAATGGCACCCACCCACAGGCGTTGCCTGAGCCAGCTCTTCCACCAGAAACTGAAAAGTTACCGTCCACAACCCGCATCCTTCCTCACAGATAGTCTGTGGTTTGGATTTAATCTTGAGCCCCAGGTCTCCTCTGAAAAGCTCCTTGGTATTTCTAGCTTGTAGTATTTGGGAGTGGGGTGGGTGCTAAATCTGCACCCTACTATTAAGCTAAATTTCTAGCCTTGGATCTCTGTTTTGTTGCCTATAAAGTTAAGAAGGCATTGAGAGACTACAAAGCACTTTGAGAGAAAAGCCAGACTAAGTTATAGATGACACCCTATCTTAATATAAAAAAAAAAAAAACAATAACTGGGTGCTGGTAGCACATGCCTTTAATCCTAGCACTTGGGAGGCAGAGGCAGAGGCAGGCAGGCAGATTTCTGAGTTCAAGGCCAGCCTGGTCTATAGAGTGAGTTCCAGGATAGCTAGGGCTATACAGAGAAACCCTGTCTCCAAAAAACAAAACAAAAAAAAAACACCCAAAAAACAAACAAACAATAAATGAAACTACCAAAATCAAGATGTGGCTCACTGGATCCTCCAGTGAGGGGCGAGGAATGTGGCTCAGAGGTAGATGCTCATCCTAGAATCCTCCAATAAGGGGCGGGGAATGTGGCCCAGAGATAGAGCCTCTGTCTAGGATCCTCCAGTGAGGGGCGGAGAGTGTGGCTCAGAGGTAGAGCCTCTGCCTTGCTCGAAGACTCCCTTAGCTCCAATCCCACTACACACATACAAAAGGAGACAAGACGAGCACATGTGTCAATTCAATTGGCCATCTGAGTATCCAGAGCCTCATATGACCTCAGAAATTAAACTGCACATGTATAAGGGAATAAAAATAAAATAAGAGCAAACCCCCAAATATCAGAAATAGGGCTGTGGACTTCTGGAAGGATGTTAGCAGTCTCTGCAGTTCTAGATCTTACATGGTCCTCTGCTCTACAGGTAGCATCCCCTGCGAGCCTCAGCGTCTTGTGTAAAGGAAACCCTTGGGAGACAGGTGGGAAAGTGTGATTGATGTCCTAGCATGTTTTTTAAAGTATTTCTTTTTTTTTTTTT